>NW_028317998.1:5241980-5547876 GCF_062004578.1 Staurois parvus
ATAAGTCTGCTGGTTGTAGCTGTCCATTGCATTTGTGTCCTGTCTGTCGCACAGCAGCAAGCTCCTGTTTAGTTTCTCATTGCTCTCCTGGATACTGACTCGGCTTTGGCAAGACTCCTTCCTATCTTCTGACCCTGGCTCTGGCGACCATCCTTCCTGGCTTCTGACCCCGGTTCTGGCGACCATCCTTCCTGGCTTCTGACCCCGGCTCTGGCGATCATCCTTCCTGGCTTCTGACCCCGGCTCTGGCGATCATCCTTCCTGGCTTCTGACCCCGGCTCTGGCGATCATCCTTCCTGGCTTCTGACCCCGGCTCTGGCGACCATCCTTCCTGGCTTCTGACCCCGGCTCTGGCGACCATCCTTCCTGGCTACTGTTCTGCCAAGTCATCCGCGGTTGCTGTTGGACTTGCATAGACTCTGTCTTGTTTTTGTATAATAAACCTACCTTTAATTGCACCTCCTTGTGTGTCTGGCTCCTCGCTCCCCGACACCTTCCGTTTAGCCTGTAAATCGGCCTCTATTTCTGATGCCCCCAACCCACTAACTTCTCTTTGCCTCAATCTGGACTTCCCTCCCGGTATGCATAAGTCCTTTGCATCAGCACATTGGCCACACAGTCAAGTATTGGCGAACCACTTTTTTCACAAAGATCAGCTGAAGTCTTGTTCTTCCCTGGCAAGTACTATGGGTGATCTCACCTTTCTCTTTTGGGCCTATCTTCAAATCATCTTCTCTCTCCTGCATATTGCCATAAATGTGTCTGCCCTCTCACCTCCTTTGAGTCACTCTGTGTCAGAGCCTGGAATCGAACCTGGGCCTTCTACGGTGAGAGACAGTGTTTCTTCTCACTGAGCCACCTGGTATGCTGGACAGCTCCCTTGACAATTCTTTGGATGATCCTGCCTTTGCCCTGTTTTGTCTTGAACCTTGAAGTCCTTGCTCCTCCCATGAACTTCCTATAAAAGCCATGTCTCTGCACTTCCTGGTTGCCAGATTATTGTGCCTTACCAGCCAATATCCCGCTTACTGTTCCTGCTGCTGTCTTCATCTACGTTACCGACCTTTGGCTTGCTACTGACTACGATTCTGCCTCATCCTATCTACTACCATTGGTGACCGACCCTTGGCTTGTGACTGACTCCGCTTCTGTTTGATCCCTGAACTGTTTGATCCGCTTTTGGTTTCCAGCCTACTCATTCCCTGGTGGGGTGATCCTGAGATCTGCGACCTGGCATTCACACGCAGCCAAATCCATCTCCACCATTAGGAGCTCTGGGGAAGACCGGTGGATGCTTAGACCCCGCACCTCAGGTGAGCCTGCGTCATTCCCAGGGTGGGCCGCTGGTGTACCAATCCTGCTGGTTTCAGGTAAGCCTTACAACTGCTGTAGCAACTGGTCTCTGAACCTGACCTTCTATCGTGACACTCTGTTCAAAGGCTGAACCATGGAGGCATTTAGTATCATTTACCTATCTGCTTCTTCTTGGTGACAGAACCTCTGAATCACTTCCCGCTTGCAAAGCTTGGAAAAGAGACTTAAACATTAACTTTTCTTCCTCTCATTGGGACCAAATCTTTACCTTTTCTCATAAGTGGTTCTTGAATGTTTCGGCACAAGAAAACGAATACAACTTGGCGACACGTTGGTACAATACACCTTCTAGAATCCATAATTTTGATCCAAGCAGACCTAGTAATTGTTGGAGATGTGGGGCTCCTGTTGGATCTCTTCTTCATATCTGGTGGGACTGCCCTATGGTTCAGCCCTTTTGTCAGGAGGTACATCGGATTACTTCTTCGGTGTCTACTCTTGATATTGAGTTCTCTCCGGTCCAACTCCTCCTCCACCACACTCCGCTTCCCAAACGTCTATATTTCAAATCTCTGGCTATGCATATGCTTAACGCGGCTAAACTCTGCTTACCGGTTCTCTGGGGGTCTGTTCACCCCCCCCCCCCCCAGTGCAAGATTGGTTCATACGTTTGAACAGAATTGCTGAAATGGAAGAGCTGATTGCTTCTTCTCTGGATAATCCTACAAAATTTTCTCATACGTGGTCCTGTTAAATTCACTTCCGAACGACCCCTGAATATTGTTCTTTCATGGGCCTTGCTGACTGATTCTGAACCTCTGATACACCGTAGTGTTTCTGGCGATATATCGGCTCGCTGTTTTTTTTAAGGTTGTGATTGAGGTCCTTTGTCTCGATGTCCTGTACTGCTTGGAGCTAGTTACGCTTGGCACCCTGCTACGCCTGCAACTGTCCCCAGCTCGCTTCTCTGCCAGGGTTGCGTGTATCTCTCATGTCCTGGGAGTCTTGAGTAAAGGTGACTTACCTACCCTCCTACTCCTCCACACCTCCTCCCCGTCTGACCCTTCCCCAACCCCCCAGCTCCCCCCCCTTTTTTTTTCTTCTTCCCTTCTTTTTCATGCTTATTCTTAAATTCTTAATCATCATTTCCTTGCTTTCCTACTCAGAGTTTAGCTTTCATTATCCCCTTTCTATTTTGGTACACTTCTCTACGCATAGGAGCCCTACTCCCTATCTGCAATCCAGCTGCGCATATGTTTTACTTTTACATATCTCCTTTCCCGAACCCTTTACCCACGTGCTGGCAACCTGTAGTGGGTTACCTCAGTTTCATCAAAAGTACAAGGCCCTATCCTACAAGCCCTTGCACCCCCCCCTCCACACCTACTGTATACATTTCCAATGCATACCTTTGATTCACTGGCCCTGCTCTTTGCTGCTGCTCGGTAACTGAGGTTATATATCATCGACCCTGCCAGTGCTGTGATTCCAATATGCTGAATAAGGGCTTGAGACCAGATATGCCTTTAATGTTACTGCGTTTGCATGTCCTAATTTTTCCCCTGTTTTCTTTTCCCTGGGATGACTTAAGTCTGATTCTTTGCCTATGTATTGCTATGTATCTTTTTGTTTGCTGTATGTGTATTACCTCCTATTGTATTTCCGACTGATACCTTGTATTACCTGTACCTATTGTATGCTCTGAGTTTATTAATAAACTTTATGGAAAAAAAAGGATAGGTGGCACTGATGAACACTGATAAGCTACACTAATTGGCACTGATGGGGCTGCACTGACAATCAGGGCACTGATGAACAATGCCCTGATTATCAGTGTAAATGTGTGCTGTCAGGATTGCCGGTTATCTTCTTTCCTTTCCTCACACAGTGGCAGCATGTGAGGAAAGGAAATGCTGATAACCAGCAAGTTTGTTCACATGTGATCTGCTGTGATTGGCCCTTTACCTTGCTATGTGATCAGCTGTGTCCAAAAGAACACCTGATACAGACTGAACCCATGGTCACATGCATATGCTCAGTATTGTGTGAATTGCTAGAGAGGATTTTTTTTATTCTTGGGACGGTGCATGTAATCAGGTTTCACATCCTCCTAGAGCAGAAAGCTCCCCCTACAAGCTTTAGCCAGTGCTCTGCTGAAGTCACAAGACTGCTCTAACTTCCAATGAGAAAAGGTATTTAGCAGTTTATATTTACTAAAATAATTGCATTTCCATGTTCTGTGTACTGTGGGAGACCAGATATAGTGGGTGCAAGGTCCTGGGTTTAGTAACACTGTAAAAAAAAGTGATGTCAGTAAATAGAAGTGCAATGCCACAATGGTGCTCAAAGCAAGTGTTCAAAAAATCATGTGGGATGCTGAATGCTGCATTGTGACTGTGTCCTGAGACTTACAGTACAGCCACCATGCTGAGTCTCAAGAAGGAGAGGAATAACCATGTATATTACTTCTCCCATGTGGAGCCTACTGCAAGTTCTGGGGGAGTGTAGGACCCTACAGGTGAGTTCCCAAGATTCTGTATCCCCATACTCTATACTCTCCCTCACCCTGGGACCCTAACAGACTTCTTTCTGCATATTATATTTGTGAGCATCTGGGACCAGTCTGAACAAGATTCAATGAATAGAGTCCACAGGAACCCCCATCTCATTGCAGTACTCTCTCTGGCCCTACACCTGTGAGGGACAGGAAATACCTGAGGAAGTGGCGTCACTATGGTTGGTGTCGCCCAGTGCAGTAAAACATGGTGTCACCCCCTCCACCAAGTATAGTCCCCCCTCAGTATAGACCCTCTTCCCTCAGTACAGATCCCCCTCTCTCAGTACAGACCCCCCTCTCCACTAAGTATAAATCCCCCTTCCTCAGTATAGACCCCCCTCCCTCAGTACAGGCCCCTCTGTGCGCTAAGTGCAGACCCCCCATTTCTCATTACATACATCCCCCCCTCTGTACAGACCCCCCTAAGTATAGACCCCCTCTCAGCACAGATCCCCCTTCCCTCAATATAGACCCCCCCCATCCATCAGTAGAGACCCCCTCCCTCAGTACAGACCCCTCTCTCCACTAAGTACAGACCCCCCATTTCTCATTACAGACCTCCCTCCCTCTGTACAAACCCCCCTCAGTATAGACCCCCTCTCTCCGCACATATCCCCATTCCCTCAATATAGACTCCCCCATCCATCAGTACAGATCCCCCCTCCCTCAATATAGACCCCCCTCCCCCAGTATAGACTCCACCTCCCTCAGTACAGAACTCCCTCCTTCAGTATAGACTCCCTCCCTCAGTGCAGACACCTCAGTAGAGACCCCCTCCCTCAGTACAGACCCCCCTCCCTCAGTGCAGACCCCCTTCAGTATAGACCCCCTCCCTTAGTACAGACCCCTCTCAGTATAGACCCCTTCCCTCAGCACAGATCCCCCCTCCCTCAGTATAGACCCCCCATCCATCAATACAGACCACCTCCCTAAGTACAGGTCCCCCTCCCTCAGTACAGACCCCCCTCCCCCCAGTATAGACTCCACCTCCCTCAGTACAGAACTCCCTCCTTCAGTATAGACCCCCTCACTCAGTGCAGACCCCCCTCAGTATAGACCCCCTCCCTCAATACAGACCCCCTTCCTTCAGTGTAGACCCCCCTCAGTATGGACCCCTTCCCCCAGTACAGACCCCCATCCCTCAGTGCAGACCCCCCTCAGTATAGACCCCCCTCCCTCAGTACAGACCCCCCTCCTTCAGTATAAACCCCCCTCAGTACAGACCCCCCTTCCTTTAGTACAGACACCCCTCTCAACGTGTGCTAACTAGCTGGTCCCCCTTCCTGGTCAGTCTCTTCCCCCTCTGCTGTCCAGCTACAATATAGTAAACTTGGTACAGACCTCAGATCAGCATGGGGCATGTACAGCGGTGTCCCTCCTCCTCCTCCATCTCCTGTATGTGTACCATGTAAACAGCCAAGTAGGGGAGGCAGCTTGGTAAGGAATCCACTCTGTTGTGTGAGACAGGTGTCTTGCTGTGTGAGCCGAGGACAGAGATGGTAACCCAGACATCTGGTGAGAGATGCAGATCAGTCACTTGGGCTGTGTTAGCAGTGCCCCTGAGGACAGGTGTCACCCCTCTGGTGGGTGTCACCGGGTGCAGTCGGCACCCCCCACACCCCCATATCAATGCCACTGAACTGAGGGGGTTTTGGACTATCCTGAATTAATTAACCTGCTCTGTTTTTTTGGTGTGCTGTCATGGGACATAGTGGGAAAAATAATTTCAGCTGCTATAGCCCATATTTTGTGATGGGGCTAAATCATAGATTTTTACAAAACAATACAAACATGTTTGTGTCAGTGTGGGCCAGCTTTTTTATTTTTGTTATTTTGTAGTGTGAAGGTAATGATGAGATTACATTTGTCTCCTCCAGCCCATCTAAGCCCGATTCAGCAATGTGCACAAGAGCAGCGGTTCTCCCAGCTCTTTCCCTCTTCATTGGCTCAGAGACAGCAACAGGAGCCATCAGCTCCCACTGCTGTCAATCACAGCCAGTGAGGAGGAATCAGGGGGCAGGGCTGAGCCACACTTCATGTGTCAATGGACACATTGTTCAGGTCTCTGGAGTGAGCACGCATAAGTAATCTCATAGCAAGAGGCTTGCTATGGGGGCGCTCAGCAGGGGGGAAGAGCCAGGAGCACTGGTAGGGGATCTGAGAAGACGTACTTCGGGGTTGCTCTGTGCAAAACCATTGTAAATATGACATGCTTGTTATTAAAAAACCTTTCGTGTGACTTTACCTAACTACATCAATAGACTCTGCATTCAGTATCTGGTTCTGTCATTTTCTCACACATTCTTTTCAATACTTTTATTCTAGACATCTTGCTATGGCTATTTTATCTACTGCAATACCCTGTAAAAATGTTCTACCTTTTTAATACATTCTATAGCTTTTACACTTTTATGGTTCTGAGGCCCTGCAGCACTTCTGCCCTTTTGCAGCTCATCTCAGTAGTACCCAATAACTTCTGCAGTACGTCTTCCCACTGTGCAAAGCCATTAACCTGCAGCTCTGCAACTACATAAGAATACTTGTACGTACACTGTCTGACAGACCTTTCCCTAATATTCACTTCAACAATTTATCTGCAGCCAGAGTTTTGTGGATGAAATTTTGAATTTTATCACACTTTCCCTTTCAATAAATTATCATTTTACTCTCTTTTCTCAAATTCCTAAAATTGATTACATTACATTGGATTAGATTACATATTTTTTAAGGGGGCAACTACCATTAAAAGACCTAAAACATTTTTATTAAAGACAGTTTAAAGCAAACATATGCCCAGACAATGCACACTAAAGTATTTACATATTTTGAATATGCAATAAAAACACTTTAAAGCAAACCCTCTGTAGCTACAGGCATTTCGGAGAATGTTACTTTTGGGTCCTGGCGTCACTTTCACTTAATGGCTGGGGAAGAAGCTAATGAAGTGTGATCTGCACTCTATTGCTTTCATTGGAGGGAAAGGAGGGATCTTTTATACTACTAATATCTCATTAAGAGAATAAAATAGGGGACAAAAATACAAAAAAGTTTAGTAAAACGTACAAAAAGTGTAGAAAGTTAAAGTTACACCCAAGCACTTAAAATCCCCCCCCCCCAAAAAAAATAAAAAATAGAAAATAAATGCACACATCGGTACCTATGCAAAAATAAATGTTGATTGTTTTAACCTCCTTGTGCATGCCTAAAGGGTGCCCTAATCCTGCCTGTGACAGGGCACATCTTTTTGATGTACAGAAAGTGTTGCAGCAGCATTGACATTTACAAAGAAATAAAGTGTTTAAAATAAAAAAAAAGCACACAGAACCCTCCAAGGGTTTGGCATGTATTTTTGGGGACCTTTGGGTGGATCTGTGTCCTGTTATTTATTGTTTTAACGGTGCCAATGAAATATAATTTGCAGGTAATTCAAATTTAAAATAAGTATTGAACACATTACCATTTTTCTTGGTAAATACATTTCTAAAGAAGCTATTGACATGAAATTTTCACCACATGTTGATAACAAACCATGCAATCCATGCATACAAAGAAAGCAAAACAAATAAGTTCAGAAATTAAGTTATGTGTAATAAAATGGAATGACACAGGGAAAAGTACACTGTTCAACAAATTTTTATTTTTTGCCAGTTTTGGAAACAAAAGGATCCATTTCTTAATGAATTTCACATTCTGAGTTCAAATATAACAATGAAATTTGTCAATTGGCTCTAGTTTTTCTGTAAACGGAAAGTTTTCTACTGTAGGTGTAATGACTACATAATGCACAATAATTATATAGATAGATGTCTTTCCACAAATATAAAGCAAGTGATATTGACTACATAACAAAGCCTAAATGGCATAATATATTGCATAGGATTACCAAGAAAAATTATAGCCATAAGCTAAATTGAATCATTTTAATACTTAGGATTCTCACTAGTTTTGTCTTCAGTTTGTGTCGGTTTTGCTTCTCTTGGCTTTTCTCTTGTATTCGAGGGAAGGGCTATCTCTTACAACTGTCCAGCAATAGTCAGCAAGCATTGATGGGCTCCATTTACCTTGATATCTTCTTTCCATAGCTGCAATGTCTTGATGGAAGCGCTCTCCGTGTTCATCACTCACTGCTCCACAGTTTGGTGAGAAAAAATCCAGATGCGAATGTAGAAAATGAATTTTTAGAGACATGTTGCAACCCAGATTTCTGTAAGTCTGGATGAGTTTTTCTACCACTTTCTTGTAGTCTGGTGTTTTATTGTTTCCAAGAAAATTTGATGTCACTGATACAAATGCTGTCCAGGCTTGCCTTTTCCTTTCCACGCAACAGAGAAAGAAACTCATCATCATGAATAAGTTTACGAATCTGTGGCCCAACAAAGACTCCTTCATTTATTTTTGCAGCACTAAGTGCTGGAAATTTGCTAATCAGGTACTTGAAACCTGCTTTATTCTTGTCCATTGCCTTAACAAAGTTTTTCATTAATCCCAACTTGATGTGTAATGGAGGTAATAAGATCTTATTGCTGTCTACAAGTGCTGGATAGTTAACATTTTTTTCTCCAGGCTGCAATGACTGGCGTAATGGCCAGTCTCTTTTGGCATAGTGCATTTCTCTCGCACGACTGTCCCACTCACAGAGGAAGCAGCAGTACTTAGTATATCCACCTTGAAGTCCAAGTAGGATAGCAATCGCCTTCAGGTCACCACAAATCGACCATTGATGTTCATCATAGTTGATGCACCTTAAAAGCTCTTTCAAGTTTTCATACGTTTCTTTCATTGAAACTGCGTAAGCAACTGGAACTGACGGCAGCTGATTGCCATTATGGAGCAAAACAGCTTTAAGACTTGCCTTTGAAGCATCAATGAACAGCCTCCACTCATCGGGATCATAGCATACGCCGATGGCTGAGATTAAACCATGAACATTGTTACATACAGCAATATCACCTTCCTGGACGTAGAATGGGATCAGATCTTTCTGACGATGACGGTAGAAAGACGTACGAACATCACTTGCTAGGAGATTCCACTGTTGTAGTCTTGACCCCAAAAGCTCTGCCTTGTTCTTCGGAAGATCCAGGTCTCTGATAAGATCGCTCAATTCCACTTGTGTAATGAGGTGTGGTTCAGTGGGTGTGGATGGAAGAAAGTCTGGGTCATGTGAGGTTGACGTTTGATGACTACACGCTTCAGGCTCTTCCTCACTTGACTCAACCACGAAGGATTCTGGTGCTTTAGGAATTGGTAGCCCCTCTCCATGAGGAACTGGACGTATTGCCGATGGAATATTTGGATAGTGCACAGATAACTTTTTCTTCTTATTTAGCCCTTTTACAATTGGAGGCACCATACAAAAGTAACAATTACTAACATGATCTGTTGGCTCTCTCCAAATCATTGGCACAGCGAAAGGCATAGATGCCTTTTTTCCATTCAACCATTGCTCCAGTGCCGTCCCACAAGAATTGCAGCATATATGTGGTGCCCAGCTCTTGTCCTGGTCTCCTATCTTGCAGCCAAAATACAAGTTGTAGGCTTTCTTAATCATTCCTGTTATCCTCCTTTTTTGTGAGATAAAAGTTATTTCACCGCAGATATAGCAGAAATTATCTGCTTTATTCACACAAGTTCGAGGCATTACTGAGTAGCCTATATAAGCATAAAACGAAATGTAAAGACGCTGTCGAACTACAATCAGCTACAGATACTGCAGCTTTTATGCAGTGAAGTGATGCAATTAAAGGCTAATATTGCATCATCTCAGTATACATGCAATTTTCTATTGGTCACCAGTATCAATTGCGCAATATGCAGCTGAAGTTGCATCATAATTTTGAATGGCTTACGTCATTAGATGGGTGAATATATCATGGAAACTAGAGCCAATCAACATTTTTTAGGGTCATTTTCGTTTTCAGCACCCCAAAATTATGTAAGATTAGCTAATTTTATGCCCAAAACTTTTTACCTGTTGAACAGTGGTATTGAACACGCTAACTGAAAATTATTTAATACTTCATACAAAATCCTTTGATGGTAATGACAGCTTCAAGACACCTCCTGTATAGAGAAGCAAGTCGCATGCACTGCTCAGGTGTGATTTTGGCCCATTCTGCCACACAGTCTTCAAATCTTGAAGGTTCCGTGGGCCTATTCTATGAACTCTGATCTTTAGTTTGTTCCATAGATTTTCTATTGGATTCAAGTCAGGTGACTGGCTGGGCCATTCCAGCAGCTTTGTTTTCTTTTTTTGAAACCATTTGAGAGTTTCTTTGGCTTTGTGTTTGGGATCATTGTCTTGCTGAAATGTCCACCTTCGTTTCATCATCATCCTGGTAGATGGCAGTAGATTTTTATCAAGAATTTTTCCATTCATCCTTCCTTCAATGATATCAAGTTTGCCTGTACTATATGCTGAAAAACAGCCCCACACCATGATGTTCCCACCTCCAAACTTCACTGTTGGTATGGTGTTTTGGGGGCAATGTGCCATTTGACCTCCAAACATGGTGTGTATTATGGCATTCAAAGAGTTCAATTTTGGTCTCATCTGACTAGACTATATTTCCCAGTATTTCACAGGCTTGTCTAAATGTTGTGCAGCAAACTTTAAACGAGCTTCAACATGCTTTTCCTTCAGCAGTGGAGTCTTGCATGCTGAGCATGCATACAGGCCATTGTGAGTTAGTGCACTACTTATTGTTTTCTTTGAAACAATTGTAACTGCCAATTCCAGGTCTTTCTGAAGCTCTCCACAAGTAGTGCTTGGCTCTTGGACAACTTGCTGATAATTCTTTTCACTCTTCTTTAAGAAATCTTGCGAGGAGCACCTGGTCATGGCTGGTATATGGTGAAATGATGTTCTTTCCATTTCCAGATTATGGCCCCAACAGTGCTCACTGGAATGGTCAGAAGTTTAGAAATCCTTCTGTAGCCAATGCCATCAGTATGTTTTGCAACAATAAGGTTGGGAAGATCTTGAGAGAACTCTTTGCTTTTACCCATGAAATGTTTTTTTGTGTGACACCTTGGTAATGAGATACTTTTTTATAGATCATCAGTTGAGACTGAACCAGCTGATATTAATTTGCACTTACAAGGGGCAGGATTGCTTTCTAATTACTAGTAGATTTCAGCTGGTGTATTTGCTTTCTGTGCCTTTTTGCACCTCTCTTTCTTCATGTGCTAAATATTTGTTACTGTGTCATTCCATATTATTACACATAACTTAATTTCTGAAGGTATTTGTTTTTTTTTCGTATGTATGGATTGCATGGGTTGTTACCAACATGTGGTGAAAATTTCATGTCAGTAACACCTTTAGAAATATATTTAAAAATGGTGACATTTTCAATACTTATTTTACCCGCTGTATGTATGCCAGTTCCCTGCTTCTTTAGGAACCATTGACAGCAAGAAGATATCATATATAGATGCAGTAGAAATACCACTTCTATGTGTGATGCTCAGCTTTCACTAAACAGAGGGCCAAGCAGCCAAAGGTTTGGACTGAACCATCGGCTCTACACCCTGTTCTAAATTATTATGCAAATTATATTTTTCTCATTTACCTAAATAATTGATGTAAATAACAGTCAGCATAATTCTCATGTTATCAACTACTAAGAGTACAATTCACATTTTATTGAACAAACCTCCTCATGATAACAGTATTTTTTTTAAACATAAAAAACTTACAATGCACTGTTCCAAATTATTACGCACAGTAAGTTTCAAAACACTTTATAGGTTGTAAAGAACTGAAAATTGTTATTTGTTGTGTTTGCAGCATATTTACTGACATCAAAAGCTATTTCAATCAAACTTTTAACAACATTTTAACTTTTAAAACATTTTAACAGGTCACGTTACATTGTAAAATAGGACCCCTTATTTGATAGCAGCTTCACAAGTCTTGCATCCATTGAACTTGTGAGTTTTTGGATAGTTTCTGCTTGAATTTGTTTGCCGGATGTCAGAATAGCCTCCCAGAGCTGCTGTTTGGATGTAAACTGCCTCCCACCCTCATAGATCTTTTGCTTGAGGATGCTCCAAAGATTCTCAATAGGATTGAGATCAGGGGAGGATGGAGGCCACACCATGACTTTTTCTCCATTTAACCCCATAGCAGCCATTGATGGTGCATTGTCATGCATGAAGATGATTTTATTACGGAAAGCATAGTTCTTCCTTCTGTACCAGGTAAGAAAGTGGTCAGTCATAAACTCCACATACTTTGCAGAGGTCATCCTTACACCTTCGGGGCCCCTAAAGGGGCCAACCAGCTCTGTTCCCATGATTCCGGCCCAAAACATGACTCCACCACTGCCTTGCTGATGTCGCAGCCTTGCTGGAACAGGGTGGCCGTCCACCAACCATCCACTACTCCATCCATCTGGACCGTCCAGGGTTGCACGGCACTCATCAGTGAACAGGACTGTTTGAAAATTAGTCTTCATGTATTTTTCTGCCCAATGCAGTCATTTCTGCTTGTGAGCATTGGTTAGTGGTGGCCAAATAGAAGGTTTATGCACGGTTGCAAGACTCTGGAGGACTGTACACCTTGATGTCCGTGGTACTCCAGAGGCACCAGCAGCTTCAAATATCTGTTTGCTGCTATGTAATGGTATTTTAGCAGCTGCTCTCTTTATCCGATGCATGGATCTGGCAGAAATCTTCCTCAATGTGCTTTTATCTGCACGAACCCGTCTGTGCTCTGAATCAGCCACAAATCTCTTAATAGTGCGATGATCACCCTTAAGTTTTCGTGAAATATCTAATGTTTTCATACCTTGTCCAAGGCATTGAACTATTTCACTCTTTTCGGCAGCAGAGAGATACTTTTTCTTCCCCATATTGCTTGAAAATGGTGCTCTGCTTAATAATGTGGAACACCCTCCTTTAGTAGTTTTTCCTTAACCACATGCCGCCCAGCCACTGTAGAAATACGGTGGCAGGGCGGCACGGGCAGGCAAAACCACGTTTTAAAACGTGTGTTTTGTAAACAGGTAGAGGGCGCATGCGAGGCGCGCCGCCGCCCTACCTGTCCCGCCGATCACAGCCGCGGATATCAGTCACCGGGTCACAGCCGATTTTTACCGGCTATGTCCTGGCGATCGGCGGCATAAGCTGACAGAGAGCACAGCTGCAGTAGCTGTGCTTTCTGTCAGTTCCCTGACAGCTCCAGGACAAGCTGATCGGAACAGAAGAGTTTCTCTCTCCCAATCAGCGGTGTCCCCTGCAGTACACACCCCCGCCCCCTAGTAAAATACTCTCCCTCACACAGATAACTCTTCCCTGAAAAATAAACTTAACCCCTTCCTCCCCAGTGCCATTAGTACAGTGTCAGTGGGGTTTTTTTTGCACTGTATTGGTGTCACTGGGGATGTCAGTGACCCCAAGTCAGTACCCCTCAATGTCAGAATGACCACCACAGTCCCGCCATAAGTGGCTGATCGCTGCCATAAGTCTCTGATCGCCGCCATAAGTCCCTGATCACCGCCATTATTAGTATAAAAAAAACTAAAAATCCCAGTATCTTTCCCGCCATTTGTAAACGCTATAACTTTCACGTAAACCAATTAATTTACACGTATTGGTTTTTTTTTTTTTTAGCAAAGACATGTCGCAGAATGCATTTTGGCAGAAATTTATGACTAAATTTGATTTTTACATTTTTTTTTTACTGGACATGTTTTATAGCAAAAAGTCCAAATATTGTTTTTTTTCCTCAAAATTGTCAGCCTTTTTTTTGCGCAAAAATAAAAACTGCACAGGCGATACCACCGAAAGAAAGCTCAATTTGTGGGAAAAAAAGGATGTAAATTTCATTTGTGTACCATATTGCATGACCGCACAATTGTCCATTAAACTAGCGCAGCGCTGTATAGCAAAAAAAATGGCGTAAATTGCAGAATCTATACCATAGTTTGTAGACGCTATAACTTTCACACAAAGCAATCAATATACACTTATTGGGATTTTTTTTACCAAAAACATGTAGCAGAATACATTTTGGCCTAAATTTATAACCAACTTTGAGTTTACTATATATTTTTTATAGCTGAAAGTAAAAAATATAGTTTTTCTTCAAAATTTTTGGCCTTTTTTTTGTTTATAGCGTGAAAATAAAAAGCGCACAGGTGATCAAATACCACCGAAAGAAAGCTCTATTTGTGTGAAAAAAAGGACGTAAATTTCGTTTGGGTGCAGCGTTGCATGACCGCGCAATTATCAGTTGAATTAGTGCAGCGCCGAGTAGCAAAAAGAGGCCTGGTCATTAAGGGGGGTAATTCCTCTGGAGGTCAAGTGGTTAAATTGGGCTCACCTGCCAATCTAATTATCACAGGTGTCCGAGATTGTTTTCAGTGATCAAAAGAGCCCTGACACACAATGCCATCCATGAGTTAAACTGAAAAACAAAATATTTAATCTTTGTGACACTTAAATAGAATTTGCATAATAATTTGGAACAGGGTGTAGTAACAATTTCTCATTGTACTGTAAGCATAGTACTTACATGAAACCTATACATTTTTCTATAAATGTATGTATTGAAAAGTTTAGGACTTTGTTTTTCTTTATTGCAAGTGCGTAGCACTGAACAGCTGGTAATGTTTATGTCTTTCCTTAGTATGTCCATCTGTTTGGTTCTAGAACACTAGTCTAAAAATAGAGCACAGCCTCCTGACTTTTCTTCTACAAAGCTTTTACTTGAATAGATGATTATAAGGAACATTAACATATTTCTGTTTCTTAAGACAAAATTGATGTGATATGCATGAACTTTGCTTTTAGAACAGTCCTTTAGAGAAAAATGGCATTGTAAATATCAGTTATGATGCAGCATCACAAATGGATGTGAATTAGTTTTAATGTACTGTGTACCTAAGATTGTAGCGAACATTAGTAACCTACTGAGAGGATAAAAACACATTAAAACTATTTGTTACTGGATTTTGAAAACCGCCTGTTCCCAGAGCTGACATGTTTTGCATTTTAAAATATTTAAAAGCGGTAAGCCTGTGTTACTTTACTTATGCGTTTCTGTAATATTCACAATATGTTCTCACTGAGCCTACACTGAACATATGGCTCTTGATTTACTAAAGTCAAGCTGATACTTTCAGCTTGGGTTAGTAATAATCATTCTCCTACACAAGCAAAATGATGCTTGTTTGCCCAGCCATCCCTGTACGTGTGCGGAAATATTTGCATAAGTAAACATGGCTGTATTCAGTGGACTCTGGAATGTTGCTTTTTATTACTGAACAAGTTAACAGTTATGCAAACAATAGTTCATACTGAAGAATATCTAGCACAAGGCATTTTATTAAATATAATGGTAAATTCAAAATATAACTTATGCAGAAAATATTATGCAGAAATTAAATAAATGGTTTTATATTTCTGTCCATCCAGTCCCTAAGGCTTACACTGCTCTGTCACATAACACAACACTGTCTAGCACAGTGGTTCTCAACCTGTGGGTCGCGACCCCTTTGGGGGTCGAACGACCCTTTCACAGGGGTCCCCTAAGACCATCAGAAAACACATATTTCCGATGTGTAAAGAGCAGCTACTGTGTAGAAAGTAGCTGCTGTGTTGAAAGCAGCTACTCTGTTAAAAGCAGCTACTGTGTTGAAAGCAGCAGTATTGGAGGTAAAACGACACTCATGAATTATAATTACTGGGTAAATAATTTTATGGTTGGAGGTCACCACAACATGAGGAACTGTATTAAAGGGTCACGGCATTAGGAAGGTTGAGAACCACTGGTCTAGCAGGTCAAAATAGTAGTTAGGTAACACCTGCAGGTCTTGCCCCCCTTTCCCTTCAGCCAGATAAATCTGTTAAATCTTAAATCCAACCTGATTACTTATACAATAAAATCCATGAGCCTGCAACTGAAATGTAAAAATAGCTCACAGTGGCAATGGTGGTTCAAATCAATGGCAGTGAAAAAGCTTCGGAATGTAGGCCATGAAAAGCTGTAAATTAACTGGATTCATAAAGTACTGTATATATAAACTCTGAGCATGTACTTCTCTTATTTGATCCCATCCATTGAACATACCATTCAATGAGTTCCATATACTCAGCTGCTACAGAATTTTCCCACCACTTTATGGAGCTAAGAAGATGTGATGGTGTTCTGTAGTTTGTACACACTTCTTGTGCTATGACAAAAACACAGCCCCTCCATAGATACAGTAAAATAAGAGGGCATTGTCGCCTAGGACAGGAAGTGTGTTACTGGCAGGATTACCAGGTAAAAATAAAGATGAAAAAAGAAAACTAATGCAGCCACGACATCTAGAGACTGGTAAACTGCAATATATACATTTTTTTTTTAAAATACACTTTAATGTATCCAATAATACTAACTCTGTGAGCACAACATTCAAGACATTTGTGCTTTGATGGTACAGTAAGGCATACGTCTGAGAATAGCAAAAAAAAAGTTAAGGGGAAGCTACATGTCTTGGTGACTCATATTTAAGTTTTTGCTTTTTTAACGTTTATGGGGACAATTCACTAAAGGTTATTGCATGCGTTATGTCGGTCAGATGACCACATATCGCATGCAATACTGCAAATGTCAATTCACTATTGCTAGTATGCAGTATTTACAGCAAATAGCAAAAACACTCAAATACTGCATAAGAAGACCTTAAGGTCAATTCACAGAAGAAAATAAATAAATGCATGCAGTATTTAAGTAGTCGTCAAGGCATGCGGTATCTAATGGGTGTTAAGGAGTGGGCTGCCACTGGAGTTATTAACAGCAAGTAATCAGCTGTCAGTGGAATTCTCTGCTGACAGCTGAATGTAAAAGAAAAAGAATTGCTGGCAATTAAAAATTAAGACGAAAATGGCATGGGGGTCCTCCCCATCCATACCAAGCCCTTTGGGTCTGGGATGGATTTTGAGTGGCACCCCACACCAAATTAAAACAAAATGGCATGGGATTCCCCTCAAATAGCCGCTCCATCTCCTAGCATGCAGCCCAACAGGTAAGGAAAGGGGGGGGGGATGAGCGAGCGCTCTTCCCCTCCTAAACCATACCAGGCCTCATGCCCTCAACATGGGGGGTGCTTGTTGATGGGAACAAAGGCCTCTTCCCCGCAACCCTGGTCGGTGGTTGTGGGGGTCTATGGGCGAGGAGCTTATCAGAATCTGGAAGCCCCCTTTAACAAAATCCCAGGCCCCACCCCTTTTGACATCATCAACCCAGCATGTCCCGGTCGATGACATTACAAGGGTTGTGGTCACCTGGTGACATCACAGGTTGGCACCGCCCCTTAGTTATTTAAGAATTTTCAGGTGGTGGAGCTGTCAGACATTGGGAGCCTTTGTTGGGAGTGGAGACTTTTTTTCTTTTTTTTTGGTTCAGCAGTGGTTGCAGATATCGTGATTGAAGATGATTCTACACGGGGGGGACTTTTTTTTTTAATAAAGGACTTATCAAAAACTGCCTCCTGTGTTTTTTACACTACATTTTTTTTGGTGACTGAGTACAGGTGAAACTCAAAAAATTAGAATATTGTGCAAAAGTTCATTTTTTTCAGTAATGCTACTTAAAAGGTTAAACTAATATATGAGATAGACTCATTACATGCAAAGCAAGATAGTTCAAGCCGTGATTTGTCATAATTATGATGATTATGGCTTACAGCTCATGAAAACCCCAAATCCACAATCTCAGAAAATTAGAATATTGTGAAAAGGTGCAATATTATAGGCTCAAAGTGTCCCACTCTAATCAGCTAATTAGGCCATAACACCTGCAAAGGGTTCCTGGGCCTTTAATTGGTCTCTCAGTCTGGTTCAGTAGGAATCACAATAATGGGAGACTGCTGACCTGACAGTTGTGCAGAAAACCATCACTGACACCCTCCATAAGGAGGGAAAGCCTCAAAAGGTAATTGCAAAAGAAGTTGGTTGTTCCCAAAGTGCTGTATCAAAGCACGGTAATAGAAAGTTATGTGGAAGGGAAAAGTGTGGAAGAAAAAGGGGCACAAGCAGCAGGGATGACCGCAGCCTGGAGAGGATTGTACGGAAAAGGCCATTTAAAAGTGTTGGGAACTTTCACAAGGAGTGGACTGAGGCTGAAGTCAGTCCATCAAGAGCCACCACACACAGACGGATCGTGTACATGGGCTTCAAATGTCATATTCCTCTTGTCAAGCTGCTCCTGAACAACAAACAACGTCAGAAACGTCTTACCTGGGCTAAAGAAAAACAGACCTGGTCTGTTGCTCAGTGCTCCAAAGTCCTCTTTTCTGATGAGAGCAACGTTTGCATCTCATTTGGAAACCAAGGACCCAGAGTATGGAAGAAGAATGGAGAGGCACACACTGCAAGATGCAAGTCCAGTGTGAAGTTTCCACAGTCTGTGTTGATTTGGGGAGCCATGTCATTTGCTGATGTTGGTCCACTGTGCTTCATTAAGTCCAGGGTCAACACAGCCCTCTACCAGGAGATTTTGGAGCACTTCATGCTTCCTTCCGCAGACGAGCTTTATGGGGATGCCAACTTCATTTTCCAGCAGGGCTTGGCACCTGCCCACACTGCCAAAAGCACCAAAACCTGGTTCAATGACCGTGGGATTACTGTGCTTGATTGGCCAGAAAACTCGCCTGACCTGAACCCCATAGAGAATCTATGGGGCATTGCCAAGAGAAAGATGAGAGACATGAGACCGAACAATCTCTTCTTTTGTATTTCTGTCATTAAAACCTTTAATGAAGGTGATTGAAAAGAGGGGAAGAGGAGGTGATCTTTCACTTCTCTAAATTATTCAATTGTGTGTTTAAATTCTAGCTTGAGCTAAAATGACCTTTGCCTAAGACTTTTTTCAACAGGAAGTAGGTAGATAATAGAAAACATGTGAACAGAACTCTAAAGCTCCATCTATGGGCTCAAAAGGATTTGTTAAAATATCAATAAGCAATATTTCATAGCTAATAAATTTACAAACATGTTTTTTGGGTTTATCATTTTTTTAGTCCCTGCCATGATAAAAAATGAAAGAAACGATGAGCAAAACCACAAACACCATTTGTAAAGTAGGAGTTCACCCAAAATTCATAACCATTATTGGAGTGGTGTTAATGGATTTTATTACTCCTGGCTTCCTATAACACTTAGGAACCTAATTAATGAAATATCCTGGCTTCAGTCCATTACCATTTGTTTGCTTAACTTTTGTCCAAAAAGGCCATAAATGCTGGTGGCACTGTATTAATTTAAATAGACAGGTTACTTTAAATTCAACTAACATGAATAATTCATAAGTTTGCAAATGCTATATTTATCCTTCATGTTAGTG
Organism: Staurois parvus; assembly: GCF_062004578.1. NCBI lineage: Eukaryota > Metazoa > Chordata > Amphibia > Anura > Ranidae > Staurois > Staurois parvus. Next base: position 5,261,189 of record NW_028317998.1, read on the forward strand.
CTTAATGCATACAAAAAACTGCATTCCCATTTTTCTATCTCACTGTTATCAATAAAGGTTTAGCCCATATCTATTTGTACAGAGGGAATTATAAAGATCTTTCATTATTCAGTCGATGCATTCTTAACTTGCATTATGATTGATTGATATTATTGCTGAATTAATGTTTCATGAGCTGAGCTGCCCAAATTATAAAACCAGTGCCAGATTTTATTAGGTCCACTGAAAAGTAATTTGCACTGTGTTTTTTTCTTTTGCTTTTCGTTCTTTTCATCAAAAGCAATGATGAATGAAGCTCATGTAGCAAAGGCACTGCCTTAACCATCTGTCTTTCTTTTATCCTACTTTTTTCAGAAAACACTGATATTGCCACCAACTGGGATTTTTTTGGGTGTTTGGCTGCTTTGAGATGCTTTGTGTGATGGATATCTTTGATCTAAGCTCCCTGGAAAACAGAACAAACTGTCTTTTTCAGTGAAAATGGAAGACATAATCCTTAGAAACTTGCAAATGTTGATAGACTGAAATAATTAAAAAAGTAATGTGCTATAAACATTGGAAAGAAACACATAGCTAGCTGTGGGTGAATGTGATTGATCATTTTAATGGGAAATTGAGAAGCATCCAACATTTTACTGAGCTGTTTTTTTCTGGTAAACACCACTATGATAAACAAAGCAAAATAAGCCTCTCTGCTTTGAAATTGAATGCTATATCCAAATACAATGTAGTCATTTCAATCCTTTTAATGTAATAAAAAAAAACCACTGGAAATGTATAGCTTAATCCCTGCATATGCAGATGGCTTACATTTCATGTAGACAAATGGTGTAATATTATTTCCCCTCGACTTCAGTGAAATTCCAGATTGCACTATAAAAGCCAAAGCTCCACCATTGTCCCTGATGTGAATGGTGCAATCAAGGCATGGAGTCACTAGAGTTTGATTGCATTAGATATTTCAAAGAAAGGAACTACTGTATGTCTGTAATATTCCCACTGTAGATGATGCTTGTATAAGTTCTAGCTCCTGCTGAGTTTGATACATGTATGACTGTAGAAGAATAGCAACATACTCATGAATTAGAGATGCCTTGAAGTTTTGATGTCTGAAGGTCTAACCTTTAAAAGTGCACTATTATCATAAATATTCTACCTCTATTGTCTTTCTTTTGCTTAGTAAAAATGAGTGCATCTATGTAATACCACAGCACACAAAACTTCCTTAGTACTCACTCTAAATTCTATACTTTCTACTCCTGGAGTTTAATCTTACTTCAGTGCTGCTGAAGTAAAACATAGAAATAAGATTCGCCTGGCTATCTAAAGGTACTCTTTAGTGTTCCAAAACTGAAAATGTAATCCTGAGATGCAAACAGATGTAAAACCTGCTATATAATTGCTTTTATGCACATATTGCTAAACCTTACCACTCCACCTTACTGATATCTATCTGTTATCTGGTCATCCTAAAATGTACCTACAGGTGCTTTCTTTCTGTCTTTCACCAAGCAGATTCAAAAAACAGATTAAAGATGACCAAAACCATTTTAGTTTATCTACAAATCCTTTGCATCCTTTATAGAACTGTGTGCTTGTTTTCCAAGGTTTTACACACAATATAGACTTAAGGTAAATCAGGTAAACTTTATAGCTTTTGCACTGTGGTGTGTTTACTGGATATCATTAGTAGCTTGTTTAAAGCAAGACTTCAGCCAACAAAACCAAGAAGAAAAATGAAAAATAAAATAGCAAAAACAGCTATTGCTGCCTCCACAGTATTTGTTTTCCACCTCCACACATTCTCAGCCCATCATTAAATGAATTTCTACTGAGTCCAGGCTGCCATGGACCCATACCAACTTGCAACTGGAGGAGAAAGGAAGAAGAGCAAAGGGATAAGCTGATCTCCTATCTGAATGCTCCTTTTCAGCACATAAACTTTATCTCACACTCAAGAACTGCGGTACTTAGACTGCAAGTGGCTGATAGCAAGTCAAATTATATATAGTATATCCCCCTAATGAAGCCGTGTGACTCTGTAGCGTAGCACATAGAGGAGGGGCTGGATGACATCACAAATCTTTTGGTATATGCAGGAGACTGGTAATTATACCGAAGAATGCTGATGTCGTATTGTGAATGCTGTATTATCTAAGGGGGCAGCACAGTGGCTATATGGATAGCACTTCCGCCTGGCAGTACTAGGGTCATTGGTTCAAATTTCAACAACGGCATCACCTGCCTGGAGTTTCCATGTTCTCCCTGTGCCTGTATGGGTTTTCTCTTGGTTAATCCGGTTTCCTGCCACACTCCGAAGACATGCTTGTAGGTTAATTGGTTCCTGTCTAAATTGGCCCTAGTATTTATAAATATGAGTTAGGGACCTTAGATTGTACACCCCTTGAGGGTTAGGGACTGATATGAATGTACAATATATATGTAAAGTGCCGTGTAAATTGAAAGCACTATATAAGTACCTGTAATAATAATAATAATAATAATGCTGGCAATATCTTGTGTTCTGGGATTCAGGTCCCAGAATCACCTGCCATTGTTGGAGTAGGATCCTGGGAGATCCTGAAAGTGAAGTGGCCCATTAGGTCGCAGAAGGGAGGTGAGGAGGCAATCTAGCCATTTGAGGATCTGAGTGTGCTGACACATTCACAGTTACCTTTACCACACTATGCTGCATGGTTTTTGAAGCACAGGTTTATGGACATTGTTTTTGATTTATGCTGTGTTTGATCACGTTTGTTCACTGTATCACTTAATAACCTAATTAGGGGTTCTTTTTGTTTTATCATATAGTTGACACATGATTTTCAGTTGTTGCATTTTTCACTTTATATTGAGCACCAAGATTTAGGTCACGTGTTATATATATTATTGTTTTGTGGCACGTTTTTATCATTTTTGGGTATTTATTGGTTGGGGGTGGGGGTGGGGTTAATAGAGAGCTGCACTATAGTTGTTTGTACTGTTGATCGCTGTTAAGGTACCAGTTAGAGTGTCAGCTGCTGGTCTTTGTAGGTTGCTTCCAGAAGCGCAGGAGGATTGTTTATCATTTTTTTTATTAATAATGCATTCAACATACATTATGTAAATGGGGAGCATGTTTACAATACCTCTGGTGGATTTTAACCTCTTACCAACTACTTATATGTGCAACAGCAAGGAGGGTGGTGTTAAACACCTACATGCTGCACATATGCTTCCATGGCATCTGAGATTTCTGTGATGAAAGCATGCTCACTACACAGTCCCAGCACAGTGACCAATCTATCATAGACAACTCCCAGTCTCTAGTTATGATCAGGAGCAGGCGGAATGGGCTCAGGTGTAAAGACCTAGTTAAAGGACCTCTGGGAGGGAAGTAGGGTATAAGCTAAAAATGGGGCTTATGAGTTCTTATCAACGTTGACAGGTGATTGAACACTCAAGGTGATCACTTGGCATGGAATTGAAGTAAACCCAGCCCATTGGTAATTTGGGGAAATGGGGACAAACAAACATGGCCTTTGTAGAGACCCAACAGACTTTTTAGGACTACCTCTCTATGCATTTCAGCAACAACTTCAGTTGCGGTTTACTGCCCCCACAGTATTTTTGCCTGAGTGTTTGGTTGGGCTTTTTTTATTCTCTTTTATTTTATATTTAAATATTGTGTCCGCTGGGTTAAAAAAATATGTTTATGGTTGTGATTTACTGTTTCAGGTTTATTTTGGGAAGTTATATTATACTATATTTTGTTTTGTTAGGACTCATTTATTTATTTGTTTACAAAAACATGACTTGTTCAGTAAAGTAAGGAATTTATTTTTGAGTTTATCATGAGGATGAGGAGGGACAGCATGATGGAGAGCAGGGGTTATTCTGAACAGGTCATGATCCCCATGATACAGAACATGTGACAAATCTCATCAGTATTCAAAGAGGTGATCAGAATGATGAGCTGTGATGAGATGAGGATTAGTAACAAAATCTCTCTGGTGTTGCTACTGAAGCACACACTGCATGGTATAATATACTGGACACTGGAGGCAAAACAGCAGGAGAAGGAGAACTTCCTGCTGTCTCAGATCCAGTAGAATACGTTGCCTACTGCCTTATTCCATGTAAGGCAGAGGAAGTGAGAGACAAAAGAAGGGGTATGAGGAGGAGGGTTGGGATGTTGTGGGTGATTATGAGGAGGAAATATGACAACAGCAGTTCCATCTTTTTTAAACCCCTAGAGTTGTTGGGTAAGGTGACAATATTGAGGACAATATTGTCCTCAGTGACACTGGGGACTTGGGGTCTTCTACTTAAAGCAGTTAGTGATGAATGGACTCTTTCATGCTGAAATGCCTGCATGCAATGCAAGAACCCCAGGGCCATAAGGGAGAAGGCCCATTATTGGGTGGCAGCCACCCTCTTGGATATTTGCTAAAAGTGGAAAACTGCAGATCTAATGATAAAAGCCCAGAGGGAGTACAAAATGCTCCATTTAGAGGAGGTTTTACGGAACAACCTCCTGGCAGCAATTTTTTATAGTGGCAGATCATCTTCCATGCCCAATGTGCCTCTCATACTCAGATCCCTAAAAAGAGGAGTAGTGGTGGCCATCTTGATGATGTTTTTAAGATTTTTGTTTTCAACTACAGCAGACAAGCCTGGTTGCAGGTAGCACTCATAGGAAGTGCCTCAATTATGTGATATCAGACTACTTGGGGTCCAAGACTGATGCAGACATTCTTCAAAGTGAGGACCATATGAACTTTTAGATGCCCAGGCTTGACCAATAACAGGAGCTAGCACAGTAAATGTTAACATTTCTGGATTGCCCTGCAGTGAGTGTGCTGTCTCTCACATAGTGATGAATCTGTCTCAACACTACAGACTGGGTCAATTTTATAAAAATGAATCAGTCCAGGATCAGAAATCATTACAAAATCCAAGCAGCTGATGCTACAGACTATTTTTTTTCATCTGCGTAAAAAAATTGTACCTTACACATTTACCAGCTTCTGCCATCTCTACTTGTATGCCACCATTAACAGATCCTGCCACATCCTCTGTTCTACCATCATTTCCATCTCCTGCCACCTCTACTGGCCTGCCATCATTACCATCTCCTTCCTCCTCTGCTGACTTGCCACTATTACCATCTACTGAAACCTCTCCTGACCTGACACAATTACCAGCTCCTTCCAATTCTGCTGGACTACCACCCTTACTGGATCCTGCCATCATTAGCAGTCCCTACCACCTTTTCTGGCCTGCAACCATTTCCAGCTCTCACCACTTCTCTGGCCCAGGAACACAACATTAACAAGCTCCTGCCAACTCTGCTGGCCTAAAACCATTACCAACTCCTGCCACTGTTACCAGTTCCTGTCATCTATCCTTAGCTTTTCCAGAGCTTCAGCAATGTACAGGTGTCATGCAAAATGTTCAGCAGCTGGATCTCAGCTGCAAAATTCCATATGTTTGCTGCAGGGTAAATCTTGCATTGCCCCTTAAGGTTTATTGCCTATTCCATGTTAACCAACAGTACAAAGACACCACATAATGTTTCTATGGCTGGATCAACAGCTGCAGATTAAACCCTGCATTGTACCTTAAAGTTTGTGGCCTCTTCGGGTGATGTGATACTATAAATGTGCCAAACATAATGCTTCTGTAGCTATACCTCAGTTTTAAAATTTCTAATATTTGCTGCAGGGTAAATCATACTCAATGCCTACAAATTTGTTTCCAACACCAGTGCTCCAGTACTTACAGGATAAGTTCACCTTTAGTAACACGTTACATGTAACACCCATATTTAGGGTGTATTATGTACCATGTTACTACCTAAGCAGCCCGCAGACTCCCCCCCCCCCCCCCCAAGTCCCTGTCGTGAAAGCGGGCCAGGTATCTTCTTCCCACACCCTCTATCACATATTACAAAAATTGTGTCCACCTGGCCAGGCCATTCATTTACAGAGTTCTGTGCATGGGAGAACTACAACTGCCATCAGCCATTGTGGTTAATGGCTTGTAGTTCTCAATTAACTACCAGGGCTCTGATGACTGCACTAGGTATTTCAGTGATCCTTCCTGTCATTCAGTAACTGCCTGCCCGTACAAGGTATGGGCAGACAGCTCATTGACAGTCTGCAGGAGCCTGAGTTTACACCTGCAGTCTACTGATTGTGGGTGCAAAGCTTTTTTTAGGATCCTAATAAAAAAAATAATAAGTATATTTATCATTTTGTTTTTTAAAGGGTAAACTTATCCTTGTGGCTATTGTCTCTCAGATAATATAGTCTAATGTTTATTTGAAGATAAAACCTGTTTCATTTCTCCCTCTTATATTACCTCCTAACCCATCCAGCAGACCGATAGCTAATACCAACCCTTTACCCCATCCATCACACCCAGACAAAATATTGAGCTAACAACCAAAGGAATAACTTTATTGAACAGAAATACAAGTTTTTATACACTTAATAGGGGCAGTCCCCACATGAACAATAAAAAACAAGTATTACACATTGGGGCAAGCATCGCACAATGGTTGGGTAACAAGGTAAAGTTAACACAAACCGAATCTTGTACAAACAGAAACAATAAGTTACTCAATTAACAATGGGAATTCATACCTAGGAGGCACACAATGGGGAAATTACACAATGGGGAAAGACACTTCACATCTAGACAGGATAGGCAAACACAGGTACACATTATAACAGTAAACACATAACACCTTACTAAACAGATTACACATAACAGCTGGAGACCCCAGTTTCAGGTTGTTTTGAGCTGATTATAATCTTCTGCTTTGAGTCTCTGAGTCTAGGATGGGGTGGAAGCAATCAATGCTGGTTTGGGCTGTTGATTGTATACCCCAACAAAACACAAAGGCCCCAAATCTGTATCTGGGTTCTCAGTTCTCAGAGTCTGTGTGTTTCAGGGAGACATGGACTTGAATCTGAAGTAAAACTACTCTAAAGGTCCCTCAGGTAAACACCTTACAAAGAATAGAGCCCCCCACAAAGGCCAGGGCTCATAGTCAGTAGGCAAGAGGCTAGCCTTTAGTCTGTCACACACTCACAGTAAGGGGTTTAGGAGAACATAATGCACAAAATGCAGGAGTTAGCTGTGTATATGTAACTCACCATGTGCAAGGGTCAGGAGTGTGTTTAACGCACCAGGTGAGGAGTACAATATGAAGAGATTTCAGGTGTCGCGGATGTGTAACACAAAAGTGTAGTGGTCAAGGGAGTGCAAAATTCCCCCACAATCAAAATTCTCTCCCATTTTTCCTCTCAGGAAAAATAACCCCTCCCACATAAATCCCTCTTCTCAGTACAAACTATTTTCCCTTAAATCTTCCCTCCCAGGACAAATCCTTATGCCACAAAAAGTCACAGAACATATCTCCCCTCAACCCCTCCTTCGCCCCCTTCTCATCCAAAATCCTCTCTCCCAGTACAAATTCCCCACAAGTCCCTTCTTCCCAGATCAAATACCCTGCAAAATCCTTCCTCCAAGCACATGCCCTTGTTCCCCTCCAAAATTCTCCCTCCCAGCAAAAATCCTCTTCTCTTCCACCAAAAAATTACCTTTCAGCATGAATCCATTCCCCCCTAACCCCACTCCCACCACAAATCCTCACCGCCCTTCCAAAAAAACAACAACCTAAAATAAAAGTGCATGGCGACAGAGTGTTAGCTGTAGTAATATCATCAGCTTAAGTAGATCATACCTGTCTTTGTCTTCGCTGACTATGTTGGGAAACGAGGATGTATAAGTTGGGAATGGTCTGTTCAGGGTGGCAGCGCCGTTCTCCTGTTAGATAATATGAAGAAGACCTGGACCACGCTGGCAAAACACAAAGAAAAAAATATTACATTATATACTCAACTGTTGCTTAAGTACCTACACCCTGTACAAAAATGTGACTAAAAAGCAAAACAAGTTAAGCTGTGCTATTTAGAAGTGCTAATCATTATATAATATATGTATTAGCACTTTTAGGTGCAGCTCAGCTTGTTTTGATTTTTAGCCATTCTCCTTTTGCCCAGCACAGCCACAGATGGTAAATGTGAGATCAACATGAGAAAAAAGAATGTTGATGGTGTAATTTAAAGTATTACATTAACAGTGTAACAACTGTAGACTAACTTGCCAGCTGGAATGATTTAGTTCTGCCTCTATCTTTTCTGACTATGTTGGGATGGGGAGATTGAGGAGGGCTTGTTTTAAGTAACTGATTAGGTTGAGAGTCTGTCTCTCTGAGTTTGGTCATTATCTCAAGGCCCTCCTGCAGGGTATGGGCAACGTAGCCTCTATGTAGAATGAGCAACCTGAATCCCCAGCAATGCCTGATGTACGCAGTGGCAAAAGCAGTAGTTATCTTTTCCATTTATAGGGGTGTAACACGTATTACACAAATAATCTTTACATAGCTGGATCTTAGCTGCAAAAATGTTATGTTTTGTGCAGTGTGAACCCTATGTTGAGCCTTAAAGGATAAGTTTACCTTTTAGACAAAAATAATACATTTTGCAGGTAAAAAAATGTGCATTTATTATTTTTGATTACACGAGCCTGGAAAGCATTGCACCAACGATCAGTAGATTGCTGATGCCATACAGGTCTCCTGCAGTCCTGTCAGAATATTTGCTTGCTGTACGAGATGTACAAGCAAGCAGATATTGTGAAAGGAAGCATCAATGAACTACCATGGTGCTCCACAGTGCCGTGGTAGTTCATTGAAAACTACAAGCCCACAGACACTAAGGCTGCTGGGACCTGCAAGTTCATTCATTTACGGTAGTCCGTGAATGAATTATGTGCTGTTTTCAAATTAGACAGATAGTACAGGGAGACTTCTCCCTGTATTATCAGTCAGAGGGAGGGGGAGCGGCAGGCAGCGGCTGTGACTATGGGAACATGTTACACGTTCCACCCTAAAAACAGGTGGAACATGTAACATGTTCCCAAAGGTGAACCTATCCTTTAAAATGTGTGGCCTATTCCAATGCTAAGGTGCTGTGAAGATGCCGCACATAATGTTTCCAGGGCTGGATTTCATATGTACTGTACAATTTCTAATGTTTGTTGGGTAAATCCTGCATTGCACCTTGAAGTTTGTGGCCTATTCCAGAGCTCCAGAAAAGGTGCCATGCATAAGGTTACAGCATCTGTACAACAGCTGAAAATGTGTAATTGTTTATTATTATCCTTTCTAGCTCCTACCATCGCTGTTGGCCTGCTATCATTACCAGTTCTTGTCATCTATACTGACCTTTCACCATAATAGCTACCATGGTGTTCAGGCACCAGCTATTCCAGTGCTCAGGCACTGAACTGTACCTCACTTGGAAATATGATGTTTGCTGCAGGGAAAATCCTTCATTACACCTCAAAGTTGCATGTCACAAAGAATCTTTTTATTGCTGGATTTAAGCTGCAAAATTTAAAAAATGTGCTGCATAGTAAATGTTTTATTTCACTTAACATTTTGAGGACTATTTCAGTGCTTATTATACCGGGGCCAACCACAATATTTCTGCAGCTGAACGTCAGATGCAAAATTTCTAATGTTTGCTGCAGGGTAAATTAAGCTTTGTGTCTCCAATTTTGTGGCCTATTCCAGTGCTCCAGCACTCAAAATATTTGTGGTTATTTATAATACACTATAATATTTAATTCCAAAATAAAACCTGCCTTTTCTCTCCCTCTCATTACATGACCTAATTAAGCAGCCTATATACTGTACTGTTCAGCCACTTTATAATGTTTGTGGCTATTGTCTCCTGAATTAATACACTCTAATGTTTTTTGTAGAATAAAACCTGCCTTGTGTCTCCCTCTTACATGATGACCTGAACAAGCTGTTTACATGCAGTCCAACCAAAGCGCAATATGTGTGGATATTGTCTCTGAAATAATACACTTTAATGTTTATTTAAAAATAGAACCTCACTTGTCAGTAAAACTTCCTACCACCCTTGCTGGTCTGCCACCATGATCAGTATCTGTCATCTCTGATGGCCTGCTACATTACCAACCCTTGCCATCTCTCCTGGCCTGCCATCATTACTAGTTTGTGTCACTTCCCTGTCCTTCCACAATTGCCTATTCCTGCAGCATTTTCTGGCTTGTCGCCATTACCAGCTCCTACTACATCTTCTGGTCTGCTATCTTTACCAACTACCCCATTGTTCAGGCACCAGCTACTGAGGTGCTCAGGCACTGTACATGTTTCACCCATAATGTTTCTACAACTTGATCTCTGCTGTAAAATGTCTAGTAATTGCCCAGTGTAAATTCTGCATTGTGCCTTATAGCTTTCAGCCTGTTTCAGTGCTTCCACACTGTAAAGGTGCCTTACATTTTTCTGTAGCTAGATCTCACCTGAAAAACTTGTAAAGTTTGTTCCAGCAACCTAAAGGCTCCACAAATAATATTTACATAACTTGATTTCATCTGAAAAACACAGTTTAAACCCTGCATTGCACTTTATAGCTTGTGACCTATTCCAGTGCTCCAGCAATATAAAAGTGCTACACAATGTTTCCACAGCTAGGCCTCATCTGAAAAAACTTTCATGTTTGCTATGTCATGTAAATCCAGCATCTTAACATTTGCAACCTATTCCAGCACTAATGTTCATTTCAAAATAAAAGTTACCTCCTCTTGTCTTTCTCGCTTAAAATATAGTTTAACTCTCTCTGTCAGAGCCATTTTTGCACATGTTTACAAAATAATTTTAGGCTTGAAAATTACACAAAACCCCCATACATTATATATTTTCTGAAGGCTTACACCCTAGAGAATAAAATTGTCATAGTTCCAATTTTTTATGTTGCACAGTATTACTCCAAAGGTCTGAGAAACTCAAAATTTCACTAACAAACACACTAAAGTGAATTTTAGGGCAAACAAACGCAATATATTACCCAGATTGCACCAAGTAAATAGATATCAAATATATAACACACTTTAAATTTGTGTGCGCTCGTGAAATGGTGACAAATTTCAGTACTTATATTTTCTATAGGTAACGCTTCAAAAGCCCCTACAGGTCAGTAGTTAAGTTTTGTGGAGGAGGTCTTGTTCTAGAATAATTGCTCTCATTCCATCGCGGTGATATGTAACATGTGTATTGCAATCAACATTTTCACGAGTAGACGCCCCAAACACTGCGTTTACATTCGTACGTGCTTATATGTCGGGGTGGGGGGTCCTCACAATTTTTTTGAGAGGGATTTCATGTGCTTGGGTGTTACATTTTTTTTTTAAAAGACCCTGCATGTCTCCTCTGGGCTCCAGATCGCATTGCAATACATTTTTCCCTGGCTAGAATAGCGACAGGTTGACCTGGAAGTGACATCATACGAGTCACTTTCCGGGTCACAGCACTTGTGTCAACTCTCCTCTCTCCCTTCCACAAGCTAGCACCCACCATGTCGGCCCAGGCCTGCAGATGGGCAAGTGAAGCCCGGAATACATAGCGGGGGAGCATGCGGGGGGTGCCATTACCAGGGTGTGAGGAAGCAATCGGGCAGCAGCTCAGCCACCTGACTACTTCCACCTGACAGGCAGGAGTCTGTTTGTAGCCACTGGATTGTGTGTAACCCCCCCCCCCCCACACACACACACACACACACACACACACACACACACACACACACACACACACTGTCAGTTCTATATGACTTAAAGACCTGGCAGCAAAAGGGTTAACCAAACAACTTACATACTATTCAGGCATTGTACAATATGTGTATTCAATGTACAACATTTGTGACTATTGCTCCTGAAATACACTCTAATGCTTATTACAGAATAACACCTGCCTTGTATTGTGCATATTTATAATTTGATTTATAAAGAATCTGAATAGCCATTTGCCAAGTAAAAGACAGAACATTGTGCAAATAGGGAAAGAATGAATGTAAATAGGCTATATCGTTCAGGAAGATCAAGTGCAGCCATGACAAATAATCTACATGTGCACAATGTGCAACCCGTCCTGGTCCAGTACATAGTCAAAGCTGTGCATGCGTATTATAATGAATTAGTATCCACACACAAAAAGCACAGCACAAGTAAGAAGAATTGCTGAGGGATTGTCAGCTCCTATGACTTGTGATCAGACTCTCATCCATCTACAGTATTCTGTGTTTATGCAAGCTTTTCTCCTGACTTTTCTTTATTATAATCTCCTGTAGTTGACCCTGGCTTTTGTCCGGATTTTGTCCTCTGCCTGCTGTTTTGGTACTTCTGCTGCTCCTCTGATTTTGACTGCAGTCTGGCTTCTTACTGCTGATATGGTACCTCTGCTTCTAGGTTGTTGCTTACTATGGCTCATCTTGACTACAGCTTTGCTTCTGTGAGTTTTTGTGTTCCACGCATGTTTTATCGTTCTGCACAAGTTCCAGTATTAGCATCCATAGCATCCCAGCAGTCTCCAATCATCTGACCATCCATTGTGTCAGGACCTACTACAAGAACATGTACCACTCCTAGTCCTGCTATGTCCTATCACCAACTCCAGGGGCTATTGGCTAGAAGATGTAAGGGAACCCCTCTTGTCAGCTCAGTCACTACCAGTTATGTCACAATATCCTGTGCTGTTTGAATGTAAATTATTCATTTTAAATGGAAAATACTTTATTCAGCCACTAGACAGAGCTTAGTATCAAAGGCATTTCTTATAATAGTTAGCTCCATCGAAAGGCCAAATGTGGTATTTTCAATTTAAAATAATGTACGTACATTTAAACAGCACAGGATATAGACTATTTAAATTTTTTTTGCCCCAATCACACAATTTTGCCCCAATCACACAAAGTACATGCACTTTCACTGGGCACATGGCTATGAAAATTATTTATAAATAAACCCCTCACTGTCTAGCCTCAGTACAATAAGTGCAACTATTGTTTCTTAAATAATACACTCTAAGGTTTATCTCAAGATAAAATCTGCCTTGTCTCTCCCTCTTAAATTACATCCTAACATATGTCCTTAGATACTGTGCAGCCATGTTACAATATGTGTTATTCCTTTATCTGAAATAACACACTCTCATTTTAATTTCAAGAGAAAACCTGTTTTGTCTACTCCCTTTACATTGCAGCCTAAGCAACCTCCTTGCTTTGTGTCTAATTCAAGTGCTCACATATTGTGGTGATGCTAGCCAATTTTACACAGACCCAAAACACATACCCAGAGTCTATATTGTATTTCAGGAATAATAGGTGATATCAGGATGGGTGAGAAGATGGGGGATGTAGGGCTATTGTTTTGAAGTGTTTTTATGTACTTTGTTTTGCCATTTTATTGAACTATTAAGATGCGGCACCGTGGTATTGGTAAAAAAATACTCACATTATTCTGTGAAACTGTTTGGCTTCTGGACAGTTTGTATGACATTGGGGGCTTTAGCTTTATATTTTCTATGTTTATGCTCTGTGGTAGCTAAAACCTTTATCATTTAATTTAGGTATATTACCTATGAATAAAAATACAGGAGTTGTCCCAAAACAACCTACAAAATGAGACTGTAGGGGGCATGGCTAGGCTCATGGTGGGATAGGACACTCAGAGCAGTGCCTCCCAATTTCTTTCTTATGCTGTTTCAAATTGGATGGAGGAGCTGGCTTGCCTGACTTTGAGCTCTACGTGCTTTCCCCTTGGGTTTAAAGTTGAAATTCTCTTTTATACAAGACCATTGCGTCCCTTCAGATATGGTATTCCTTCAAATACCAACATGTCTTATCTTCTGATCCCTGTCCTTTGACTCCATTGTTCAACAACCTGGCACTCCCAATGAGACTTAAAGCCCATATGATAGGCCGTTTCTCAAGGTCAACATGGCTGATTGCCCATTCAGTCATCCACTCCCTAGTCGTGTCCCCCTATTTTTACCCCCTACATTGATACAGGTCCCATTAACTGGTTCACTGGCCTGCACTTGAAGGCTTTATGTAAACAATTACATGATTCAAACTCATCCAACTGCCCTTTGACTGAATTAGAGAAATTGTGCTCCCTGGCATGCACCTTCTACTTTATATATGCTATTACAATCTTCTGTGAATAGTTCCTTACCCACATATATGAGGCTATGGGCCAAGGATCTTGGCCATGATAACCCCCCCCCCCCAAGGATTGGCATACTTTGTCCTTATTTACTCAAAAATCATCTGTTTCTGCTATACCTAGGAAAAGAATTTCAAAATACTTACTAGATGGTACAGAAACCTAGTCTCCATACATTGTTTATTTCCTTCAGAACCCACAGGGTCTGTGCGATCCCAGAAGCAAAGCCTATTGAGGCATTTCCTCTCTGAAGTCAGGCAGGTTATACCTACCTATTGAAAACCCTCAACTGTCCCTCCCATGTCCTAATGGGTATCCATGGTCACTGACATTATGAGAATGGAGGAGCTGCTGCGCTTAGAGACCGACTCTTTTGACATACTGTATTTAAAATGCTCTAATACATATGAATGCATTTAACTACCTCAGACGCTATGAAGACCATGGTTTCTACCTTTGCATCTTCTAATTTCCATAACTCCCAGTGGTTGAATAATATACATCTAGATATTCTAGCTAGCTGATTATGTTCTGCCCATCTTCATTTTTTATACACTGCTTCTTTTTTACTTTTTCTCTTTTACCTCAAAAATACCACATACTCCCCTTGAGTTTTACCTGTAAACATACCCAGGTCCTTTGGTTGATACTTTTGTTTTCCATCCTGGCCTGATTCTCTTTTTTTTTTCTCCAATCTGCTTCTTTTCTTTCTCCAGGGCCTGTTTTTTCTATACTTTAATTCATCCTCTTTGACTATGACCAACTAAGTCAGATGTGATATCATGCTAGCATCATTTGTGATGTATTAGTAATCTTTTTGGAGTATTACACCCTCTCATCACTTATTGTGTCTCTGTCATTATTTACCATTTCTGTGATGTCTTATATTTTTTGTGGTATTGTCACCTTGAAAAGATAAGATGCAACACATGTACCAGGGCAGCCTGATGAGTGTCACATTTTGTGGACAATAGAAAAATGTAGGGGTGTTGGCAAGCTTCCAAGCTAATGTTATATATGCATATTAGAACCCCAGTTTGACTCTGCTTGAGACTTCTGGAAATTAAATCAAAAGGTATGTGGGCACCTGGTAATTTAAATATAAATAACTTTCTGGTAAACTGATAGCAGTCTCTTCTAATGTACACTACCAGTGTCCTGTGTGTTAGAAAATTGGCATGGAATGTCCAGCTGGCCAGCATTTAAGATACTGAAGTTGTAGCAATATAAGCAAAATGTACCCAATTGATCTTGTTCTCTGTGAGGGTATCAAATCTCATTTAAAATAGACATGTGTACATCAGCTCTTTTATAGCACATTCTGAAGTTAATGTTAAAATCCAAATCAGTGTCTACTGCAGATATAAGCAATTTATTTAAAAAAAATTGTGTTTCACTTTTAAATCCTATGAAGTAAATTTACTGTGACGATGGCAAAATACTTGACTACAGCCATAGCTTAAAATAAGAGGCTCATTAAAAGTTAACACATTCTGATGAGCATTGAAATGGCAGCTATAAGAAAGAGGTAAAACACAATCAATCATCTATTCCATCTCATATTACTCTTAGAGGTCTTTCAATAAGCAAACCTGCATCTAAAATCGCTGAGTGGCGCCTGCAATTGCAAATTATAGGGCTGTCAGATCACAGCTAAAGTGCAGACATTACCTTTGAAGTACAATTCTTTGCCAATTAAGGATGTTCCAGAGCACAGTAATGGAATGTTCATTACTTATTTCAAGTCTGTTTTACCTCCGCATGTAGCACCATGTCTTTCTATAGAATGATTATGGATTTCTCCTCTGTTCTATTCATTAAATTAATGTCATAGTGTGGTTCCATGTGCTCTAAAGGCATGTGTGCTGTAAATAAGTAAAGATGGTTTTAAGAAACACTCCATCACCTTTTGTATTTACTCAACTCATGCCACAGCAATGCTGCAAAAATATGGTTGATTAAACTGAACATTTTTTTATTTTCAGGAATTATTATCATTGGAATTTTGGAGTATAAGTGACACCCTTTATTGGCTCAGTTATGTTTTTACAGGTGCAGGTTTTTGAAACACATTAGGTACATGATCATTTATTATAACAAAGAATTATAAAATGTTTTCAAAGCCTACATCTATAAGTTAGACAACAAAGTGCAAAACTTAATGCCTAAGTTTAGTTTAAAAAAACACAAACAAAAAAAACAGTACAAAGCACATTACTTTCTATTAGTGTGATGTGCCCCTTCTGCTGCTGGCTCCTGGCTTAGTTGAATTCGTCTACCTCCAATACCCCACTACCCCAAATCCTGCTGCCTAAATCTTCTGGTGTGGTAAGGATTGATAGAACCAAGGTATTTTTCACATGCACTCGCCAAGAGTGTTGACTATGCCCACCCTTCTCACCAACCTCCTCCATCCATAGAACCTGTACTATAGCTGCTATGAATGAAAAACAATCTATGAATGGAGGAGGTGGACCTTCTTTCATCTGCAAATCCTCCATCCATAGACCATAGCTAGATCTATAAATGTAGAAGGGAGATGGAATAGGAAGCACAATCACATCTTGATGACTCAGCAACTTGGGCATTAAACTTAAACCTTTCTGTACTAGTTGTTGCAACTCTCTTGAACAAAAAATACTGCTGTTATTTTTTTTTTTGAGCATTCAGGTTATACTATAACACCCAGCCAACATCTTCACAAATTAATATATATTAGTCAAAAACAATATAATATACTTTGCTTTGTTAAAATTAAATAGTTTCATTCAAAAATTTAGTGTTTCAGTAAGAGCTAATTGACTTTAATTTTTAACTCTATTTGTGCTGATTTTGAGTTATTAGCTAGTTAACTAGCTTGGTCTAGTGGAGATTTAACACCCTTGCATGTAGATTAATACACCTTTTATGCAGATGAATACTAGGGGGTTGTCAGGTGGCTGCTTGGCAGCTGATTGTAAAGTTTAAACCCCAAGTAAAACTCTTTTTTGTTTTGTACAGATGGGGAAATGATTATTATTTTAATACAGAATTTATATAGTGCCAACAGTTTGCTCAGCGCTTTACAATATAAAGGGAGACAATACAGCAACAATACAGTTCAGTACAAGAGGGTAAGGAGGGCCCTGCTCCTTGGAGTTTACAATTTAAGAGGGAGGTGCTGGTGGTACAAAAGGTAATAACTATGGGGGATGAACTGATAGGAGGAATAGAAGATTCCGTTATTAGCTGAAGGCTGGATAGGCTTCCCTGAAGAGATAGGTTTTCAGAGATCACCTAAAGTGGGCGATAGTCGGATAGATTGGGGTAGAGAGTTCCAGAGGATGAGGGAGGCTCTAGAGAAGTCCTGGAGTTGGCATTGGGAGGAAGAGACAAGGAAGCTAGAGAGCAGGAGGCCGTGGGAGGAGCGGAGAAGACAGTTTGGGTGATAATAAATACTACACTTAGATAATTTAAATGGATGTTTCCTGCTTTACTACTGGGTGTGCTAAAATGAGTTAATCGTATGAAGAAGGATCTGGGGTACACCCCATGCCCAAGAACACCCTTGGGAGATCTTATGCTGTCTGACCTTCCTGTAAAAAGGGGTCAAAACCGTCTGGTGGGTGTACTTTTTTTATGGACACGGGGAAGAGGTTAGGAGATTGGTTTGATCCAGCATCCTGTGAAGGACTTGCATCATAGTGTGGTACTGGCTTACACACTAGTTTGGTACTGGGTTACAGGCAAAATTTTATAACAGAAACTAAGAAAATGTGTTTTTTTCAAAATTGTTGATATTTTTCATACAGCAAAAAATTAAAAACCCAGTGGTGATTAAATGCCACCAAAATAAAGCTCTGTCTCAAAAAATGCTAAAAATATCATTTTGGCACAGTGTTGCATGACTGGGTAGTTCTCATTCAAAGTGTGACAGTGCTGAAAACTTAAAAATGTTCTGAGCAGGAAAGGAAGGGGGGGGGGGGGGAGTGTCTGGCATTGAGGTGGTTAAGCATTATCAAATTCCTTGATTCCTGCCAAGGTTAAACGTTTTTTGCATTAGTACACATTTCTCAGGGAAGTCCCAAGTCCACCTATGACATTTGTTTTAAAATCCCTTGCCTATCAGTTTTGAAAATGGCCATAACTGATGTTAAAGTAATTGTTATTTTAATGTAAAAAAGCTAAGCTTTACAAACATGTTATACTTACCTGCTTTGTGCAATTTTTTTTCACAGAGCAGCCACAATCCTCCTCTTCTGAAGTCCCCTGCTGGAGCTCTGGGCTCCACCTCACTCCGCCCCGTGGAATGCCTCCATAGCAAGTTGCTTGTTATGGGAGCATTTGTGCATGCTCATTCCCAAACCCTGCTCTGTATGTCTATAAGACACAGATAACAGGGCTTGGCCCTTCGCCCTGCACCTCGTCACTGGCTCTGATTGACAGCTGCAAGCTCTTGCTGCTGTATTTGAGTCAATGAGGAGCGAGAGAGCTGAGAGAGCCTTAGCTCTCGTGCACATCACTGGATAAAGAAAGGGCTCAGGTATGTATTTAGGAGGGAGCTGCATGCAGAAGAATGCAGTAAAGTAAATGCAGTAAAGCAAAAAAACCTTCTGCCTTTACAACCACTTTAAAGTGGAACTTTACCCATAACAACTTAATAAAAAATAATGTTATTCAGCAAGGAACATACATTCCACATTAATTATGCTGCAAAAATTAGTGTGTGCTGTAAATTGCCTACAGCATTGTTTCTGTTTCTTTTTGCTGGAGGCTGCCATTTTGCTGAAGCCCAGAGCCCTGAGCAGCATTAACTCTTTAGGCTGCCAGCAGATCGGCCTCTTTATATTCAACAAAGTACCTAAAAAAAGAGAGTAACTGAGCTTGTGCAGAGCAGAGTGAGACAGTTTATTACTGTGTTTTTAACAGTATAGACACTTATTTTTAATGTTTAACAAAGCTATACCTGCAAGAGGGGCAAGCCTGAAATGATCTAGTAGGACGTAAGTTCCACTTTAAAGATTTGGCTGGCAATGACTTAAACAAGGTTCAGAATAATGTTTAAAACTTTATCATAGTTTGTCAAACCTCATCCATACAAAGCCAATGTACATTTGGCTCATCCCTAGTGGTCATTAATATGAAAAAAGGCTAGGAAAGAAGGCATTACAAACTGTAAAGTTGCCTGTCCACCCTCTTATAGCAGCATTCCATTGTGTGGTACAACATTGGTCTTACAATGCAGAAGACCTGGCACACTCCATGCAGTTTATAGACTGAAGATGATGGGTGCTGTAGTGACAAAATAATGAATGCCACCATTGTGGACAGATCTAATAAAGACTAAACATCATCAGCACATCAAAGTGCTAGCCAAGGGTTTTTATTTGAATAATATAAAATTACATTTCAGCCACAATGGATAACTCTTTAAGGCAGTAGTGACTTTGCTACTGGCTGATGAAGGGGTCCATTTGTAGTTCCAAAATGTTGCAATTTTGTATGTGACAATTAAAAGCTCTTGGCTAGCAATTATACAGTATGTGCTAGTAACATAAACTCTTTGTTACATTGACCTAAACACACCTATTAATATATGCAAATATCCACCTATCACTAGTTTTAAGACTAAATTTCATAGTTACTCCCTATTGGCATGTATATATGCCCTTTTAAAAGCCCTTACCTTTGCTCTTTTCATTTTTCAGCACTGTATATTGCGTCTGTACAAATGATCACCTTCATTTCAATTTTTCTGCATGGAAGTTTGTCAAGCTTTAATGCAGTTCAACTGCAGCTCAGCACAAACTGCATTTAGCTTGATGAGCCATTAAAGGTTTTTTTAAGTGTCAATCATTTTATTAAACTAAAGGCTGTCATCTCTGTAGGATTATAACTGTAGCGACTTAGCTTTGAAGTGCTATACACATTTTACGGTGACAAGACAAAGTCCAACTAGTTTTTACTGATATCAAAATGATCATAAAACTGTCTGCAATTAAATTTTATGAAAAGCACAATGAAGAATTACTTTATGTATACATCTGAGCATAATCATAAAGTCTAAAAAAAATAAAGTCTCTTTTATATGGTAAAAAGTTGGCTGTATTAAAGTGGAACTCCTAAAGACCTGACAAAAAAAGAAGTGAAGGTCCTCGTATGGAGTCGGATGGGGAAGCCATCAAAGGGTGTTCAGATTTCCAGCATAATTCTCATTTTCTTACAGACTAACCTGTTAAATAAATTAGGATTTTGCCCTTTTTAGAGTGGGGAAGGGTAAAGTTTTTATTGCTATCTCCATTTTGCTGAGGACAGTTTTCTTCCTTCCCTGTCCCATAGGCACAACAGTAAATAGGATGTGCTAAGCCCTGTGTCAGGAAAGGCGAGATGTACCCAGCCACATAATTATGAGCAGAGAGAGAATTCCTTTTAGCTGAACTTGTGCTCGTGCTCATACGCATGTGCAAGCACACCAGCCACTAGATTGGTGCCTAATGGACTAATTAAACACTTCTGCTGCACTAGGACTTTGCCTTATGGTCTACAGCATTCTGCTACTTGTTACCTGTTCCTGTGCTTGATGCCCTGTTGCCGTCCTGATCCATCTGACCACAATTGAATGCTGCCTAACAGACTCCTGGCTTGCTCTTTGACCATGTCTCTGCTTGAGCAATCTGTCTGTTTGCTTACCATTGCCAGCTTAAGCTTGAAGCTGTCTACGATTTTACACTCTACTCTGTTTTTGATGTGCCTGCTAGTGTCTGAATCAGCATGCTTGACCCTGCTTTGTGTCCATCCTGTAGTGGCCACCCTTACTCCTGCAGCCCACCAAGAATTTGCTGCCTTGGACCTGCCTGCCAAGTGCCTGCTACCTGTCTGTGACCTGCCAGCCTCCCAAGTGCCTGCTGCCTGAGACCTGCCAGCCTGTCAAATGCCTTCTGACTGTCTTCTAACCTGCTGTGCCTGCATCCTTGCATCACAATTCAGCCTGTATCCGAGTGCACATAGACTTCTCATCCGCAGCCGTCATTACCAGAACTACCAGGCAATCATGCCACTCCAGGCTCTCACTCCTCCTGTCACTTTACCAGGGATTCTGGGCCAAAGATGTAAGAGATTGCCTTCCTCTCCACGTCAGGCTCCACCACCAGGTATTTGACATCCTGATTCACATTGTGGGGGCTGGTTGTGGGTGCAGCCAAATTGCTCTGCTCTTATAAGGCATGCGGGGCTGCTATTCTTTTTGAATGTCACCTCCACCCATGCATCTCAACCCGAAGCACGTTTTTGGGTGTGGAGACCACAGGGAAATTGCATGGTCAAAAAGGGCATAAGATTTCCCTGTGGCCACATTGTTAAAAAGATGCCTTTTTTTTGTGAAATATGCAGGCATGTGCTTGCACAAATGTGCTCCACAAAAGTGTGAACAAGGGCAAAGACAAACATCCTTATTGGAAGATTTCCCCTTTTTTTTTCTGTATATGTGATGACAACTCAAAACTTTGGTATTTCCCTAAATTTCAGTTTTGGTGACAATGGTCACCAGCACAAATAGAGATTCTAAATCTCCCCAGTGCGGATACAGAACACAATAAGAGCTTAGCATAGTTGAAGTACCTTCCTTATTCTATCCAAAACTAAATATTTTTTTAGTATAGATACACTTTCATTTTTACATAAATATCAATTTCAAGTTATTTGAATCTAATGTTTAAGCAAGTAAGAAATTTGAAATGAATGACACTTTACCTGCTAAAATACAGCAGTATAACATATACACTATATTGCCAAAAGTATTAGGACACGCCTTCAAGTCATTGGATTCAGGTGTTCCAATCACCTCCATGGTCACAGGTGTATTCAAGTGTTCACAGTGAATTCAAGTGTGGTACCATTTTAGGTTGCATCCATGAAATTTCCTGTTAGTGGTTTTATAACAAGGTGGAAGCAACAGAGAACAATAGCAACTCAGCCATGAAGTGGTAGGCCACTTAAAATGACAGAGTGGGGTCAGAGTATGCTGAATTGCACGGTGCGCCAACTGTCTGCAGAGTCAATAGCTAAAGGCACAAAACTTTGAGTGGCCTTCAGATTAGCACAACAACACTGCATAGACAGCTTCATGGAATGGGTTTCCATGGCCCAGCAGCTGCATCCAAGCCTTACATCACCAAGTGCAATGCAAAGCGTCAGATTTAGTGGTGTAAAGCACACTGCCAGTGGACTCTAGAGCAGTGGAGATGTGTTCTCTGGAGTGACAAATCATGTTTCTCTGTCTGGTAATTCAATGGACGTGTTTTGGTTTGGTGGTTGCCAGGAGAACCGTACTTGCCTGACTGCATTGTGCCAAGTTTAAAGTTTGGTGGAGGGGGATCATGGTGTGGGGTTACTTTTCAGGGGTTGTCCTTGGCTCCTTAGTTCCAGTGAAGGAAATTCCTCAGGCATCAGCATACCAAGACATTTTGGACAATTTCAAATTCTAACTTTCTAACTTTGTGGGAATGGCTCCTTCCTGTTCCAACATGACTGTGCACCTGTCACGTACCTGATTGGAGACTGAAATGGCGAGGTTGGCCTCACTTGTGTCACTAGCCCTGACCCCACTGGAAGTGGAACAGAGGGTGTCTATGGACCAGGGGGACAAGAGTACCAGCAGATGTTGTTTGCAGCACTTGCAGCTGGAGTGCTTAAAAGACTGATGGACCGCCGATTCAGGAACAGTAGCGATATGCAGAGCTGGTATGTTAGATCACCAGGCGTGCACCAGAGTAAGGTAGGAAGCTGGGATGGAAGTGTCAGGGATGCGGGTGTGACCAGAAGTGTGTGGACTGACACAGGGAAACGCAAGCTTCAGATATGGTATAAATAAGACAATTTATTAAGACTAACAATACAAACAGAAACGCAGTGCACCAAACCCCAAGCTAACATAAATACATGCAACAAGGTGAAACAAACCCAAACCTAAACTGATAAAGATACACAGGTACATACACATATAGAGCACAATGTAGTCAGGCAGGCCGGGTCGATAACTATCGGGCAGGTAGGTACAGGAGGAGCAGGCGGAGAGAATGGTCAGGGTCACAAGCCAGGGATCAAACAGGAGAAGTCAGCAGAGGTCAGGATCAGGCAGGGTCAGCAACAAGTCAGGCAGGAACAGGAACAGGAATGCAGGTTACAAGGTACAGGGGCCCATGGAAAAACACACACCAAGGCACAGACTGCAAGTCTGGCCATCCCTTAAATACACCACCTGCAATCAGCCCCAGGTGATGGCTAATTGCCGAAGTGAACCTCTGGTTGTTGAGAGCACCCGCTGGCCAGCCCTGGTACAGCCCACAAGGCAGGTGAGTCCCACCACTATTGGCAAGTCCATTCCTGACAGGAAGGCAGGAGCAATGTCATAGGAATAGCCAGGGTCATCAATGGGCGGACAGTGAGGTACCAAATCATAAGCAAGCCAAAGTCAGGAGTAGAGCCGAGGTCAGGAACAAGTATCAAGCAGGACAGTAATCAAGAGTCAGGTTAGGAACAAGTCGGGTCAGCAACAGGGGAATCACACAGGAATGCGCAGGAAACAGGGAACAGCTGAAGACCAGTCAGCACTCAGCACAGGCAGAGGCACCTTTTAAATAGTCGGTATGGCATCAATCTTCACCGTGTGTGTGCACATCTCGCAATCTCGCATTTCTGTGCGCATGCGCACGTCTACTCGCCAGCCATCTCACAGGAATTCCCTTACAGCACCAGACCAAATCAAGGTCCATAAAGACATGGATGAGCAAGATTGGCATGGAGGAACTTGACTGACCTGCACAGAGTCCTGTTCTCAACCTGATAGAACTCCTTTGGGATGAATTAGAGTAGAGATTGGGAGCTAGGCCTTCTCGTCCAACATCAGTGCCTGACCTCACAAATGTGCATCTTGAAGAATGGTCAAACATTCCCATAGACTCACTCCTAAATCTTGTGGACAGCCTTCTCAGAAGAGCTGAAGCTGTTATAGCTGCAAAGGGTGGGCCAACTCCATATTGAACCTTACGGACTAAGACTGGGATGCCATTAAGTTCATGTGTGTGTAAAGGCAGGCGTCCCAGCACTTTTGGTAATAAAGTGTATCTTAGTTAGATACACAGAATGATAGGTAGATATATACAGTAAATAGATAGATATGTTTTGGCACTTGATTATTTTTTTTATATTGCGATGTACCGTTTGTTAATATATTGTTTGGATCCAGGAGTCTGCATGTAATCCTTATTTCTGCAGATGATGAGGAAAGAAAATTTGATATATTTTTAAGGACAAGCTGTGGCATTTTGGTTGGGATATTCTAACTTCTAAACAGTGGATTTGCTATCCACCCTAAGTTTTTCTTATACTGTTTTCTGTTGCCCTAATACTGTAAATTACAATGCCTCTCTACTGTACATGATTGTGCATACCATGTGATTCTTGTTATTCCCTGTACCTCAAGAGCCTTGTCTATTATTGAGCTAAGAACAATATTGAACAAAAAATTTAAAATACCCATTTTATGGGCTAATAGGCAAGGAGGTGTCAAGAAATAACATGGGAGGTGGACACTACAAGCCAGGAGCAGCAATTTTGTTTAGCACCGACATTTACAAACTTAAAAAATTGTCAGCAAGTGAAAGGATCTAGATAACTTCCATTTTGTATTATGTACGCCATTTTAAGTATTAAGTTAGCTTTTTGCAGATATATTAGAAGTTTAATGAAACTGTTTTAGTTGTTCAAGGATGTATCGACAGAAGCTAACATGACCCTGACAATGTCTTTATCTGGTTGTTTCTCAGAAAGTTAGCCAAAACAATTTGTACCAAGAAATGTATATGTTATGTTTCATGTAGTTAGCTCATGATGGAAATTTACAAGTTACAGTTTTGAAACTCGCTCCCCCCTCCCTTATTTTATCTGTAGTCTATATAATCTTATTAATGCCTAATAAACTTTGAACATCTCTGAACATTAGCTGCCGTTATTTCCGTGTTCAAGGGGTGTTCCCAGAATTCTGCTGATAAACCAGGAATCTCTCCACAGACCGGGGGTCTCTGAGGGGAAAAGAAAATCATTCCTTTCAGCTGGGGGCTCAGCCCGGGATGACCACCCACCTCACTTGGTAAGTAAACCTTTTGTCTTTTTATGACTAAAAGCTCTTTCTTGCCCTGTGTTGAGGGAAGGTCTTGAATCATTCTGTATTGTCTATATAGACCCGTGATAACCTGTAGCTGCTTTTGGTAAGCAGACTTTACTCTTTGGTAGAGTTACAAAATAGTGCACTATAAAAAAAAAAAAAGGTGTTTTTGGTAAACACAGATTGTTCTCTGGTAGAACACACTGTTTTTTGGTAAAACAGTGAAGAGATAACTTTTGGGAAGTTATCAAGAGGTTAATAAGTCTGTGGAGCAGATTCTGGTTTATCTGTCTTTTGCTTTTTCTTTCTGTTGCGTAGAAGTATAAGATAATTTGTTGTGTGGAACAAAATAAGATTTTAAAGTAAAATTGTCTTATCCACTGTCTAAATATGGGTCAAGGAGGTAGTTACCCACCAGGTCCCCCAGAAAAGGGAGAAAATTGTAAGGATTATGTTGCTAGAGTTTGTGGAACGGACTATTATTTAATAAATCCCTGGGTGGATTGTATGGCAGGCTGGACAGAAGCTATGGGGAGTACAGACCCATTCCCAAGAAAGGGGGCAAATGATCCTTTTCATACAGACATGGTTAACCGTTTCAATACCGTGCAATTTTACACCTTCCAGCCCAGGCCAGTTTTCAGGTTTCAGCGCTCTCACACTTTGAATGACAATTGCGCGGTCATACAACATTGTACCCAAACAAAAATTTTATCATTTTCTTCATACAACTAGAGCTTTCTTTTGGTGGTATTTAATCACCGCTGGGGTTTTTATTTTTTGCTAAATTAACAAAAAAGACCAAAAATTTTGAAAAGAAAACACATTTTTCTTTTATCAATGAAAACCAGCGCAAACCCACATAATCAATTACATTACTCAACTTAGAAAACCACTTTTGTGTTAATAAAAATATATATAATAAATTATATATAAATAAGTTAATATAAAAATATTAAATTCATAAGTCCAGTGACTAAAAATCAAGTGACAAAAAAACCAAAAAATCCCAAAAAAATATATATTTAACAGTCCCGTGACAAAAAAATCAAATAAATTATAATTTTCATTGGATTCTTCCGTGTTTATGATCCCTTCACCATCCACCAGTGCAGAAATCAACATTAACCGCACTCACCAGATAGTAGTGAGTCACACGCCTTTCAGGAATATTAAGGGCTCCTGGACCCCCTTTACTTTTTGTGAGACCTCCAAATGCTGTTTCTTCTTATGTCTGGGTACCTCCTCTGCTTACTCCTCTCACCGAATCCCCCAAGGAAAATCAGGAAGAAGAAAAGACCATAGCGTGATACCGTAGTAATTTCTCCTCAAAGTAATCTCTCCAGACCACTCACATTCTTTTGCGGGATATAACCCGCCTTTTATTCAAAACAACAATAATTTTCTTCCAAAAAGATCCACTTTTCAAGTACACCAACTTTTTAAGAGACCCCACAGCCTCGTGTGCAGCAGGATGGCAGACCTCAGCTACAGACTCATCTGCTAAGCTAAGATGGCCGCTTGGAACGCACCGCTCGGAGTGCGCTCCACTCACCGGAAATGACGTCAGACGACGGAACAGGCAACCGGAAGTGCGTCAATGCGTTTCGCCCCACTTTTCTTTGTTTCTGTTATAAAAGTTTACAAATAAATAATTGTTCTTCATAAATTTAGGCCGAGATGTATTCTGCTACATGTCTTTGGTGAAAATAACCCAAATTAGGATGTATTTTTTAGTTTGTAGGAAAGTTATAGAGTTCACAAACTATGGGATAGATCTGAATATTGATCAATCCTGAAGTACTGAAGGCCAATCTAATTTCTTGAGGTCCAAGAATGTCAGAACAGTACAGATATCCCCCAAATGACCCCTTTTTGCAGAGTAGACAGTCCGGCGTACTTCATAAGAGGCATGGCGAGTTTTTTGAAGTTGTATTTTTTTGTCAAAATGAAAATGAAAAAATTAAAAAAATTATTTTCACTATTTTTTTTTTTTACATACTGTCACCAGTGCAGTACAGCGTCATCATATAACTGGCATGGCGTTGAACATGGACACTGACTGGTGACAGTATGAAAAAAATATATATATATATTTTTTTTATTTATTTATTTTTTTATTATATTTAATTTTTTATTACATTTTTTTTTATTTAAGATTTTTTTTTCATATTTTACTTTGACCAAAGTAGTGCAATGTTACCATAGTAACATTGTACTACTTTGGGGAAGTGATCAGTATTTTTTTTTTTTTACACAATTTGCTTATAGCAAAGAATTACTTTGCTATAAGCAAGCATTTACCTGAATGAAATCGATTCATTCAGCTTTTTTTTTTTTTTTTTTTTGTGCTTAGCTGTGATTTGGTCACAGCTAATCACATGACATGTGCATGTGATTAGCTGTGACCATTCACAGCTAGGCACTAGTATACAATGGATGGCATCATGAATGAAGCCATCCATTGTATACAACTGTCATGTGACCTGCTGTGATTGGTCATAGCAGGTCACATGGTACCAGCAACGGGAGCCGGTACTCGGATCTGTCATCGGCCGTGTCCGAGGTGCACGGCCGCTGACAGATCGCACTGCTGCGCGGCTCTGCATTAGCGCAAACGGCGCATGTGCGGGAGCACGCCAAATGGCGTGCACCCGGAATGCAGGGACACAATTGAAGCCGCCAAACGGCCATTGGCCGGACGGCTAATGGTTAAGGGATTATGTTTGGGGGACAAACAAGCCTTTCCTTGGTATGAGGGGGACCCACAATGGGACCAAGTTTATATGAAGAAAGGGGGAGAAAACTGGTTGAAATGGTCACCGTATTGGGTTGATAATAGCAAGGGAAAGTTCAATTTGATTTTCTCTTTAAAACAAAAGAGGAAGTTGAAATTGGATACATTAAAAATATGCTAGGAAAAGCATCAATCTGAAAAGACATGCAGACCCCTTTATTGGACTGAAAACAGTTCAGACACCAATCCCACCCCCTCCGTATAATATATATCCCTCATTAAGTGGTTTTAAAAATGCTGCTGATGATGATTTTTTGATCAGTTTGGGGATGATTACTCCCCAGCCTAATGCCCCTCCAGCCCCTGCTCCTGTCTCTGCAGCTCCAGCCCATGCTCCTGCCCCTGCCCCACTTCCCGTCCCGGATCTACAACCAATACAGCCAGGCCCCTCCACTAGACCCAAACAGATTATTAGTATAAAATCACCAGACAAAGAGGGTAGCCAAGTTCAAGGCATCCTTACGGAAAATAATGACAACGAAGGAGAGTTGGAATACGAAGAACAGGGACAGGTAAATATAATAAAATTACAGAAAAAGGATGGTCAATGGAGAAGAAGTGACACCAGTCATAGAAAGGGCAGAGATGTGGAGGAATTTAGAATGCAGCTTAGATCCATGGATAAGAAACAAGAGGGAAAAAGAAAAGATGAGGGGGCCGTAGGAGGAAAGGAGTTGGCTATATTGACACTACCTTTTCTCACAGCAGGAGAACTAATTCTAAAAAAACCCATAGAATTAGAAGATATTAATAAGATTGTTAAACATTGTCCCAAGCCTACAGTATCTCCTGGAGGTACACTTGCTTATTTAAAAAAGGCATGTTTGGGAAGAAATTACACACAGGAAGATATGAGATTGATCATTGATGGTATTCTGGGAAATAATCCAGCTTGGGATTGGATAAATGTAAAAAGCATTAGTCACATAGAACCAAGTAATACACAGGCTACTGCCTATAAACTAAATACCACAGAAGGGAGAGAAACTATGTGGGAGGAGCTTGACACAGAATTAAAAAGGGTTTTCAAGAATAAAGTAGGAGAAACTGTATTAGAATTTTGGAAAAGGTTCAAGGATGTCTGGACACAAGAAGCAGGACTGGCTTTAACTGGAGAGTTAAGTTCATTGATGATTCAGACATTCATAACAGGTCTTAAGCCAGAAGCAGGATTAGCCGTGAAGCAGCAGGTCTCTGACTGGGCAACTAAAACTGTTGTTGAGTTTCAGACCTCTCTTCACGAGAAGGAGGCAGCGGGATGTTTAGATATTGTAAGAAAAGAGAAGGTTAATAGTAGTAATTTCCAAAGTGACTCACAACAGGGAAATCAAGGGCAAGGACAAAGAGGAAGAGGGTGGTATAGAGGCAGAGGTAAGGGAGGATTTGGCAGGGGAAGAAGTAACTCTGAACCCCTGGAAGAACTGGATGTTTTAACTGTGGAGGACAGGATCACTGGAGATATAACTGTCCATATGAACCTTCCTCCTCCCAGGGACAGCCACAACAGCACAAACAGAGATACCAACCACCTAATGCCACCACCACCCCCAAAACACCACAGGCACAACCCCAAGATATTAAATATCCAATACAGTGGGGGCCACAGAAGAACCAGAGACAATAGGGATGCCCGGAAGGTGGTGTCCCAGCATTTCCCTTGGTTTCTTCATCATACAGGCAGCAGCCCCTCATTTCTTTACAAGTAGGGGGCGCTGAAGTTCCATTTTTAGTCGACTCAGGCGCGACATGCAGCAGTCTGAGTGAGGAAATGTATCATGGAGAAACTACAAATGCTGAACCTTCTATGGGAATAAATGGGATACTAACAAAAACCCTCAAAACTCCCCCCTTGCCCGTTTCAGCCCTCACATGGGATGAGGCCATCATTTGTCACAGTTTCAGAATCATTCCAAATTGCCCTGTAAATTTGTTGCAAAGAGATCTTATGGGAATTTTAGGGATTTCTCTGAGAGTAACATCAGAAGGAGGTATTGTTGCCAGATCCTCCAAAGTACCCATTATACCCACCTATTTCAATGATGAGAGTCATCCCTCACACATTACACCCCCTCCTGATACACATCCAGTTTGGGCCACAAATTCTATGGATGTAGGATTAATTTCATGTACACCATACACAGTCACACTCAAGGAAGGGGCATTGCCCTACAAACAGAGGCAATACAAATTGTCGCCAGAGAAGGAGGAAGGGATTGCACCTCTAGTGGAAAGATTTTTAGAAACAGGTATTTTGGAAGAAACTGTTTCTCCTTACAACACACCTATCAATCCTGTTAAGAAGCCGGATGGCTCTTACAGGTTTGTACAAGATCTGAGGGCCATAAATAATTTGGTGGTTCCATTAGCCCCAATAGTGCCTGATGTGCCATCACTCCTCACCTCCACTCCGTCCAATGCAGAATATTTTACAGTGATTGATTTAACAAATGCATTTTTTTCGGTTCCTGTGGACCACCAGACGACGGCGCTTTTTGCGTTTACGTTCCGTAACCGCCAGATGACCTGGTGTAGAATGCCCCAGGGCTATGTAGATTCGCCTGCAGTCTACTCACTTGCCCTCCAGACCACACTGAGGTCCTGGACCCCTCCCAATGGTTCGGTCCTCATTATATATGTGGATGACCTATTGATTTGTAGTTCAAGTCAGGCGGCCAGTCAGGAGGATAGTTGGTCTCTGTTAGAATGGTTGTCAGGGAATGGTCACAAAGCATCTAAAAAGAAATTGCAATGGTGCCAAAAACAGGTTGAGTACCTTGGTTTTATTCTAAGTCATGGTGAGAGGAATGTCAGTCACAAAAGAGCTGCGGCTCTCGTGGGTCTGCCCCACCCACAAACAAAAAAGGACATGCTAAATTTTCTTGGTATGATTGGTTACTGCCGTCAATGGATACCTGATTGTTCATTCTATGATCACACCTCGAGGTCTGCCACACTTTCAGAATCACCTGACATTCTTACATGGTCAAATGAAATGGTTGATGCCTTTGTGTACCTGAAGAATGCTATGGTAACGGCCCCTGGTCTTGGACTACCTGACTATAAGAAAATGTTTCATCTGTATGCTAGGGAAAATTGTGCAACCATGGCGGGGGTCCTGGCTCAGGAACATGGAGGCAAGCTCCGCCCTGTAGTTTTTTTTTCCAAAGTAGTGCCAACTCAGGTTCAGGGCATGCCTGCTTGTCTGAGAGCTGTTGCATCCTGCGCGATTCTGGTGGAGATGGCTATTTCTTTCACATTTGGACATGAAACTACCCTACACACCACACACCAAGTGTCCTTACTACTGAAAAACATACACACTCAACACATGTCAGCACAAAGGTTGAGCAGATATGAAGTGATTCTTCTATCTGATCCCAACTTGATTATTAAATATTCTTCAGCAAATTCAGGTCCTACTCCAATTTTGAATGCCCTACTGGGGCTAAAGGGGGAACAGGATGAAGTGGCACCAGAACACAATTGTATATCCCACATACAGCAAGACACTTCCCCTAGGTCCGACATGTCAGCTGTGGCTCTTTATGGGGCCCCAGATGTGTTTGTAGATGGCTCATGCTCTAGGCCAAATGATAATACTTACCATGCAGGATATAGCATTGTGCAACTTCCTGACAAAATACTCGAGGCAAAGCCAATCCCATATCAGTCAGCCCAAGCAGCCGAACTGATTGCCCTTACAAGAGCATGTCAATTATTTGCAGGACAGGATGTCAACATTTACACAGAGTCCAAGTACGCCCATGGTGCTGTACACGATTTTGGGGTCATTTGGGAGAGAAGAGGATTCATTGCTGCTTATGGCAAAACCATATCTCACTCTTCTTTGATATCTGATCTACTCAAAGCCATACAGTTACCAAAAAAATTAGCCATTCTTCATTGCAGGGCACATACAAATCGCAGAGATCATATTGCCAAAGGAAATGCATTAGCAGATAAGGTAGCAAAGGAAGCTGCATTACAACAGGTGGCCAGTGAACAGATGCCTTTGCTCACTTCAGGCGTCACAACTACCCCACATGACCAGATGTATGCAGATTTACAAAAATTTGCTACAAAAGTCGATCTAGCAGACTGGGATGGTTCTGGAGCACAACTAGATCCTGCTTCTGGTCTAGTGTGCTTAGAGGGGAAACCATGCATTCCCATGTCAAGTGCCCCATTGTTTATTGCACAGTACCACGGTCTAGGACATAGAGGATGGAAAACGACATGTGAAACATTATTGCAGGATTTTTACATTACAGGCTTATCTAGGTTGGTGAAAGAATATGTTTCTAGGTGCATTACATGTATAAGGAACAATCCACAGAACCCAAAGAAATCACAACACCAGCATCTAGTGTACCCAACTACACCTTTCACCCATTTACAAATAGATTTTACCCACATGCCAAAAACAGGACAGAGGCAAGAGTTTTTGTTGGTAATGGTGGATATGTTCAGCAGATGGGTGGAGGCATTTGTCACTAATAAAGAAGATGCACAAACTGTAGTCAGAATTCTTACACAGGAGATAATACCCAGATGGGGATGTCCGCTGCAGATAAATTCTGATAACAGACCAGCTTTTGTGGCCAAGGTATGCCAAGACCTGGTAAAAGTACTTAAGATAGATTGGAAATTTCATATTCCCTATCATCCTCAAAGTTCGGGTATAGTAGAAAGGATGAACAGGACAATTAAGGATAAGTTGAGGAAGGCCACTGGAGGAACCTATACCCACTGGAAGAAGATGTTACCTGCAATTCTAGCAGAGGTAAAAATAACACCTAATAAGACTACAGGGTTATCTCCTTTTGAAATATTAATGGGAAGACCGTTCCCCACTCCTTGGGCTAGACAGCCACTTATGTTAGAAAGAGGGGACCTTGACCTGGTACAACAAGAATATGTGAGAAAATTGATTCAGACTTTAGATCAGATTGAAAGAAATGTTGCTCGCACCTCTCCTTTATCTTTTCAGGAACCAACACACCTTTTCCAAGTGGGAGATGTCGTAGTGGTCCGCCAACTCGCTAAGGACAAGAAGCAAGGCTACCCCTTTGGACCACCTACTACGGTGATAGCGGTTACCAGAACGGCTGTTCTGGTGGAGAATTCCCAGTCCTGGATCCATGCTAGTCGAGTGAAGAAGGTGAACCAAACACCTGAGAAATACGAAACGGAAAAAGGAGGTGAAGGACAAGTAGAAAATCCTCGAAGAGCGGGTGAAGTCGGTGAGAAAGACCCTGAAGATGACATTCCTTACTGCCCCTCATGGTGCTTTGAAGCTCTGGGTCCTATTTGGCACACTGACTGTGCTCTTTTTCCTGCCAGTATGGATCCTAACTGTATTTATCACCCTGAGGACTTGGGTCTAATAAAAGGTATCTGTGGTCAAGGACTAATTTTAAATTAGACCCAGATAACCAAAAGTGAAAGTCAAAAAGAAGTTTTGAAGAGAACAATCCTTTTTCAGGAAAAATGTTGATGATGCAGTTTAAATATGCTTATGCTCAAAAGTCAGGTTATGATAAATGTTTAATATGTAGTAAGCTACATCCTAGCACATATGAAATTCCTCTTCTGGCCGCTCCAGTCAAAATATTTTTGTTAATAAAAGGGAATGTAAATATTGGTTTGACCAATATTACTTCTAATGCCACCATATCTTTTCCAACTCTGGGAGTCACTCAACTCCCCAATTGGTGTTTTAGACTGGGGAATACTTCCCACAAGGGAAAGGGAATGTGCTCTCAGTCCATATTAAACATATCTGATCCTGGAAGGAGGGATGGAACTTCTTCTGTGAAACTCTGGCAAATAAATGGTAAAACCCTGAATGAAAGTTTAGAAGGGATACAAGATAATGTGGGGAAAACTATGTTTGGAAAACTTATTTTTTATTGTACACTTGTTGTCACCCCTGAATTTCATTCTGCAATACAAAAATTGCCGATCTCCTTGGGAAACAATACCTATATATGTTGTGGTAAGATCTGTTACCCTTGGATACCAAGTAATGTCCAGGGCTGGTGCTATGTAGCCCAATTAGTGCCAATCATGGCAGCTATAGACCAGAAGGAACACCAGGTAAAAGCCAGTACATACCCAAAACACCAACTAACTCTGAGACAGAGAAGGGAAACCAAACAAGAAAAGGTAGATCTATTCTCTACAGGCGATAAGGTTTGGTCATGGTTCCCTACCTACACGGGATGGGGAATAACACTCATGAACAAAATAAATAATTACACAAACATTATTGATGATATACTGGAGAGGAACTCTAAGGACATAGGGTTGCTAAATACTGAGACCAGAGCTATTAGAAAACAGCTGGAGATGCAAGAATTAGCTATTGAAAGTATGAGTGCTGCTCTGACAGGTCTGTGTGAGATGACAGAGGATTATGAATGTTGTACTTGGATATATAATACCACAATGACTGTTCCAGATTATTATGAAATAATAAAGCAACACAGGGAACAGGTAGATGGTTTGATGGAAGAAGCTAGGGCTATAGGAAAAGATGGATGGACTCCTTTTGATTGGCTAGGATCAGGATTTGGTTCCATCTTTTCATGGATGAAGGGTATCGCTGTAAGCATAGTCATGATATTGTTTTTTGTTTTATCTTTATATCTATGTTTTAAATGCTCATTATATTGCATTGCTAGAGCTACTAAGCCGCAAAATACAAATGAAGGTTATCTAGCTATGTACAAAAAGATGAATGAAGTAAAGAATTGAGATCATGTTCATGATCTCAGAGGGGATTGAAAGGATCTAGATAACTTCCATTTTGTATTGTGTACGCCATTTTAAGTATTAAGTTAGCTTTTTGCAGATATATTAGAAGTTTAATGAAACTGTTTTAGTTGTTCAAGGATGTATCAACAGAAGCTAACATGACCCTGACAATGTCTTTATCTGGTTGTTTCTCAGAAAGTTAGCCAAAACAATTTGTACCAAGAAATGTATATGTTATGTTTCATGTAGTTAGCTCATGATGGAAATTTACAAGTTACAGTTTTGAAACTCGCTCCCCCCTCCCTTATTTTATCTGTAGTCTATATAATCTTATTAATGCCTAATAAACTTTGAACATCTCTGAACATTAGCTGCCGTTATTTCCGTGTTCAAGAGGTGTTCCCAGAATTCTGCTGATAAACCAGGAATCTCTCCACAGACCGGGGGTCTCTGAGGGGAAAAGAAAATCATTCCTTTCAGCAAGTGATTTTAACAGCAGTCATTGCTGGATTTTTGTTTTTTAGAAAACAGCACTCTCCCCCAATAGTCCTTGCCAGACTTTACTCCAAGCATGCAGCATGGCTGGCCAGGAAAGGAAGGGAAGAGCATGTGGACTGCCCATCCTGAACCATAACAGGCCACACCTCCTCAACAAAGGCAGGGTACCTTGTGAAGGTCAATGACCTTTGCCAAAGTATTTTGTTCCCATGTTAATGAGGACAAGGGCCTCTTACCCACAAACCTGGTTGGTGATTCTGGGGATCTGTGGGAGCCAGAATCCAGAAAACCACTTTAATAATAAGGGGGCCGCCAGATACTTCTCCCATGTCAATGAGTATGGGGTATGTACCCCTACTAATTCACACAAAGAAAATTGTCACCTAGGAAAAAAGACACCTAAACACTTGACAAGTCTTTTATTAAAAAAATTAAAATTTCCAAAAAGTCCATCATTATACATTCATTATCATCAAAAAAAAAAAAATACCCAACGACCTGGCACACTCAACCAATCCTGACAGTGACATTAGCCAAATGACAGCTCCCCTGAGAGTTCATCAGCTAAATAAGGGAAGGAGTGAGGATGTTAGTGACATCATTGACCAAATTTGCATATGGGCATATTTTGTCAATGTCACTGCACAAATATGGCCAGTGGCCATTTTTGGGCAATGATGCCACTGCTATCCTTGCCCTTTACTTGTTATTAATTTCTAAGCACTTGCAGGAGGCGGAACAGGAGGGCAAATAGGCTTCAGGCTTTTGTCCAAACACCTGAACAGCCAAAAGTCTGGTCTGAACCTAAGCTCAGACAGAACCATCAGCTCCTTCCTACCCAATATAACCAGGAGCTCCTTCAAGGCTAGTGCTACTTAATATGCAGAGCGCCTGCTGGGCAACTGTTTATATGGGAGTTGCTTGATGTACTTTTTCAGAGTAATAAAGTCATTTACATTTCTAACAAAGTAATTTATTAATGAGACAGGTGCTTTATTCTTAAGTTATTTTGTTGCTTTATCTAAAGTTAATCTAACTTTACCAGAGTTTAGTTAATCTAACTTTACCAGATTTTCAAAATGAAACCTGGTGACAGCCTATTGGATATGCCCACTTTTGACCATGTCCACCCACCCTAAATTTTAGCCACATCATCCACAAAATCACACCCCCAGTTTTAACATTTAAAACAATTGGTCACTTCTGAAACAAGAGTCAGACATTGAAGGTATAAAGAAAAAATACCTTGGCACCACAAGAAGGGTAGTGTAGGCCAGTGTAGCAGCTCCTTCCAGTGTCCCTCTCAGACTGAGTCCCTTACTGCAAGCTGACTGGCGGCTGCTGATCACTTTAGAGTTCCAGTCCCTCTATTCCCATTCATCAGCAGCACCTGTAGAGGAAGGTAATTTCTGACTCTGATGTCTCATGTCTGTGTGAGTGTGAGTGCAATCTGGCCAGGTGGCTGGCTGGCCGGCCATCCATCACATGTGCAATGTGCCAGTGAGTGATGACATCATTATGATCCCACAGCCTGCTCTTCTAGAGCCTGCTGGGCCTGCTGATCTGTGTCAGTGTTGGTGGTAGTGTGTTGTATCGGATCTGTCACTGTATTAGGATTAAGTATCACACATAGTTCATTGGGTCAGGTGTAAATAACACACAGGGTTCAGGGGTCAGGACTAACCAACACTCAGGGGTCAGGATTAAGTAACACCTAGAGTGCAGAGCTCAGGATTAACTAATGGACAGAGTTTAGGGGTAATGCACAGAGTTTAGGGGTGTGGTCAGGAGCAAGCAACTCACAGATTTCAGGGTAATAAATGCTGCTGCAGTATATTTAAAGTAGATTATACTTTGTACTTTGGGTTAGTGGTTGCACCCGGTTTCTCCTACATCTGACATCCTGCTTCATTACCCTTCTACTTCCTAGTCATCCTTGTGTGTTGGCCACTCCACTGCCACTATTTTGGATTGATGCTTCTGCTGTGTGACTTGAGTTGAAGCCGGGCCACTACAATGTTTATTCTACAGTGCCCAGCTCCCGGGAACGATGCTATTAACATCTATTACCTGGAAACAGATACCTTGCAACAGGGACTGTCACCAGGAAATGGAGACAATGGTAACCTGACCTTAGGTTAGTCTGAAATGAGAAGAATTCTTGCATCACAAGTATAACTAAGGTGAACTGAATTAGAACCTAGATAAAATGAAGGCTTGATACCATTTGAAGGTCAGAGGCAAACAACTAACACTTTGCATCCTAATTAGATACATTAGAAGACCAGTAGATGTTTACAACCTTTTCTGGGCCCAAAAAGTGGAAATTTAAAGCTGCTGAGTAAAATATAAGAAAGAAAAGCATCTTTGATATATTGCAACAGATGGAA
The DNA here is from genome assembly GCF_062004578.1 of Staurois parvus. NCBI lineage: Eukaryota > Metazoa > Chordata > Amphibia > Anura > Ranidae > Staurois > Staurois parvus. Next base: position 5,298,861 of record NW_028317998.1, read on the forward strand.
AGATCTGTAAATTTACTGTTTCTCCCTCTGAAAGTATTTTCATAAATTTGGTAAGATCCATATTTACCTTTATACATATATAATATACAAACACACAAAAATACATATCACTTGTAAAAATGTTATAGCAATAAAGCACAGCCCTTACAATTTCTACAGCATCTTCTCTGCTGACCCAGAATTTCAAAAACCTGCTGCCCCCAGTTTTCAAAAACCTGGGTTATTCTCATGAGCAAATTTTGACACATGCCTACATTGTTGGTGGCACATGCCCACATTGTCAGGGACTGACTGTCCCCCTTCAGTAACTTTTTTTGGGCCATTACTTACAGGGCAATAGAAGGGAAAGAGGTAATGAGAAGGGGAAGGCCAGCACTGCAGGGAAACCTGTCCTAACTTGAATATGAGAAAATCCTGGGAATAGTGAGTGCTATACACCTTTTAGGACTTTAAACAGTTTACAGTTAAAGCTTCAAAATCATTTTACCCACATAATTTGTGGGAAAATGTGTACTATCCAATGTCTCTTAAAATGTTTACTTAAATGCTCCCACACTTATCTAAAGATAATTACTATAACAGCTACAAGATCATATGTTAAACAATATATTTTAATAAATGGATTTTGCAAGTTTTGCCATAGGCTGCCTGGCAAGCACTTCTCTATCACAGTATTGATGCTTGAATAACAAATCTCAACGGATGATATATTGTATTTATGTGAAGACAAAATGAGACTGACAAAAACAAAGTCTAATTACTTTTTGAAAGTGTAAACACTTTGTTGTAAGCATAAAACAATCTATAATACAGCAAAATGTGATATTTGTCCTCATTGTAATCCTGTCAGATAAATGCATTCTATTCTGATTTGGTTTTAAAGAAAATCATGTTATGCTGCAAACTGTTAGATAAACATTCAAGACCTCTGCCTGAAGCCAAACAAATTCTTGCTCATAATCTTATAATACTGTTCACACGAGGTGCGTGATAAATCTAGTATTTATAATATTATTGGTCTCTTATGTCAGCACCTCTTAGAAGAACAGCTACTCAAGGTTATTTAAAGAGGAGTATGGGAATAAAGAAAAAAAAAACAAACATGCATACTCACCTAGTTGGCTGTAGCACCAATTTGATGCTGCAGCTCTCCCCTGCCAGCTCTACACCGAGAACTGAGTGATCAAAGACTGCTAGTTGCACACTTCCCAGGTCTGCTCTGAGCAGAGAGTGCTGACTGTCAATCACCACTCACTGTTCTGCCCCTCCAGCACTCACTGGAATGTGGAGTGCACAGGAGCAGCTGTCTCAGGAACTCAGAGGCAAACTGAGATGGTGAGCCAGGTGCCGGTCAGGCATCTGGGTGGATCCTGACATTATTGTCAGGATTCTTGCAAAGGCTGGACTGCCTCTGTGACATCAGCTGACCGCATGCTTTAGCCTGCTGTTGGCTTAATATGGGTTATAAACATGCAGAACTAAGTGCACTTATTTGAACCATAGAAAAGTTTGGCCTATAGATCCATAACAAATGTAAATATTTTTCACTAAGTATATTGTTAAAAACATAACTTCAAGAAAGGGCTTTGCATTCAATATATAATGATTATATATCCTACTATATTCAAGCTTGAAATAAATAAATAAAAAGCATACAAAGTGTTTTGTCCATCTTGGATTAAAATGCAAATCTCTTGTGAGACACATATATGGGATGTTGATCCCCTTTAGTATGTTCAATCATTATTATTCCCAGGTGTATAATAAGCTGATGCTAGTATCTGTGGTATAGGTGTACTCAATTTAAGCAAAGCACTTGCTCATCACAATAACTACTTGTAATCCAAAATTGTTGCAATTTCCACCAGGTCAAAACTGACACATAAATGAGGTATTATTTCACTTTAGATGGTATACCACACCCCTCTGATGAAGTCCTCACTGACGAAATGTATTAAAAAGAAGCATGGCATTAGTTTCAAGGTCTTGAATGGCACACTTCTTTTGTGTTATTGTAAATTCATTACTAGCATTTTACATATGGTACCAATTATATTTGACAACATATGGGTAAGATTCATCTATACATGTTGCTATACATTTTCATGCCTCATTATGTTTATCAACCAGCTATGATAGGGATCAGCACATAGAGCTAAAGGTAATATTTCATAGACTTGGGCAGATGGTATGATGGTGTTTAACACATAATTTCTTCATATTTGACAATGAAATCATATACAAGTCCTAACCTGAATTGACAACAGAAAATTGGATACCTTTTTATTCAAGATTACAACCACTACTTAACTGGCTGTTATATATAGATCAACTATATCACAGATACAAATGTCAACTATCTATGAGGGAGATTTATTAAAACCGGAGCACTCAGAATTTGGTGCAGCAATACATGGTAGCCAATCACCTTCTAACTTCAGTTGTTCAATTAAGCTTTGACAATAAAACCTTGTGGCTGATTGGTTTCTATGCAGCGCTGCACCAGATTTTGCACATTCCACCTTAATAAATCTCCCCCTATGTTTTCAGAGTGAGATGATGTAGGATTATAAATACTAAATTAATTAATACCTAATTTCTTCGTCTGTTTTGATCTGGTGGACACCTTTACAATTTTAGATTATAAGTAGTACTTGGTATGACCGAGCGTACTGCGTGGATTGATCATACTATAGATGCTAGTGTCAGTTTATCAAAATGGTTGGAAATAATTAGGCCTACATATATTCAAGAGGATCTACATCATGCTTAGGTGTTATTTGTTTAAATGGATATTTGAGTTTTATTCCAAGAGGGAGAAAAACTGTGGGTGCCTTTTATACTTTGTTTTGTTAATATGCTAACACACTGACTGGGTACAAATAGAAACAGGATCTAAGGCATAAGATGGTGGAGGAAGGGATGGAATTAGTATATCTTTCAGTACTTGTGTAATTAAATTAGTCCACATGACGTCATAATTCTGATACTGGTTACATCAAAGCCCTTTTTTGAGTCTTTTATAGTTAGGTTGATCTCTGTTTTAAAGTAATACTTTCAACTATTTGAAATTCTTAAATCAAATTTCTGGTTTATTTTTTTAGGAAGAGTATGGTGATGTTTAAAAGCAGACATCACAAGATGCATAGTATTACCTCTTTAAGTCAGAAAATCCTTCTCTCATGTCTTTGTCTGAAACTAGCTCTCCCTTATTATTACAGGCCTAAATAAAGGCTAAATTGAGACAGCAATATTCTCCTGCCCAATAAAAGTATAATTAGCAGACAGTAGTAAGAGAAGAGGCAGTTTGAGGTGCCTAGCCCTGTTTTAAAACTCTCCCTAACAAATTGAAACTAATTTCAGTTAGGCACACAGTGGAGAATTTTCAGGATGATAAAATTAATGACAGATATCTTTTGGTATCCGCTCTCAAGCAGGAATTTTACTATTAAAAGTTTAAAGTGGTTGACAGGAATACTTTAAACACCCAGTCTTTGTTCATATTAAGTGTTAAATATATTCTTGGTGGAAAAAAAAATGGGGCAAGTGATTTAATTTCCCAAAAGTTCAGTTTATTTAGAAGTGTTGAAAACACTCATATTCAAACAAATTGCAACTGGGTTACAACTAGTGGGGAGATTTTCATGGAAACTATTCTTGATTTGTACTCTCTAATAAATATGATTATTGTATACTATGAATGCAGGTTTATGGGTAGCAGTGGTGAATAGGGATGTGCTTGATGTTCGCCCTCCGTGCCCCACAATGCACTGCAGTCTGACAGTGCATTGTGATTGGCCAAAGCACTGCACCTGACAACAGGTCAGGTGCAATGCTTTGGCCAATCACAGCACAATTGGGTGGTGCTAGTGGTGATGTTACCCCTAGCTCCACCCATTTGTTTACATCTGACCGGCAAATGTCAGATGCGGTGAGTGCGGGTCTGTGGACATTGTCTTTTTTTTAATTTCTGCGAGTCAGCACTGTAGTGACAATGCTGGATGCCATGATTGATGATAGATTACATCTAACGAGCCATTTTTTTGTCTTTCTTTTTTAATAAAAGACTCGTCCTTTACAGTCATATTTTATGCTTTTTTTTGTGAATGAATAGTGGTACCATGTACCCAATACTCATTCCCAAAGGGGTGGAACTGGGATCTGGGGCCCCCTTGTGAAAGGAGGCTTCCAGATTCTTATAAGTTACCTCCCGCAGACCCCCACAACTACAGACCAGGGTTGTGGGGAAGAGGCCCTTATCCCCATCAACATGGGAATATGGCCAGGGGCATATGGCTTGGTACTGCTCAGGAGGGGGGCACTCATTCATCCCACCCTTTCCTGGCCTGCCTGGCCTGACAGGCATGGACCCCACATTTTTCCCACATTTTTTGGGGCTGGGGTCTAAGGGCCTGGTAGGGCTTGTAAGGGTAAACCCACACACTTAAAAAAAATACTGTGTGGTCCCTCCTAACCTTCCTACCAGACCTAATGGGTCGGGGGACATCAGTGAATCCTGCCCCTTGTGACATCATTGACCCAGCATGCCCCGGTGATGTCACCAGGTGTCCCCACCCCTTGGATATTTAAAAACTGTCAGGATGTCAGAGCTGTCAGATATTGGGAGTCAGCGTCTAGTGCAGTGCCTTCTTTTCATTTTTTGGGATCAGCAGTGGCCGCGGGCATTGCGATTGATGTTGGATCTACTTTGGGGGACATTTTTTTTTAGTTGTTTTAATAAAGGAATTGTCAGACTTTCTACTGTCATTTTTTACACTACACTTTTTTTGTGAATGAGTAGTTGTTCCATGTACCCCATACACATTCACATGGGGGGCTGGGATCTGGGGCCCCCCTTGTTAAAGGGAGCTTCTAGATTATGATAAGCCCTTCACCCACAGACCTCCATAACCAGGCCAGAGTTGTGGGGAAGAGGCCCTTGTCTCCATTAAGATAAGCCCCCCTGCCCCAAAGCACCTCCCCTGTCAAGTGTACGTGGCCTGGTATGGTTCAGGAGAAGGGGGCTGTTCACTCTTCCCCCCCCTTTCTGGACCTGCCAGGCTGCATGCTTGGATAAGGGTCTGGATGGATTTTGGTGGGGGGACCCCACGCCATTAAAAAAAAAATTGCAACTTTTTGGGGAAAAATGCTGTGCAGTATCTTACCGCATACTTGGCTGCGGTAACATACCGCTTAGTGACTTGTCCCCTGGGTTCAAAGTTCCTGCTCAAACTTATATTAGGTTTGAATGTTCAACCGCAAACTGAACAGGTGGGTGTTTGGCCCCTCACTAGTGGTGAAATAGGAAAGGGAAAGCCTGTTTCAGTAAGACTGGCCACACTATAGATGTACTGAATATTCCAGACAAAAGTGCTGCTGGTAGGAAAAAATCTATTATTAGATTTTTAAAAAATTCATAAATGGCAAATATTTTTTTTAATTCTTGCCTGGGTTGCCTTTATTGTGAATCAGATAGACAAGTTATAGATGAGACTGGGAAGCAATGATATATAAAATTATATATAGTTACAAATCTAATAACAGACCACCTTTATTACGTTATAAAAGATTTTCTCAATTTTAGTTTAAATTACTTCAACTCTACCCTTTTTATTAAACCTATACTGATATAAATATGAGATGTGCCATTTTTGACCTCCTGAAAATGTTGACTGCCTTGCAGTCATGCGGATTCTCTTACTTCAACAGCATCTGAATAAGTGACTTTGAATATGCAGTAGGTTCAGATAGATTGTCTCAACTGTGCAGGTTTGCTTCAGGTCAGTGACCCAGAAAATATTGAAGCCATCAGCATTACAGTTAGTCATTTAGCATTTTCAGACATTAGCAATGGCAACCTCCATATTTCTGTAATTAAAACACTTCTTTGAATGCATATTAATAGAAGGATATGCAATAGTAATAACATATTAAAATGAATATGTTGCTGGTAGTGTTTCATTCACCTTAGATTGTACGCCCCTTGAGGGTTAGGGACTGATGTGAATATACAATATATATGTAAAGCGCTGCATAAATTGACAGCACTATATAATTACCTGTAATAAACAAGTCCAGTCAAATAGTAAAAGTCATAAAATATTCAAAATCCTAACACTGACATACAAAGCTGTCCACCATACTGCCCCGCACTACATCACTGACCTAATATCCAAGTACCGCCCAGCACGCACACTCCGCTCCTCACAAGACCTCCTTCTCTCTAGTTCCCTGGTCTCCTCTTCCCATGCCCGCCTCCAGGACTTCTCCAGGGTGTCACCCATCCTCTGGAACTCCCTGCCCCAACCCATCAGATTATCACCTACTCTCCTCTCCTTTAGGTGCACCCTGAAAACCCATCTCTTCAGGGAAGCCTACCCCACCCCCTGCTAACTTGCCGACCTCCTCCACTCTTCCTACCACTCCATCCCCCACAGCTATCTCCTCCTGTGCCACCATTCTTTCCCTCCTAGATTGTAAGCTCGAAAGAGCAGGGCCCTCAGTCCCCTCATGTTTTGCATTGTATTCGTATTGTTCTGTCACCTGTTCTGTCTCTCTTTGTAATGTACAGCGCTGAGCAAACTATTGACGCTTTATAAATACTGTATAATAATAATAATAAAATATAGAACAGGTCACAAAACAGCCAACACATGTCGAGAGCTAACAAACCACCTCTTCATCAAGGTTTTGTGAACTAAGGCTTAGATGTACTAAGTCAGTTGGATAATCAGATAGAACGTTAGTTTGCTGTTAAATAATAAAAACAATTGTGCGGCATATTTCACTGTAAGCTGAAACTAGTTTGCTGCCTCAGCCTATATTGACATATGCAGCACCATGGTTTTTATCATTTATTTTTAAAAAACCTAATGTCTATCTGATTATTCATTACTGAATCCATCAAAAACTTTTTTAAAGTTCACTGAGACTTGATCAACGGAGCGTGCGGTGAGCTCCCAAAACACATTAGATGTTTTATGTGATCATATAATGATCAATGTGTACTACTTCACTATTTGGTTTGGCTCTCCCGTTGCATGTTTCATGCTTTGAACTTTCCAAGTTCCCACCAGAGGGGAACCTTGGTTCACATGAGCAGCCTTTCCAGAGCAAGTCAGTTCTTCAAATAGACCTGATTTGCCATTCCAGACAAGTGTTGAAATCCCAGTGCCTCTTGATGATGTATTTTTAAAATAATAAAAAGCAGCAGCTATGTTATGGTGGATCACTAATCCACCATAACATAGTTCACAGCTTGCCAGTTTTAGCTTTTGACATTCATTAAAAGCCATTGTCAACTATGATACTAAAAATAAGAAAATCATTCTTGGCAGTTGTGATAAGATTATGATCCTTTGACCCCCCCTTGTGAATTTTTGGAATCATCATCTCCCCCAGGGAAGTAATAGATTACATTCTGTATGGAAAAGTTAGCTTTTTATAAAATAGAATCATATTTACTGTGGGACTAGTATGCTATAAATCTAAATAGCATTCGCTATATCTTTATTACAACTCTGGGCATAAACAAGGATTTAAAACATAATTATTAAAAACATTACTTAAATATAATATTTACAGTTATTCTTGTGCCAACCATGCAAGTACATAAATCTCTTAAATAGTTGTACAACTGAACAAGAGTCTAATTAAGATGTCTGGCCTGAAGCTGTGTACTGGAAGCATTATCTCATAAATAAATATTCCCAGTATGTTGGAGATGATACCATTAATTCTTTTATGTGCTTTCCTAGTAATGCAGCACATGGTGTACTTGTGAACCAATCAACAGCTTTACAGATAAAGTTTAATCTGCAATTCTAAAAACTAATTTGTAGAAATGTCATTAGTCAAATTTATATAAGAAGAGGTTATTTTTGGGTCAGCTTTATTTTACAGGTGTGTTTGTTAGTTCTTTAAATGTGTTGATATTTTCCAACATGGATCAAAAATTTGCAAGAGATATAGAAGATCTGGTACAATATTAATACCAACTAATGCTTCTCAGCAAGGGATTTGTAATTTTAATAATGAATGGTCAAATAAAAAAGAAAGCAACATTTAAAATACCTCTAACAAAAAGTGAATGTATCTTCAGTAATTCACATTGCTGACAGTTTGTTCAATTGCGTATGTCATCCTGTGGGATCTACCAATCATCCTGCTTTTTAAAAAAAATATGTTTCTTTTTAAACAGCAAATAAATAAAAAAAAACCACAATAGGTAAAAAGGTTTATAAGTTCTTATTGCTATAACTAGCGTGTGTCTTACGTTGTTGATACCAGACTACATGTATGTCTGTACCAAACTGTTAACTCAGGAAAAGAGGGCATTATGAAAGGGCACATTCTTAAAACTCAAAGCCTGATGATAAAGGTAAGCTATATTTTCTGAACCAGTAGTACTCTAAGATGCCCTTTATTCATGACTTTATTATGAAACAAAAATTTTAAAAAATGGTTTCAGGTTCTACTTAGAGTAAAAAGCTTTGGGGGGTTAAAGTATGGAAAAAGAAAGTTACCATTTAGGCTTTTAGCCAAGGGTTGAATGAATCACACTACAATTTACCACAGGGTGCTAGAGCATTGAGGGTGAGGAAAAGGCAACATTAGGATTTATTATCTTTGTTATTTTGTTTGTTCTTTTCTTTCCTTTTCTAATGTGTGCTTTGCCACATCCTTGCACCGCTGGAGCCAAGGTGTGTACATTTCTGCTTTAATCTACCCAGGCAAAGGTCAATTTGCATAATGTGAGACAAAGCAATATGTTGACATGGTAAGATACCAGAGGGTCAATTCATTAAACTATACAATTTGTGCTATTTGCCAAAACAATTGTTATTTTGGTTAACAATTTTTTCAGCTCTCATCTTTCTTTGCAAACCCCAAAACAAGGACCCTTTACCTAACTAGCTATGGGAACTGAATCTTGTAATTTTTTCTGGTCTTTTTCAAGTCCACTTTGCAAGCTTTTGGTAAAAAGAACATAGGTAGTTGGGCACTACCATGGGGGACATGTACCAATGAAAAAAGAGAAACAAAATAAGATTTACTGGGGAACAGGTCTTATAAAAAGACTTAAAGGGTAACATTAAAAAATATGCAATTCCCTTAAATAACATTCTTACTTTTAAACATGCTTGTGAAATGGCACAGCTGTAGGATGTACTCCAGCAAAATTACATTATAAAAATATGCTGCTGTATGACAGGTCTGATCCCTGTCCTGCTTCTGTAATTTATTGTGAGAGTCCAGCAGGAGATGATTGTCAGTGCTGATTGTCATGTTTGTGTGGGTGAGTTGTTAAAAAAAAAAAGATTAAAAAAGAACAGGAGATGCTGTACAATACTGTGGACCCACAGAAGCCAGGTGGAGGTGTAAATAACTATAGATGTTTTGGAGTAGAGATCCCTTCTTCAAGTCAAATCCCACCTAAACAGTGCTAGCACCTGTACACAGAATGTAAACCAAAATGGCATCCTAGTAACTGAGGCCCTTCCTCTTTCCTGCGGCCAGTGTGAAATCACTTTTGGCCACCCAAAATGGCGACACTGTGATGTCACATCTGGTCAGAGTCATCGCAGATGTGATTACCCAGCTCTCCCAGAAAGTTGCCAACCAGGGGTAGGAAGATCGACCACTACTGGGGGAGTGTTTTGCCCCTATTGCTACTAAATGAAAAGTGCAGGAAAATTCAGCAAGCAGTAAATAGAGAAGAGCAGAGACTTGTTCCTTAAAGTCTGGAGAAGAGGACCAACAAATGGTCATATCTGAAATGCATAGAAATATAATAAACAAGAGATAAAAAGGTGTTCAAAATATAGGGCAAAACACATCACAAAATTTATAAATTCAAGGTGAGACATTTAAAAGCCTCTAATATCTGAAGCTGATCAGACATAGCGAGCAAGAAATTTACATAAACATTGATAAATTCATTTTCTAATTCATGCTCTTAGAACAAAAAGGATCTACAGTATATGTTCTATCCAAACAAAATCCATCTGTAAGGTAAGTTTTTTTTTCTTTTTTATACAATGCAAAGAAAAACATTGGATAAAAATCAAAAAGGGGGTAAGTCATACATCAGAGATCGCAGTCAGTGGAAATATAGCAATCAGCAACTATTACAACAATGCAATTTCTGCTATCACCTAGGCACATAGGAAGTATTACAAGCTTTATAGTTATTGTATGCATACAAATTGGTTCAGCCTTTATTTACCAAATTACATATAAATGATATTGTCACTCATACAGATGAGTATATACCCTTATCAATAATACCCTGTGAATGTTAATAATATCCTGTGAACCTGTATATATCTATAATACCTGTAATATATAATTGTTATAGCAATACAGATGATTAGGATAATAATCTTGAATTAACTCCACTGGGGCCACCCTAGGTGTACTTAATAATGCCAATCACATTTTTTCAAATTTGCTGGTGCAACCTTGTTGTTTGTAGCTTAATTTTTCTAGGCCAAGAGAAGTATTAACCTACTTGATCTCATATTCCCCAGCAGGGGGAAAGTGAGAGCCATTTTATTGTCAGTTTTCTAGTGAGGAATAGAAGATGACTAACAGCCACTGTCAGCAAAGTACTTTCCTCTGTATTTCTAGCCAACACAAAATACAAGTTAGAGGGGTAAAATGAATGTGAATATTGAACACTATGTTAATTTGTTTGACTATGTTGTCCTAGTATCTAAACAGTTTGGGATAGTGACATAGCATATGAATTAGATCACCAACATTTCTAAGTCATCTGGGGCAAATCTTATCATCTGAATTTATTTAACCATTTGAGTTTCCTGTATGTTTTATGTAGTATATGTGGCTTTGTCATTCTCGTAATGGTGGATAAGGATGTGATTGGGACAGCTTGTAAAATAAACTTGCTTTGATCCTCAGATATTGTGCCCACATCTTGATAAAATCTTCTGTTTTGATTTCCAGGTTAGATGAGCTAATGTTATTTGAGAGTTTAACAGACTAAGATACTGTACATGTAGGAAAAAGTTCATTTTTAGGAGAGGCAGTAAGTTTTATAAGCAATTCTGTTATCTTATACATTTTAAGGTGGTTCAGCTTCTGTGGGGTGTGGATTGCATGCCTGAGTTGAAGATATTGATAGAAGCAGGCCCTTGGGATGTAAAATGTATCTTGCAATTGTAAAGATTTCAACAGATTTGGTGAATGTGCATTATACGTTTTGATTTCCATTGTTCAAATGAAAAATGTGCCTAGTTTGGCAATTTCCAACAAAGTGCCATTTTTCCACACAGGAATATACACAGAGTAGCCCTCATACTTTGACATAGATTTGACCATCTCCCAAACTTTCTGTACCATAACTAATGTAGGAAGAGATCTAATGTTGGTTAAGTTTCCAGTTTCTAATAAGGTCAGGGATGTGGCACCCAGGATATGTTTCATAAGCGTATGAAAACGGTACCTAACTATAGCCCATTATTTGTTGGATTTGAGCAGATAAATATAAATGCATATTAGTGAGTGGTAGTCCCACTTCATCTGTGGGTTTCTATAATACCTCCAATTTTACCCTTGATGGATCTTGTTTCCACACCAGCTCAGGAAACAGAGTATAATTAATACCAAACCAGCATTTAAGAATCCAAATAGGTGCATTCTGTAGTAAATGAAGCAATTTAGGGAGTCAAGTTTTGATTAGGTTTACACGACCGACCACAGACAATGAAAGGCAGCACCAGCTTTTACATTTTAGTTGTAGATTGGTAATCATTAGAGATGTGCACGACGGAAACTTTTGTTTTGTTTCATGCTCACTCATTAAGTAAATCATTTTGTTTTGTCATAATCATTATGTTAGAATGATTCATTTTTAGAGTTTGTTTTGTATATTTGGATTTGTTTTGTATTTTCGTTGTTCTGAATTGATTCATATTTTCGGGAGTTATTCCAGAAGATTGGCTATATGTGTTTTAATCTGTTATTTTGCTATTTCAGGAGATTACTTATGCACTCTGAGTCATCCCTGCTAGTCCAACCCACAAAAAGAAATGGAATGAGCTAATTGGATGATATTGACTGGAGTCACGTGCATCGGTGAAGACGGCCCTTCAGTTGAGAGTATGCATAAGTATGCCAGTGTGAATAAGGCCTTGAAAACTGTGAACTGAAGTTCAGCTTCAAATTGCTAGTCAAGTCCATCTAAATCTGTTGCAGTGCATTTAACACTATAATTTCCCCCTTTAAAGAAGGGGATGTGTTCCCAAAATGTGTCAACTTGCCAATATTGCCACAGTTTGGTCACTCATTGCAACACTGGCTGACCATTGGATTTGTTGTCATGCATGTTACTCCTGTCCTTTGTGAGTATTCATTTGGCTTTTTGGTTTCTTTTATCAATAAATCATGGGTAATGCCGTAGGCATTTGAGCCTCCTTGTGTGTTTTTTGCAGCATATGTTTAGATTCCCCTGTCTGAGGAGGGCTGCATCATTGAAGCCTTTACCAGAGGAAGTATAGACTCCACACAGTATCTTGGTCTGGTGACTGTCCTTTTGAGGGCTGGAGTAGTTGTTTGTTCTACCCTTTCCCTAAATTGGCAATGTTGCTGCCCAAAGGTGTCTCCATTGCTTGTCCATAGAATGGAAACACCTTAAGATAGGAAATGTTTTACTTTCGGGATCAACAGGTGAAAGTAAAGGGGAAAAAAGCCTATAAAAAGAAAACTAATGCAAACCTGCATTTAAGGATTAACAATCTGCAATGTATTAATTTTTGATGTTGGGTTTATTAGCACTTTGACTACTTAATCAGCTGCATTTACTATTTTTCTCATTTTAAAAGCATTCTTGTTGGTGTTCCATTTTTTTTACTCATTGCCCCCTTGTTCAAGTGTTTTTTTGGTAATCAGTCAATTATAGGCTATAGAATTTCTTTAACCACTTGACCTCTGGAAGGTTTTTCCCCCTTCGTGACCAGGCCATTTTTTTCTATTTAGCCCTGTGCTAATTTAACTGGCAATTGTGCAGTAATGCGACACTGTACGCAAATAAAATTTTTATAATTTTGTTCACACAAATAGAGCTTTCTTTTGGTGGTATTTGATCACCACTGGGTTTTTTATTTTTTGCTATATAAACAAAAAAAGACAAAACATATTGAAAAAAAACAAACCATATTTTCTACTTTCTGTTATAAAACATATCCAATAAAATCAAATTTCTTCATACATTTAGGTCAAAATGTATTTTGCTACATGTCTTTGGTAAATAAAATCACAATAAGTGTACAATAATTGGTTTGTATGAAAGTTACAGCATGTACAATCTATGGTACATATATAGTATTTGAAAATTGATCAATCTTGATGTACTGACTGCCTATCTCATTTCTTGAGATCCTTAAAATGCCAGGACAGAACAAATATCCCCCCAAGTGACCACTTTTTGGAAAGTAGACAGTCTGGGGTATTTAGTAAAAGGCATACCAAGTTTTTGAAGTTGTCATTTTTTGTCACAGTTTTTTTGGAAAATTAAGAAATTACACTACATTGCCAAAGGTATTGGGACACCTGCCTTTACACATACATGAATTTTAATAGCATCCCAGTCTTAGTCTGTATGGTTCAATATTGAGTTGGCCCACCCTTTGCAGCTATACCAGCTATAGCTCTACTGGGAAGGCTGTCCACAAGGTTTAGGAGTGTGTCTATGGGAATGTTTGACCATTCTTACAGAAGCGCATTTGTGAGGTCAGGCACTAATGTTGGATGAGAAGGCCTAGCTCATAGTCTCTGCACTAATTCATCCCAAAGGTGTTCTATCGGGTTGAGGTCAGGACTCTGTGCAGGCCAGTCAAGTTCCTCCACCCCAAACTTGCTCATCCATGTCTTATGGACCTTGCTTTGTGCACTGGTGCGCAATCATGTTGGAGCAGGACGAGACCATCCTCAAACTGTTCCCACAAAGTTTGGAGCATACAATTGTCCAAAATATCTTGGTATGCCAAACCCAGACACATCGATCGGATTGCCAGATAGAGAAGTGTGATTCATCTCTCCAGAGAACACATCTCCACTGTTCTAGAGTCTAGTGGGGGAGTGCTTTACACCACTACATCTGACACTTTGCATTGCACTTGGTAATATAAGACTTAGATGCATCTGCTCGGCCATGGAAACCCATTCCATGAAGCTCTCTACGCACTGTTGTTGTGCTAATCTGAAGACCACACAAAGTTTAAAGGTCTTTAGCTATTAACTCTGCAGACAGTTGGTGACTGCTGTGCACTGTGCACTTCAGCATTTGCTGACCCCACTCTGTCATTTTATATGGCCTACCACTTCATGGCTGAGTTGCTGTTGCTCCCAGTTGCTTCCACTTTATTATAATACCACTAACAGTTGATCGTGGCATATTTAGTAGCAAGGAAATTTCACAGACGGACTTATTGCACAGGTAGCAACCTATCACGGTACCAAGCTTAAATTAAGTGAGCTCCTGAGAGCGACTCATACTTTCACAAATGTTTTTTTTTTCTTTCAATAAGTTTTTATTTGTATAAAGGGTACATAACGCAGGGGAGGGTACACAAGTATGAGCAATAACAGAACATATCAAAAACAATTGTTCAAGTACATTTGCATGAGGTATAACAAGTAATACATAGTAGAGCATAGTAGAAAGGAGCACAGGGGAATTAATGATAATATAGTTGTCTATGTGAATATTTTACTATGCATCCAGATCTTCCAACGATTTTTAAATGTTGCACATGGTAGAAAATTAATGGCTAATAAATGTTCGTATGTGTGATTTTGCTGGACCATGGTGATCACTTGTTGGGGGAGTCAATTGATTTCCATTTTTTGAGTACTATAGTTCGAGCTGCTAAGAGTATGACTGACTACGGGTCTAAAGGAGGAAGGGAGTGTATCTATGCCTAGATTTAGTAGTGCTAGGCTTTTGGTTGAGTGGATTTTGGTTGAGTGGAATTCCTGTTGTGGATGATAGGAGTTGAAATAACTTTTTCCAAAAGCTGGTTAGGATAGGTCATTCCCAGAATATGTGAAGATGTCCCATTTGGCCACATTAGCACCAGCATAGGGAGGATGCAGAAGGGGAAAATGTAGCTAATTTGAAGGGAGTGTAGTGCCATTGGTTAGTTATCTTAATTGTCATCTCCCAGTGGTTGATGCAGTGGGTCGCGTTATGGGTCACACGGAACGCAGATTGCCACTAGTGTTCTGTGAAGGAGGATTATAGCTCAGTTTCCAATTTTAGCATAGTGTTAGTCATGGTAAAGGTCCTTTCACAAATGTTTTTAGAAGTAGTCTGCATGCCTAGGTGCTTGATTTTATACACCTATGGACATGGAGGTGATTGGAACACCTGAATCCAATGATTTGGAGGGATGTCCCAATACTTTTTGCAATACAGTGTAAATAAAATTAGGGTTTTTTAAAAAAATGTTTACATACTGTCATCAGTGCAGTACAGTGTCATCATATGACTGGTGTGACAGTGATCAGGGATACTGACTGGTGACAATATGCAGAAAAAAAAAATTATATTTTTTTTATTACATTTTTTAAAACTTATTTTTTTACATTTTTTTCTATATTTTAATTAGAGTAGTTCAGAGTCACCATAGTGACACTGTACTACTATGTGTGTGTGTTTGACGTTTTGCTATAAAACATATCCAGTAAAAATATTTTAAAAATCTAATTTTGCCATAAATGTAGGCCAAAATGTATTCTCCTGCATGTCTTTGCTAAAAAAAAAAAATCCCAATACATGTAAATGAATTGGTTTACATGAAAAGTATAGCATCTACAAATGGCGGAATACATACTGGAATTTTTTTTTTTTAACTAGTAATGGTGGTGATCAGCAACTGTGTGTGTGTGTGTGTGTGTGTGGGGGGGGGGGGTGATTAGGGATTATTGTTTTATTTTACACTTTGATGGCTGTTCTAGTGATGATCACTGTGACAAAAATTATTTAAACTGTCATGAATGGGTTACATTCATAACAGCTGTGATTACTATTGTGTGCTGTGATTGGGCCACAGCTATCACATGTTAGAGGGTGCTGTGATTAGCCCAGGTACCTTGTGATAGCTGTGGGCCAACCACAGCATCATAATCACTAAGCACAACTATTATGAATGAAACCCATTCATAACAGTTTTGTTTACATTGTGATCATGTGATCATGTGATCACATAGCGATCACGTGATATCTCACCGATCAAAGCTGCTGGGTACCTGGAATCGCAATGTGTCCGGTAGTGGGAGCAGCACATTGTGTGCTCATGAGCGGGCAACGTACATGTATGTGATCCAGCCTACCAGTGCCACACAGAATAAATATACTGTGGGTGGGAACTAGTTATTTAAAGCTGATGAGTGGAGGCCAATTACTCTAGATATTCTATGGAGGATTCCATTTACTTAATTTTTAGTTTGCTCTTCTGAACTTTAGTCTTTTCTTTTTCTTCTATTCTGTATTTTTTTCCTGAACATTTTGTGTTTCTGAACATTTACCTATCAGTCACAATCAACTTATTTCTGGTATTTTACTCTCTGTTATGATTTAACATGATTGAATTTGGATTTTTGCCTGGAAGAGTAATATTGATCGGTTAGGCAGGGGTAGATGGATTACCATTTCTTCTGTTCCTGAATCTGATATTTGCCCATTTTAAGCCATCTAGGACTATTCAAGATGATGTCCTTCCTTTCTGTGCCAATTTTTTGTTAACAGCCCTCATACTGTGGAACTGCCAAAGATTGGGCTGGTGCCCACAACTCCGTGTTGTGAGTTTAGGGTTTTTAGGACTATTCATTGTTTACGCTTGGTTTTTCATTATTTTAACTTGAGCCATTAACTTAATGTAGACATAAAAGAGATTCATAAGCAAAAGCAAACTGAACCCCCTCCCCTCGTAATAGCCTAAACATGCATTCCTCAGAAATGTTTAGATTATATTGGCTTAAATTCTTACTTTCCTATTTTTAAGCGAGATTAGCTTGATTTTAAATTGTATTTGCCTAGTAAGTAAAATGACACATTTAGCCCTTGTTATGGGCAGAAGTGGACTTAATACATCTGACGTTCGCATCCTATGAGGAGGCCGATTTCTGTGATGAAACACATCAGGAAGTGATGGCAGATGCTGATCGGAAATGCTGCGGTGGCCATTACAGATGTGGTTAACCTGCTCATTTTATGTAAGCATATTTTATGGCAATAAAGCACTGTTTTGGAGTAATACTGCACTAAGAGCTTTATGTTTTACTACACATGTTGTGAGGGCATATGAGGAGGATACATGGATGGTGTAAGATAAAGCTCCAAACGGATTATGACATTATTTAATGTGTGCTGATATATCATCTTTGGTAAGGTGCTTGGGCTTAAGGGAAAGTGCACTGGTGGAGGAAGAGATACACACATTTTGGTGTTTTATTTTATGGGGAAATTTTCATTTGAAGACATATTGCACTATGGCAATCAATACAAAAGGAGGAGGTTACTCAGAGACACATGCATATTGATGCAGGAAGTCCCTTTATTGAGGGTAAGAGTAGCTAATACATGATAAGGATTATCACATTTTAAAGAGGTGGTTAACGTAATAGTAAATGTTTCTGACCTAACCACACAGTCACTTATTCTGCATTGCCACTTCTTTAATGTGACTTAAATAAAATAATTCAGTGGCCCCTTCTTACTTCAGCTCTTGTGTGCAGTTGCTTGTCTTTTGTGTACATGGTCCACTATGATGCTGACAACTTTTCCTCCAGCTAAGAAGAGGTAATTTAATGCACAGCCATCTTCTGTGTAAAACGGGGAACTACATCATGGGCATAATTCAGGATGATAAGGACACCATAACTCCTCTTGCTCAGTGCACTGTTTAGGTACTTAAAAAAGTATGCTATTTGTGTATCTCATGTGGGATATTTTCTGCAAACTGATCTCAGATTTTTTTTGTACTTGCTCTCCTGACCTCTGCCTGTTTGCCAACAGCGCTCTTTACATGAAAACGGGTACTGAACATTTGCAACTGTTTTGCCTGGAGCAAACCCAAGATTTGCAATCTACTATTATCCTTCCTATTCCCTAGTAAAGACTGGGTGCTTCTTAGACTTTGTGCCTTAAGAGAGTCCATGGCTGCTGCTGCTACAGATGATCCATGCTAGTCCATGATAGTAATACTCCCTGAGAATCTTTGAAAAAATACATTAAAAATTGACTTTCAGTGTTACTGTCATTTTAAATACAGAATCCATCCTGCAGTTGCTTATGGCATTGCAACTTTGCTGTGAACTTAAAGTCAGTTTATGATTTGTTGTCCCAGGGGACCTGTACATGACACATGGTAGTCATCACTTGCTAATTACAATTTCTAGTAAAAGTAGACATATTACGGATCTAAGATCCCTTAAAAGTAATAAAATGCAGAATTATGCAAGAATAGCAAGGAGTCCCTGGGATGCTTTGTCATAATTAAGGTGATGTGTTGTTGTTTTCATAACAAGAACATTAAATATAGGAAACTGTAAAAAAGCAAGAGACCAAGAAAAGAAACAAGGAGATTTTATAGGGAAATATATTTCTAACAGTTATAACCACCATAATCCTGTAATCTAAGCTTTTTAAATCTTCAATCTCATATGATGCAGCCTACATTTAATTTATTTGTGCCACAGTAAATTTCAGTTTGTCAGTAAAAAGACATTTTTTAAGAAAAAATTCAGTTTGACATCATAACATCATTACAATGGTTCTCAATAAAATGTTTTTTTTTTTATAATTTACTTTTTGTTGATTTTCAAAATGCATACAAAAAATAGAATTGTATAGAAATGAGAAATAACCACCACAATGTAATAAAATAACAGAAAAATAGACTCATCAATGAGAGGCACATAGGTACATACAATGTCAATACATACAGCAACAATGAATTAGTCATCATGTTCAGACAATTGAGTAGACAAATTGAAAAACGAAAGATCCCACAGTTCCCAAACTGCCTCAAAGATGAGGACAGAGTTAGCATGCAAAGCAGTGAGGTACTCCATTCTCCTAATCTCTGCTATAACCTTCACCAATTCTGATCTCATGGGAAGCGTAGTAGAAAGCCAATGCATGGGAATGGCTCTCTCAGCCGCTGTCAAAACATGGGAGGATAGTTTCCTGGCAAATTTGGAGAGGCCTGAAAGAGGTAGGCCCAACAAAAAGTGGATGGGCTCAAATGAAATAGAAGCCTGCAAAAGTAGCCACAAAAGGTTAAGGACGTCTCTCCAAAAGGGTTCAATGTGCTGGCAAGTCCAGAAAATGTGGAAGACAGTGCCAATATCCTTACCACATCGCCAGCAGGCAGAAGAAACACTCGGATTGCGAGCATTGAGAATCTCAGGGGTCTTATACCAAAACATCAATATTTTATAAGTGTTTTCTTTATATACTACACATGTAGAAGATCTAGAAGCAGTCTTCCAAATCCTACTCCATTGATCCAAGGCAATATTACATTGGAGGATTCGAGGTCATTTACGCATATAAAGATGTGTATCAATAGAAAGGGGGCAGGTGTCTTGAA
Source organism: Staurois parvus (assembly GCF_062004578.1). Classification (NCBI taxonomy): domain Eukaryota; kingdom Metazoa; phylum Chordata; class Amphibia; order Anura; family Ranidae; genus Staurois; species Staurois parvus. Next base: position 5,318,480 of record NW_028317998.1, read on the forward strand.
GTAGCTTAAAAGTAGAGGAGATTATGCCCCATTGGTATGGACCCTGAATGCAAATGCGTTTAAAGGGAGTAGGCTTTTCAAGAATTAAAGATGGGGCTGTAGAGGAAAAAAAATGACGTATCTGTAGATAAACATAATATTGGTGAGGTGACATACTGGGTGGCTTTTTGAATCTCAGAAAAGGATTTAAGCTTATGAGTTACTGGATGGACCAAGTGTCGCAACTGAAATAGATTGGCCTTGGCCCAGGGATGCATGCGAGCCAAAGCCAAACTATCCGGCAGACTGGGATTAAGTATGACATTGGTCAGGGGGGAACACAGAGAAAACAGGGAGAATTTAACCCTACACCATGGCCATATAGATAATGTGAAATGCATGGGTCCAAGCAGCAGAAGTTTGTGGGAGGTGGTTTCAGTGATGGTCATAGACCCGAGTAGAGAACAAGGGTGCACTGGACTTAATTGTAGCCATTCAATCTCTGCCCATTTATTATGGGGGCATTGGGAGGACCACGAGACAAGATCGCAAAGGTGAGTAGCTAAATAATATGACACAATGTCTGGGGTCCCCAGACCCCCCTAGATCAAGGAGAGAAGGACAGTATGGGAAATTCAGTGATATTTATTATGCCAGATGAAATGGAGAAAGGATTTCTGAAGGGAATGCAACTTGGACATGGGGATTGGGATGATTGTGCACAATAGAAACATGGAAGCTGTACGTGACAACCATCTTGTTAGGCCTCAGCCATTTTGTCTGTCTCTCCTCTCCTTCCTCCTCCCTCTTGAAATTTGTAGCTGTAAGTTGAATAGACTTCAAAAGGGCCTCTTATCTTAAATAAAACACAGATAGATGAGCTCCAGAGCTGTAAACCGCTAATTAGTCTGGTGCAGGAGGTCTGCTTTGAAAACCTCTTTCCTCTGTCCGATCCTAAAACAATAACTCAGTCAGTCATGACCTGCCAGACCATTAGGAATACAGAGCGTGCCATAAAACATCAATTCCACATGTAACCATTTCACTTACAATTCATAAAGTTTAGCAGGAACTGGTTACATTAATACTAGGTATATATTTGGATAGATCATTTCTATGCGAATCAAACAAGATCACACATGGCTATATTAGCACCTAGGAGAGAGAAGAAAGTCGTCTCTTCCCTCCTGGGTGACAAGGGAGCGCTGTGTTTGGTATCCCTGGGTTTGAAATATAATTCTGAATATTAATCTGCCAGTTGCTAGAATACCACCTGCACATACTGGAAGTTATTATATTAGTATGAAACTGCAGTCAGGATGTGGCCATTAACTTAGGGGCCACCTAGCAGCCATCCCCAAACTGGATGATTGGTCAGTTGTTCTCAGGCGAAACACCTTTAATATCATAGAAAAAGTGACAGGCCTGGAGAAGGAAGCTCTCATTTAACATCAATCAAGAACATCTCAACGGACTTGGAAGCCAAGGCAATCTTTTTGCTTGAACAATTGGACTCTGCTTAAACCAAGGACATTGAAAGTATTCTTAAAAGGTATACGTGCAGCACTATAAACGCATGTAACATAAATAACATATATCAATAAAGTGCAGAGAAGTGCGTTAAAAGTGCAACTGCAACTATGTGCATCAATATGCGTCCTTGACAACTGTAAAAGTAATTCAGCAGGCAGTAAAAACTGCTAATGTCCTTTATGGAAGGGTAATTATTCCAAGTGCCAAAATGCAAACGTGCAGTTATTCATGAAGTGCAGACTTGCAGAAATTCATGAAAGGAATCCACCACTTGGGAGGGATGTACACTCACCAGACAGAAAATAATGCGCATGTGTTTATATCACGCATCTGGGGGTGCAGTGGTCTACTGACAGCTCTGGATCTAATCCTGCAGCTCCATCCATCCATCCATTGGGGCAGGTCTCCTGTGAACCTGGAGGGGAATAGGTTAGAAGACTCCTGTTATAATCTTCCATTTTAAAGTCCAGTTTTTAACTCCATTCAAAGTTCCAGTAAGCAAAATGTGAACAAGTTCACATTTTGCTTGCTTTAAAACGGAAGATTATAACAGGAGTCTTATAACCTATCCCAACCCAGGATCACAGGAGACCTGCCCCGATGGATGGATGGATGGAACATTTAGTCAATATGTACATACAGATTCCATAATCAAGCTGGAGTATTTTCTACTATATGCCAGCATATATTTTTGGATACCTTAATACTGATGACTGGATGACTACAATCTATGTCACAGAACCATATTCCAAATACAATACCAACCCTCTAACATTTAAAAGCTAGGTTCACCTTTTCAGGCAGAATTTCACTTTTCATAATACATACGTAGAAGCCTTATATAATGTCTTTTCTGCCTAAGTCTTGTTCTTATCTCTCACTTACCCAGTCCATGGCAGCTTTCAATCTGCACCTCTCAAAATTTTAAAAAATGTATTCTGAGCCTTGATTTTCAGTAGCATTATGTGACCATCCAGGAAACGTCATATCCCATCATGCATGACCTTACTGCATCACAGAATGGGGCATTTTTTACTTATCTGGGCCACATCTACCTCTTTACTATACCACTTTTTTTATCATTTCCACCCACTTTCCTACTTCTTCCTTTAAGGTGGCCATACACTATACAATCTGATTGTACAGTCCAGTCCTTTAGCTCATCCATTAACCAAGGGCCTGCTTCGGCCCTTAGATCGTTCAGGTGGGTCCATCTATCACATACATAGCAATTTATAGAGAGTTTGTACAATCAGATTGAATAGTATATTACCATCTTTATACATAAGAGGGAGTAGGTGGAGACACTCGTCTTGTTCTCATAATCCAGCTGCAGCTCAGGAAGCAGGATTGTGTAAACACACCAATTTTACTTTCAGTCCCCATTCACACCTAGCATAATGGGAGTGCTTTTTTTTTTTTTAGCGTTTTCCCCATGACACACATAAGGCAGCCCTCTTATTTCATTAGGCTGCCCTATGTGTGACAAAAGCAGCAAAGTATTTAATGGGACACTTTGGCATGTTGTGGTTTTAACATTGTTCTACAGAACATTTTGCCGCTTTTGTTGCTTGTTTTTCCATGTAGCAAAATGCACAATTGCTCCCGTGTTTGGTATGCTATCAACAATTAATGGCACCAAAAGCGTGACTAGGACTAGGATAAGAGGACACACCTATCTATCCTATCACTTTGTATAAAATTAGGCAAGCCCTTGCACTACATAGTGGATGAGAGATCAAAGGCAGCTCATATATTACTCTTTTTTTACCTTCAGCCAGTGGGTTGAAGGAAAAAGTGACTTTATTTCCCCATCCATACACTTAGTATGGATGGGGGATTCCTTCCCAGTGAGTTCTTGTTTTCTATCAGTGGGGAGACCTCCCCCCCAGTCAGAATACACTTATCAGTACTGCTGCCAGCTATAGCCAGCAGCAGTGGTCAATTGGGATAACCCCAAGACAAGGTGGTTGTCCAGAAGTCGATTGGTAGATTGACTTCTGTAAAACTTCTTGCCCATATATGAATCAACATTCAGCCGGTCCCTGCTGAAAAGGCTGAATTTTGATCTGTGTATGGCTGACTTTAAGGCAATTGTACAAATCACATTACATAGTGTATGGTGAGCTTTACAGACTTCCAGGGAAGTGTTTCTCTTATTTTTAGCATTACAGCTCTGCTCTGCATAGGGGGAGATTTACTAAAACTGGAGAGTGCAAAATCTGGTGCAGCTGTGCAAGGCAGCCAGTCTGCTTCTAACTTCAGATTGTTAAATAAACTTTGGCAAAAAAAAAAACAAAACAAATCTGGAAGCTGATTGTTTTCAGTGCAGTGCTGCACCAGATTTTGCATTCTCCAGCTTTAGTAAATCAACCCCATAGACTGTTATATTATTGCTCAGTTCCTTCTTCTGCTCCAGTGTGCACACTCTGCCAAATGAATGATCTATGCAGGGAGAAGGAGAGGTATAAAATGATCCATCAGCAGAGGAAGATTAAGGCTATGTCTTGAGATCGAACGGTGCTCACTGAGAGTGACTGCATTGAAAAAGTTTGTAACTACAGAGGTAGACTATAACAATCTCTTGGAGGGGAAGGGCAGGTGAAGTGTGTGTTTTAATGAGCTCAGCTACTGAAAAACTTCCTCACTCTATTAATGATTTCACCATTCTGCAGGACATATACCAGAAATTCAAGGAAACGTTTTCTATAGAAGAAACTGGAGGTGAAGCCTGCCCTAGAACATAGAAATAGTTTTTTTCTTTTCTGAAACAGATGCACATTATAGCTATATTGGAACACGGGGAAGCTGTACTTTAGGAAAAACAATTGTGAACTTAGCCTGAAGTGATTGTTAACCCTTACCTTGTAAAACAACCCATTTAGTTTAAAATGGAAAAGAAAGGCAATTTTTGTATAGATAAAAAAAATTACAAATACATGTTTTCCCTTTTTTTAGTAGTGATCACATTCCTTCTGTGCAAGAGCTTCTATATAGAAGAAAGCAAATATATTAAGCCAACTAAACACATCTGAAAAACATTAAAAATCTACTCTATTATTTTACCACTGATTACTGTAAACTTTTAGAGGTCAGTCAGATATCAATCGATATTTTAGATATATGTAGTGTGCTGATTTATATTTATTTTAACCCACATAAATAAAAAAGCACATATGCAAAGACAGAGCCAAAGCCATCTGCTGGTTAATGCTATTTAAATCTAGCTGGTAAACATGAAATTTATGTCATGCTGTGATACAATCCATAATTGCAATGACAATTCTTGCAAATTCCAAGGTCACAATTGGTAAAAGATTCAAGAAAGGAACAGTTTGCCAACACATATTACAAAAAAGGAGGAAACGACCTTAGATGTTCTTTTTTCCACATGATATATTAGTATAAAACTTTTCCAAAAACAGAAGCACATTAAAGATTAAAATGCTATGTCCCTGTGTTTAGGCTACAGATCGAAGGACCCTGTGGACTTAATTATGTCATTTTTTCCCTGCTTGTACACTGCAGCTAACAGCTCAGGGAGTCAGAAGATTATAATATCATCAGCATGGGCACAGTCTCTGATATACTGGGTAAGAGCAACAGCACTTTGATGCTCCTCTTGGCACTCTCTGTGTCCTTCCTTCGATGTCTACTACAAATGCTTTTATTTTTGGACAAAGCTGATTGTTAGAGACATCTTTCATGTGTCTGGCAACAGCTAAATCTAGATGTAGTGTATCTGTTTCATTTTATCTGTTATGATAAGAGAAAGGAAAAAAAGATTTTCAATACCCAGGGTTAAAGATATTTCAGTTGCTTACCCTTTATAAAATGATGGGGTCATTTGCTAAATGTGCAGTGCAGTGACCATTCTATCATGTGAAGGAAAAGCTTATATTTCACTCAAACTCTCATGCACATGATTGTGTTAATAAATTGCAGTGGGCAATGTTTGATTTAGTTGTTTTTTTTTTTTATTAAAGGATAGGTTCATCTTTCATAACATGCTACGTGTCACCCATATTCAGGGTGTGACATGTAACATGTTAGGAATAGACTGGCCCCCGCTTCCCTGTTTTGACAGCTAGCAGGGGATCTTCTCCTCCCACTAGCTATCTAATAAAAAAAAAATATGGCCATGCGGGGCTCCGCTGCCTGACTGCCTCACTCATTCACAGTCCCCTGTGAATGAGAAACTACAAGTCCCAACAACCTTAGTGGCTGTCGGCTTGTAGTTGTCATTGATTCTTCCTGTCACTATATCTGCTTGCCCGTACATCCTGTACGGGCAAGTAGATATACTGATGGGTCTGCAGGAGACCCGCATGGCACCAGCAATCAGTTGCTCCTGCTCCTCCCTCCAAGCAGTGACTAGACAGGATGCCAGCTTTCTAATTTCCAATGCAAACACCTAGTAGGTGCTTGGGGTATGGGAGAAATCAGTGTGATAAGACCCAACTTAAACAAGCTCATGGCTTTTTTTATTTTTGTGAACTTTTAGGATTAATTACCCCGCAGTGTCTGCAGCTACTGAAATAAGTAAGGGCTTATTTTAAAAATAGTTAATTGTTTGTTAAGAATATGTAAAAACTCAAATGCCCATAGCCTAGTTACAAATTCACTTAAAGCACTCGTCTATTTTGTCTTCTAGCAAATGTAAGGCACATGTATCTTGTCCTTCAGATGTATCTTTATTTTTCTTATTCATTACCTGGAGCAACCAATCAGAAGTAAACTTTAGAACAAGTAACCCCCCCACCACCACTTGGATTGCAAAGTGCCAGTGTTCTTTGAGAGAAAGAGCAGCAATAACTGTGTGGTTTCTTTAGTGAGCAAAAACCTGCTTTGCTATAAAATATATTGAAGGGAGTCCTTTGTTTTCATGTGTATCATTTAATTCTACTTTATTCTATAAGGGCCCAACACCAGGCTAGCAGGTAAAGTCCTTAGCTGGTAAAATACGATGGATTAAAACTAAATATAAGGTTGGAATTGTAAGGTAAATGCCTTGCTTGGTCTTGTGGGCCTAAATCACATTTTGTATTTTTACCAACTCTGTCTTATATTGTCTCTGAAAATCGGTTTTAAGAGAACTGGGTGTACTGGGTATATCAGACTTTATGACAATGTTTTTTCTTGCCACTAGTCCTGTTTCAGCCTTGTAACAGTGAAGTGTTTAATACTCTTACTACATGTAGTGGTTGATTTACTAAATGCAACTAGACTGTGCACTCTGCAAGTGCAGTAGAAAGAGAGAGCTTAATAAATGAGGTGAAGCTTCACATTGCAAAGAAAACACCTTTCACCTGGAAAAGCTAGGAAGCAGGAGCTCTGCCCCCTGTGAGAGATAGGAAGCAAGAGCCCTTAAACCTGGGAGTAGAGAAGAGGTAATCAGCAAGAGCCCTGTCAGCTGATAGAGGTAAGGAGCAAGATCCCTGTCCCATTGACGAGATCAGGGGCAAGAGCTCTGTCAGCTCAAAATGGTAGGGAGTAAGAGTCCTCTTACCTAGTTGAGTTAGGAAGCAATAGTCCTGTCAGCTGGATGATGTAAAAAGCAAAAACTCTTTCACCTGGAATAAGAAAGACACAGGAGTCATGTCACCTGGGAAAGTTAAGAAGCAGGAGCTATGTCACCTGTGAGAGATACAAGGATGGATCCTAAAAGAGGTGGGACAAAGATCCCTGTGGAGAAATAGGGAGCAAGAACCCTTTTGCCTGTGAAATACAGAGAGGTAAGAGCAAGAGCCCTTTCATCTGGAAGAGATAAGAAGCAAGATCCCTGTCACTTGGGAGAGCTAGGGAGCAAGAGGCCTATCATCTGGATGAGATAAGAAGCAAGATCCCTGTCATCTGGGAGAGCTAGGGAGCAAGAGGGCATATGGGTGTTGTGGAGAGGTCCATATGACATGACCATATTTGGACATGATCATATTTGGTCAATGAAATTATGAACATCTGTGATGTCAGTTAACAGGTTTTTTTCTTTCGATGGGTTGGTGGTGTCGTTTATCATGACTCACACGGGTCTGCATCTAACTGGATAACATAGTTGAAGATGGAGGTACATTGTGGAACTTTTTTGCATTTTCTAAAAAATAAAGGACCTGTCAAGTTCTTTCCTTTTCTGTTTCTTTTTTTTGTGAATGAGTAAGGGTACTATGTACTCCTTACTCATTTGCATTGGAAAGGGTCAGTATTTGAATGCCCCTTGTTGTTAAAGGGGGCCTACAATTTCCAATAAGCCCCCAACAAGACAGTAGATCCCCACAACCACTGAAACAGGGTTATGGGGAAGAGACCTGTGTCCTCAACAACATGGAACACCCGCTATTCCTGAACAAGCAAAGTTAGGTCTGAACCAGGAGATCATCCCTAATGGGGAATACTTCGAGTATGTACACATCAAACCCTCATTTACATGTATTGGCATATTGTGCTATCCTTATCCTTGACTGATCGCTCAGACTGCACAAGCAAGTCACCCAGTCACTGCAATACAATTACAGCTTATATAACTATATTTACAGGAATTTTATAAGTCTAGCCCCATATGGCATGAAGAGTTAGCATATTAAATTATGTACAAATAAAATGTAATTCTAGCATTTTGCAGGGAGTTTATTTAAGCTCAAACATCATTACAGTGAAAACATGTAAGTAAGGCATATGGATTAAAAAGATAAAATAATATTGTAAAAGGAAACAACAGGGCATAGCTCAAATGTGAGCTATTATGCAGTATCTACAGGTTACATATACCATGAACTCAGCAAGAGGCAGACTACAATCATTGTTCAACAAAAATCGATATCTAGTTGTGATGAAAGAAAATGTACTTTTGAACTATTACTATTTTTTGTGCTATAAAAAAAAGTATTTCAGCAACATGTTAGAAAGTGACTATTACAAAATGCTTTGGCATATTTATTTTATAAACATGTACTATACATGTACTATACATTAGTACACTGACCTTAGGTCAGTTACTACATTAATATTTTTTTCTGAAATTCTTCTTAGCTCTGTGTGATATACATGTATGTACAGTCAGGTCCATAAATATTGGGACATCAACACAATTCTACTATTTTTGGCTCTATACACCACCACAATGGATTTGAAATGAAACGAACAAGATGTGCTTTAACTGCAGACTGTCAGCTTTAATTTTAAGGGGTGTTTACATCCAAATCAGGTGAACGATGTAGGAATTACAACAGTTTGCATATGTGCCTCCCACTTGTTAAGGGACCAAAAGTAATGGGACAGAATAATAATCATAAATCAAACTTTCATTTTTTAATACTTGGTTGCCAATCCTTTGCAGTCAATTACAGCCTGAAGTCTGGAACGCGTAGACATCACCAGACGTTGGGTTTCATCCCTGGTGATGCTTTGCCAGGCCTCTACTGCAACTGTCTTCAGTTCCTGCTTGTTCTTGGGGCATTTTCCCTTCACTTTTGTCTTCAGCAAGTGAAATACATGCTCAATCGGATTCAGGTCAGGTGATTGACTTGGCCATTGCATAACATTCCACTTCTTTCCCTTAAAAAACTCTTTGGTTGCTTTTGCAGTATGCTTTGGGTCATTGTCCATCTGCACTGTGAAGCGGCGTCCAATGAGTTCTGAAGCATTTGGCTGAATAGGAGCAGATAATATTGCCCGAAACACTTCAGAATTCATCCTGCTGCTTTTCTCAGCAGTCACATCATCAATAAATACAAGAGAACCAGTTCCATTGGCAGCCATACATGCCCACGCCATGACACAACCACCACCATGCTTCACTGGTGAGGTGGTATGCTTAGGATCATGAGCAGTTCCTTTCCTTCTCCATACTCTTCTCTTCCCATCACTTTGGTACAAGTTGATCTTGGTCTCAGCTGTCCATAGGATGTTGTTCCAGAACTGTGAAGGCTTTTTTAGATGTCGTTTGGCAAACTCTAATCTGGCCTTCCTGGTTTTGAGGGTCACCAATGGTTTACATCTTGTGGTGAACCCTCTGTATTCACTCTGGTGAAGTCTTCTCTTGATTGTTGACTTTGACACACATACACCTACCTCCTGGAGAGTGTTCTTGATCTGGCCGACTGTTGTGAAGGGTGTTTTCTTCACCAGGGAAAGAATTCTTTGGTCATCCACCACAGTTGTTTTCCGTGGTCTTCCGGGTCTTTTGGTGTTGCTGAGCTCCCCGGTGCGTTCCTTCTTTTTAAGAATGTTCCAAACAGTTGTTTTGGCCACGCCTAATGTTTTTGCTATCTCTCTGGTGGGTTTGTTTTGTTTTTTCAGCCTAATGATGGCTTGCGTCACTGATAGTGACAGCTCTTTGTATCTCATCTTGAGAGTTGACAGCAACAGATTCCAAATGCAAATAGCACACTTGAAATGAACTCTGGACCTTTTATCTGCTCATTGTAACTGGGATAATGAGGGAGTAACACACACCTGGCCATGGAACAGCTGAGAAGCCAATTGTCCCATTACCTTTGGTCCCTTAACAAGTGGGAGGCACATATGCAAACTGTTGTAATTCCTACACCGTTCACCTGATTTGAATGTAAATACCCTCAAATTAAAGCTGACAGTCTGCAGTTAAATCACATCTTGTTCGTTTCATTTCAAATCCATTGTGGTGGTGTATAGAGCCAAAAACGTTAGAATTGTGTCGATGTCCCAATATTTATGGACCTGACTGTATATATATATATAAATATATATATATATATATATATATCAGATGATATTTTCAATGAGTCTCATTTTATTTTCTGGGTTTAAGGTTGCTCATTTACATGATCCCATCCCAATGCAATGTTAAGGCAAGGTTGAAAGTGTTAAAAGCTGTGAACTTTAGGGCTATCAATAGGAGGTGTAAATCAGCATGTGTTATTGCTTATGGAAATTTTCCCATGTGTTGCAATTGAGTAGGACTTAATTGTGGGTTATTCAGGACTGGCACTCAGGTCTGCATGGTTTTTCCAGCCAGGAAGGCAGGAGATATTCTTTTAACTAATGACAAGGTCGTTACCAGCTTACTACAGGACAAATCATTGCTGACTTTGTCAAAGAACAGGAGCTGGGTCTGGGCCCTAACTGAGACTGTTACTTTTCATTTTCAAATTTGTGAAGCCGCAGGGTGAGCATGTTCTTTTCTGTACAGAAAAGAGAGTGATCTAATAAATGAACCAGGATTTGGCTGTTCAGTGGATATGGACAAAAGCAGTAAATCCTGCTGGTTTCTTATTTGTGTATAATAATTCTATTCTGTCAGTGGTGACAGAGGCACTCTATATACAGTACATCCTCATACAGGGAGGTACAGGATCTCAGAGTGGTTTCAAAAGGTATGTAAGTGTACATTAAGTAATTGAACACTCTCCTAATAAGTTTTTGAATAGAGTCCTGACACAATATGATACTTGATTCCCTGCTCATGACACTCAATCTTGCAACAATTGGTTATAACACGTTTTGTTGTTACAAAATTTGCTATTACTAATTAATGCATTGAGTGACATACCAGCAGGTAGTTTCATCTCATAATATGCTCCATTCATAAAAATGAGTAGTAAAAAAAGTTATAATCACTCCTTGGCTGCATACTTCAAATATTTATTTCTGTAGTGCAGCATCCTGCATGCTTCTGTCCTTATCTGGACCACAGGTGTATCTCACTGATGTGCAGGCTTCTCCAAAGAGACAATCGTAGACATTGCATTGTTTATGGATTTAGTGGTGCAGCAATTTTCTTTCCTGTACTCATGGGTTTCAGGAAATAAAATCACTTGATTCCCCAACAACACTGACTTTATTAATGGGGAATCCCTCCTATGAAGCTATTGTTTTCTCCCTGCTAGGAGGCACGGGGGAGCTGTCCTTGCCAGGAGAATACAGTGATTATTGCTAGCAGCTGTAGCCACTGGCAATAATCACATAAACAATCCAATAGGCTGGTTGTACAAAAGTTGTCCAACCATAGACTTGGGTACAATCAGCCTGCCCATAGATGGTTTGAGTCTTGGCATATCCTTGCTGAACTGGCTGAGATTTGAACCACCTATGGCTGGCTTAACTCTATTGAAATGTCATGGAGAAAGCCCACTGGCAGCAGTTAAAGGAACCTTACATTTACAGAAATAAGTAAGGCTTTCATTCTTCTGAAAATATTAGTTTCCTGTCTATCTCTGATCTCAATACTTTATGAATCAATAACCTTTTACAAACTTGCGGCTATAGAAGAAAGAGAAAAAAAGACATAAATCTTGATCCACAAAGCTTTTCTGGGTTTAGTGACTCAGAAAGTATGCAAACAATTTTGGATCATCATAACTGCCAGGCAATTGCAGACAATGTATCTTCCCATTATTTTGACATTATGGGTTCTCTAAAAAGAACATATCACAAGCTGCTTGCTTACTATTTTTTCTGATTTAAACTTAGTAGGAAGCTGTCTGAACAGACAGGCAGGGACATGGTAAACTGGGGGTTGGGACAATATAAGCCACTTCTCAGACTAAGTTAGCTGTATATCTAAACATCCCTAAAAGAAAGCCTGGTATCAAAACTGATCACATGCGCAGCACCATGGCAACTGCAAATCAAATAGAGACTAAGTTGGCAGCTTTCTTGGCTGTAAAGGATAGGAGGGTTTAGTTTTAGAGAGATTTAGTTTAAGGAAGTGGTGCAACATCCATGCTGATACGTCAGTTAGTGAGTTGGTAATGAGAGAGGAGAATGAAGGAGTGAGGTGAGGAGTAGAGAAATAGATTTGGGTGTCATCGGCATAGAGATGGTATTGGAAGCCATGGAAGGTTATCAGGTGTCCAAGAGAGGAGGGAACCCCTACAGAAAGAGAAAATGGAGAGGAGGAGATAGAATTATAGATAACACTGAAAGAACTCTGTGATAGGAAAATAACAAGGATAGAGCAGAATCTTGGAGGCCAAGGCAATGGAGTGTATTGAGAAGGAGTGGGTGGTCAACAGTATCAGCGGCTGTGGGGAGGTCTAGAAGTAAGAGTATGGAGTAATGGCCATTGGTTTTAGCAGTTAGTAAATCATTAGTGAGTTTTAGCAAGGCAGTTTCTGTGGAGTCCTGTGAGTGAAAGTCAGACTGTAAAGGTTCAAAAAGATTGTTTACAGTGAGGCAGGAGCTAAGTGTTCTAAATGTTTAGAGGTGAATTGAAGCAGCGAGATGGGTCTTACATTGTTCAGGTTGGTGGGGTCCAGTGAGGGCTTTTTAAGTATGGGAGTGATCTACGCATGCTTTAGAGGGGAGGGAAAGGTGCCAGTAGTTAGGGAGAGATTGAAGATGTGAGTGAGAGAGCATAGGATAGAAGAAGAGGGTGACCGTAGTAATTGCGAAGGGAACAGGATCCAGGGGACAGTTTGTTAGCTAGGCATCTGAGAAAAGTTTGATAACTTCTTTAGTAGCCAGTTCAAAAGAGGAAAGTGTTGACTGAGCAGTTAGACAAGATATGTTAAGTGGGGAAGATACCTGTACAGTAGATGTGTCCTCACGTATTGCATCAATATTGTCTTTGAAGTGATTGACAGTCTCTTGGGCAGTGAGTAAGTTAGTGGGCAAAGGGGGTGGAGGACAAAGCAGAGAGTTAAAGGTAGCGAATAGCTGATGAGGACTGGATGACAAGGTATTAATAAGAGAGACAAAGTATAGGCTTGTTTGGCAGCATGGAGGCAAGAATTGTATTTTAGGAGAGCAGATTTATATAGGGTGAAGTCCTGCAGGGATATGGATTTACGCCACAGTTGTTCAAGAGCACTACAACATCTCTTGAGTGTCATGGTCTTGTCAGTTTTTGCAAGGTTGTAGCTAGTGTTGGGCTTGATGTTCAAGTCGAACGTCAAGCCAACACTAGTGACATCATCGCTAGTGACATCATCACAGTATTTAAGAACTGTCATCCTGGTGCAGCTGTCAGATGGCGGAAGCAAGCATCTAGAGTGGAGTGATTTGTTTTTTTTGGGTCGGAGGTGGCGGCAGGCATCGTGATTGTTGTTGGATCTACTACTGTGAACATTTTTTTGTTTTTGTTTTTAATAAAGGACTTGTCAAAGACTGTCTACTGTCATTTTTTTACACTGCACATTTTTTTTGTAAATGAGTAGTGGCACCATGTACCCCATACTCATTTACATAGGGGGGGATGGAATCTGGCATCGCCTTGTTAACATGGGCTTCCAGATTCTGATAAGCCCCCCATCTGCAGACCCCCACAACCACCAGCCACAGTTGTGGGGAAGAGATCCTTGTCTCTATCAACATGGGGACAAGGTGTTTTGGGGGAGAGCCCTCCTGCCCCAAATATTGAGTGCATGTGGCCTGGTACGGTTCAGGAGGTGCGGCACTCAGTCTTCCCCCACCTTTCCTGATCTGCCAGGCAGCATGTTCGGATAAGCGTCTGGTATGGTTTGTGGGGGGACCCTTCATGCCATTAAAAAAATAAATTTTTAATTGCTGGGCAATACTTGCAATTCTTTTTACATTCCCCGCTGACAGCTGAAACATTAAAGAACGTTTTCACTACTAAAATACCTTATGATTCAATAATATAACTCATGTGGTATTTTGATAGTTGTGCAGTATCTTACTGCATACTCAAATGTGGTAAGATACTGCTTAGTGAATTGTCCCCTCTGCTCGAAGTTCGCCATCCAACTTTTGTTAGGGTTGAATGTTTGACCGCAAACCGAACAAGGGGGTGTTCGGCCCATCACTAGTTGTACCAACCGGGGCCTGATTCTTTGTGTAGTGAGAGGAGCAAGTGCATCCAGTGAGGATGAAAGTGAACTGTTGTAGACAGAGGTGGCCAGGTTAGGACAGGGGAAAGGGGAGATATTTTGTCATGGAGGCCAGCAGTAGCAGAATAGAGAAGAGAAGGGTTAAAGTGAAGAAGGTTTCTATAAGTAATCATTTGCTGTTTGGAGGGGAAGGTAGTTGGAGACAAGAATATTATGAAAGTGGTGAGATTGTGATCAAAGAGAGGAAAGGGGGTGTTGGTGAGGTTGCCAGGAGTGCAAAGATGGGGGAATGCAAGGTCAAGGATATTATCATTGAGTGAGTGGAAGTGTGTGTCCATTGTGTTAGGTCAAAAGATGAGGTTAAGTTAAGTTGAGCTGTAGCCAGGATGTTAAAATTAACAGGGATGTTAAAGTCACCAAGAATGATAGTGGGTGTTTCAGCGAAGATAAAGTAGGGTAGCCAGGCAGAGAAGTCATCCAAAAAGCATGATACTTGTAAGAATAACTCAGTTTCATGCCGACATCCTCCATCCAATCATGCCAGATACAAAGTACTTTGGGTACAATGCAATTCAGACACTGAGGTGTGAAACACAGAATTCAAAAGTTTTTTTATTATTGTACCCAAGTTTGAATATGGAGATAACACCGAATATTTTGGTGGGTATCCATAACGCACCAATCAGAATACATTATAGTTGTTACAATAACTCATCATATGGTGCATAATAGAAATATAGCAAACAAAATACTAAGTTCTTTAAACCTTCAAGGCCGGAGACACTTGTATAGATAACAACATTCCAGTCCCCAGAGAACATTCTGTTTATGGGAGTTAAAGTTGGTTAGTAAGCACAAAACAAAGGCTAGTTAACTATTAACATTTTCAATACTAGTCCAGAAGGCTGATAAATCACTGCAGTCCTCAGAGAAATTTGAGAAAACATATGAATACAGTGCATCTCAAAAGAAGAGAGGGATAGAGAGAGAGGGGTAGGAAGGACTTGGAAGGTGCTCTGTGGGGATTGAAGGAATCCAACTCCGCCTCCTTTCCATCCACTAGGTCTTGGTGAGTGAGTCCATTGGAGACCACCATGGGAGAGGGCAGCAGGAGAAGCCAAGTCAGAATCTTGAAGCCAGGTTTCATTTATGGCAAGTGTGTTGAAGCAATGGGAGATAAAAAGGTCATGCACAGATGTGAGCTTGTTAAGGACTGACCTGGCATTCCAGAGTGCAAATGAGATTAGGGGGTTGGTTTTTGGAAGAAGAGGGACAGAAATTAAACTGAGTAGATTGTGACTGTTGCCAGAGGAGGAAGGGTGCCAGATATGGGGTTTGCAGTTAGAAAATGGAGGGCCAGGATTGGTGGAAATCTCCCTGACGATTAGGAGAAGGAGAGTGAGGAATATAATATGGGAGCGGGATGTATATGAGCGCACATATCTCTCTGCCCTGGTGTTTGTGTCAGCATGTGGGTTCAGTATTTCCCAGAGGTGATGGGTAGAGTAAAAGAGAGAGGGTAGGAGTGAAGGTGATATTACAAAAAAGAAAAAAACAGGATGTTTTTGTGTAGTTGCTACTGGATTTCCCCATCTGAGGAGGGCTGCACCAGCTAGAAATCCCTGGTGGAACTTATGGACATCCATGTTTGGCCCCTTCTGGCAGCAGCAGTATTCTGAGCGCTGGGAGTGACTAGTGGTTGTTATGAGGGGGTATGTATAATCTGTGGGTAGGGGATGAGGGGTAAAGAAGGACAATTTGAGGACAGAGAGCACTAATGTGAGAAAGAAAAGTATATTAGTGGGAATCAGACTTCATACCCACATGGAAGAAAAATATATTTTAAAAATATTCTTACCAAATATATTGACATATATTTGAAATACTACAATTTTGGTCATATTCAATATATATACACACACACACACACACACACACTGAATGTTGAAATGTGTTTTATATATATTACAAAATATATGAAAACATTTTTAAAATATATTTTTTTAAAATATATTCTTCAGATTCTTTTTAACATATAACAAAGTCATTTTAACATATATTTTTACATATATTTGTAAATGCATTCCAAAAATGTAGTTTAGATGTTTTAAAAATATTTTTCATATATTTTGTAATACATAGAAAACTCATTTCAACACTATATATATATACTGTATATATATATATTTTTTTTTTAATGTATTAAATACGTCCAGAATTGTAGTATTTCAAATATATGTCAATATATTTGGGAAGAATATTTTAAAATATATGTGAAATATATTTTTCTTCCATGTGAGTAGGAAAGGAAATATCAAATGTTGATTTGCTTGTCATCCTTCCAGAGTTGAGCAGAGTTCTTGTTGTAACTTTAGTTATCCTGCTTTAGTTAAACTGCGGCATTGAAATTGTGACAACACTCGTTAAGGAAACCTCACAAAAGAAACATGATGTCCGTGACTAACCCCTGTCTGCAACTTCCCCGAAATCTGAACTAAATTTATAAGGAAATGGGGCAAACATTTCTCAATTGATGAAATTAGGATCTGATAACAGACACTTGAAGGGGAGGGGGAAGAGAAGAAAAAACAGACCAGCCACAAACACAGGCCAAAGTCATAAAAGGTGATTGATTCTTTGATTACTAAGACAAAAAAGGAGATAAGAATCAAATCACCAAGTATATAGACAAGTTTAAAGGATACTGCTCACAGACATTTACCATATAGCATAGAAGTGTCAATTAGCAGTCATGTGTGAGGTAGATGAGTGAGTCACATGTTCCATTATAAGCAGAAATAGGAAGACATTTTCTTTAGTTTCTGTGACTAATGCAACATCACCGGTGGGGCTGGCATTAACCACTTGTTGTCCAGGTGTTTTACATAAATGGCCAGACAACTCACTCCTGTGGGTGGGAAGAAGTTTTAAGAAATCTTCCCATTCATGTCACTGGCACACACCCTCAGGTGCGCAGCAGAAAGCCTCATTATGTCTGTGTCCATCGGACAATGGAACTGGCCCTGTACCATACGATCTCTGTGAACAATCACAGTGATCACATATGTAAACAAAGGCTGCATGTTACGGTCAGAACTTTTTTGTTTCTTTTCACACCAGTTGGCTTTGGGATGAAATAGAATGTTTTCACAGTGATTGAAGAATCGTTTGTTAAAGTGGAGTACAGTGTCACCAGAGCAGCTAGCCTGATCACTATCCATCCCAGTGCAATATCACTATGGGGACACTACCTGGCTGTTCTGGTTACACCGTATGCCAGTGCAGCTAGCCAGTGTGCCTGCACTTTCTCCAATTCCAGCACATCCTTCCTGAGGATTGGTGATCAGAACTGGACTCTAGATGTGGCTGAGCAATAGTTTTATAAAGTGGCAGGACTGCAGCTTTTTCTCTTCAGTAAATACCCTTTTTTATGCATGCTGATATTCTGCTGGCTTTGCTTGCTGCAGCTTGGCATTGCATGTCATTGTTGAGTCCAGGCTTTTATAGGGAACTGTTTTGAATGCTTTTGCAAAATCCAGATACTTCACATCCACAGGCCTTCCTTTATTTAGATCGCAGCTCACTTCCTTAGGGTATTTATTCAAGAGATAAAACTGGAGGTCCTAGCAGATGACAGACTCAACCAGGGGCGGACTGACAACTCATGGGGCCCCAGGGCAATAGGGGATCATGGGGCTCCTGTGTCCTTGCCCAAACTTAAAAAAGCCTATGAAAAAGGTACCAGGGTCATCTCATGGGGCCCCCTACTGACCCCGGGCCCGTTTCCAAATGGTCAGTCCGCCCCTGTTAGCCACATACCTATAGGCTAGGCTTGCTTGGCTTATAGGAACAGGAACTGCTGTAGCTACAGAGGTGAGCATTACAGTACACTCTTTTTGATAGAATTTTTGTTGATTTTTGTGAAACACAAAATGCAATGTCTGGTAGATAATTAGTCTAAACATTGAAAAAGTCTCACATATACAATATCCCCATATTCAGGAGGAGTAGAAGAATGTGTTTGGGGTGTAATTCTAAGTATGTTTATGCTATGTGTGAATAATATTATCCATTTGCCAACTGCCTCCTGTTGGAGGACAACAGCAGAGCGGCTCTCCTGCACTTTCAGGTACGGGGTGTGCCTGCTCCTGCTGTGCTGTGATTAGCTATGTGTGCCTGCCAATGATTGACCAAATGTAAACAATAGCTTTGTCCTGTCAGTGGGGATGTGCTGGTGTTTGTTTCCCTGCTCATCAGGGAATAAAAACAGACCCATCCCTTAGTGAAAGCACCTCACAATACACACATAAACACTGGTTAGGCACACATTCAACTCTTTGATTGCCCTAGGTGTTCAACTCTTTCCCAGCCAGTGTCATTAGTACAGTGACCATGTATATTTTTAGCACTA
This sequence comes from Staurois parvus, assembly GCF_062004578.1. Lineage (NCBI taxonomy): Eukaryota > Metazoa > Chordata > Amphibia > Anura > Ranidae > Staurois > Staurois parvus. Next base: position 5,337,167 of record NW_028317998.1, read on the forward strand.
ATTACTGTATTCTTGTCACTAGTTCCCAGAAAGTGTCAAAAGTGTCAGTTAGTGTTAGATTTCCCACCATACTATCAAAGTTGGTGATCACTGCCATTGCTAGTACTAAATAAATAAAACTTCCAGTATATATACCATAGTTTGTAGATGCTACAACTTTTGCGCAAACAAATCAATATATGCTTATTAGGATTTTTTAAATCAAAAATATGTAGCAGAATACATATTGGCCTAAATTTATAAAGGCATTAGAATTTTTTTTTTTAATTGATATGTTTTATTGCAGAAAGTAATATATATATTTATATTTAATTTTAGGTATTTTTTCATTTATAGCACAAAAAATAAAAAATCCAATGGTGATCAAATACCACGAAAAGAAAGCTCTATTTGTGTGAAAAATTATTTCAATTTCATTTGTGTACAGAGTTTCCGTAGCACACAATTGGCAGTTAAAATATTGCAATGCCAAAGAGCAAAAAATGGCCTGGTCATGAAGGGGGGTACATTTTCTGGAGGTCTAGTGGTTATATTAAAGTAAAAAGTTTGTGTAAAAAAATAGATTTTCATTTTCTTTCTGCATTTTCCTAAAACTTGTGAAAAAAATTACATTTTCAAGGACTCCAGGGCTTCCAAAATGTGATAGGTAGTCAGGAAAATAGATGGGTAATTAAATAGAAGTAGTTTAATTTGTTTTGGGGTGTGATGTGACAGTACAGGTCCCTGCCATGTTGTATGTCACCCAGGATTCTCAACTAGGCAGGTTGTGGGGTTCCAGGATGCTTGTTTAATTTGGAGGGAACTGTTTTTTCAGTTTCATCAATTGGTTGTTAAAACTTGGTTTCAGACCTGGAGCCATGAGATTTCATAGTGATTCGAATAGGATGAAATCTCCAGTGCTGGACTTTTGTAGAGTCAAGACCAGGGTCCTGGGCTCCACCTTCCTGAGGAGTCCATATGGGTATAAGGAAACAGCCACTAGTGTGCGTGTGTGCACGGCGCAGGTGTCAGCGGAGAAACAGGGAGCTGCAAGAAAGAGTGCTAACAAAGGTAAAGTGTTTTTACGTAAACACAGGGACACTGAGTTAAAAAGAGCCAGAAGGTTTAAGATTATGTTTTTTTTTTGTTGATGGTGGAACCCCCTGCATGGGCAACTATTTTTTTTGTTGGACATCGTCTTTCAATTTTAAAAAAAGTGGGCCAAGCAAGACCTAAAACTACACACTGTAACTGGCGTAGACTCTACTCACTGATGAGCTCTACAGTGAGCTAAATAACTCCCAAACATTACAGTTGGGAATATCTTATTAATTGTGTACAAAATGTATGTGTGGATGAAACCTTAACCTGATTCAGGCACCGTTCCTAATAGTATAAGAAGCAAATTTATTCCCTCTCCCAATATAGCCAAAAAAAGGAATATAGAAAAAGAGACTTTAAATGTACCATAGTAAACCAGATGTACCACAGATTAATATAGTATAAAATTATACAAATCTTTATAACAAAAAAATATACAAATTTGTTTAAAACCATAGTATATGAAGCAGCATACAATAGAATTGTGGTTAGCCCAGTAAAACCCAGTATAATGCAGAGCATAGTCATAGACACAGAGAGGTGGGACATGAGTTTCTCAATGAAAAATGGAAATATTCTTGTTCATTGGGGGACAACGGAATCCAGAATGTCCAAAAGAGGTCCAACCTGAGGGGTAGGCAACAGCAACAAAACGCTAACAGGACCCAAAATAAACAATAGAACTTGGAAATGACTGCAGCTCAAGAAGCCATCTGAAAGATTTTATGCTCAAAGCTTGATAACAGGCAAACAACTTGGAAATTGTCTAGGCAGAAGACTAATTTGCAGCCTTGCAAATCTGGGAAACCATAACTAGATTCCTTAAAGCCCATGTCTACAGTGCACCTTCCATGAAAGAGACGATTCCTATGAAGCAGATTTCCCCTTGCAAGGGGGGGAGGGGGGTTTAAGGAATGGCACAGAGAAGGTCTGTAGCTTTGGGGTAAATGCACACATCCTAAACTACATCCAGAGAAAGGAGGGAGATCTTATTTTGACAAACTGGAGCTGGACAGAGAGGTGGAATAACAATGGTTAAGTTGAAAGGTATGAACTACTTAGAGTAGAAAGGCAATTATGGACCTCGGTACCACCTTTTCTTTGTGTAAGACCAACATGGGTTCTCTACAGCAGTGTTTGCTAAGCTTATGGAGACAAAGGCCCAGTAAATTCTTCCAAAGTCTGCAATGCCCTCACAGTTAAAAAAAAAAAATCACACTCAAACAATAAAAACATCACTGCCTGCACGCTGGATGATGGTGTGCTCAGAAAGTGCACATGTCCATCAACTTGGGTACAACCAGCCTGTCGGATTTTACATGTGATTATTGCTAACAGCTATTATAGCCACTAGCAGTAATCACTGTTTTGTCCCAGTGGGGGGGGGGGGGGCTATCTCTGCCAGGACAACACAATGGCTCTGTGGGAGGGATTTCCCCATCAACACTGCCTGTGTTGATGGGAAATCAAAGGCTTTTCTTGGCTTAAGCCAAGCTTAGCTTAAGCCAAGCTTAAATAGAAAGAGAGATTGCCTAGCTGGGTTGGGCATATAACTAACTGGATCAAAAGCAAGTGGATAACAAGCTTTGAACACAAATATTGTGGATTAAAAGGTAATAGCAGAAATGTGCATTTTAAAGCTGTTGAACTAGATATACCAACACACCTGCTGGTCAAAGCTGCAGATCTGTGACAAAAAGTATGGGAATACATAATGTATAAAATTTTGGAGGGCTCTGAATGAGGATGGTTTTTACTTTGGAGGGTGCGGGTTCTGGAGTTGGGGGTTAGAGGAATCTGCAGATGAATTGTAGGCCCTGTAGGAAATAAGCTTTCTGGGGGGAGCTGGAGGCAATTGCATGGGATGGGGTCTCTGAAGGGGGTTGGAGACATTTTCACAGTGGGTGACTGGAATGCACTTGGGGGCACTGAGGGACACTGCTGGAGGCTAGTTGTACTATGGGGGGTGGGCTGGAGGCTTTGCAGCAATCTAGGGGGCACTGCAGAGGATGTAAGGTGGGGGAATTGGGGGACTGACAGCTCTAAAGAGGCATGTGGACACTGTGGAAGGTTAAGAGGTACTATGGGCCACTATGAAAGGTTGGGTGACACTGTGGGAGCTGGAATGCACTGTGGGAGGTTAGGGATCAGTAGTGGCACAGAACACTATTATAGGATGCAATCACCATAAATTTACTGAATACAAACCCACTAATTTCAAAGTAAATCTAGATTAAAGTATAACTAAAGGCATAACTTATTTTTTAGTTTTGTATAAATTACAGATGGATTAGAATCCTTGTCAGTTTTTATTGCTGTCTGTGCCCCTGTTAAGGAGATTCAACCTCTCTATTTGTTCTGTTTACCACTATCAATGAAAGTGAAAGTAAAAGAAAATCACAAATTTTGTTCCCAGGAAAGTAATACAGGGGAAATCTTTTAATGGGGACCCTAGTTCTAGTGACCTGGAGGTCCGCAAGCAATATCCTTAGTTTGCAGGCATTTCTGCTAACATCCTGTTTGGCTATGAGACAGGAAGTGAAGAAAAATCTCCACAATGGGATACAGATGGTGGAAAAAAAAAATCTGACGGGTTATATCCCTCCCTCGCTCTATCCAAGATGAAAGTTCTACTTTTAGCCAAAAATTTACCACCTTTTTATGAATAACTCCAGTTAAGCATGTTTTATTATTCTATATTAACCTGAGTTGCATTGATTTAAATATCCATTAACTGATCTTATTTTTCTTTACAGCATAACCACATGTGTGCATATAATTTTTCTTGCTACTACTAAAAATTCACACTTGAAATTTATTCCAGCTATCTGGCAGGCTGTGCCTCTTTCTAGAAGGTTTATGTACAATGACCTTTTTGCTAAGATAGAATCAGATACTTCTAAGGTTCCTTATTCTATTTTATTTATAGTCAGTTCAGTACATAAATAATTTCTAACGCATGATAATCAGATGGGTTGTGTGATGATAGTAAAGATTTATTTTAAAAACTGTATAAACACATTTTACAAATTATCTTTAAGTACATATATTTAATCTATTGGGGAGCTATGCATTATAGCTGAAAAAGTATAAAATATAGTGATAGTTCTTTGTATAATGTTGAATCACATGCTTGGTGCCTTCAAAGACAAATACCAATTTATAGTAAATACTCAGAATTTCATATTTCACATACTTCAAGCCCTAAAGTGATTACAATATACAGTATGTGAAGAACTCTGCTGGTAAAATCTATAATAATTCCAGTCTGCATTATGAACACCTAACTCCAGCTACAACTTTATTTATTTATGTATTTATTTATTTTTAGTTTAAACATAGAGTGTATGGCATAGAACTCTTATCAGGTTTTCATTTGTGATTATCCTCATTGGAGGGATTTCCTATTACTTTCTGTCAAACAGGGCACAGACTGGAATCGAACAATTTAATCAACAAAATGGACAAGGGTTACAACCTCTGTCAGTCTATTATTACTGTCTGTGTTTCTCTGTTCCAATGACAGGCACTCTTTTGTCCTGCTGCTAAAGGGACAGACAGTGAGATAAAACCTCCCCAGTGAGGTCACAGACAGCAATAAAAATTTGGGTAATAGTACAAAAATGTGTGATCCTTGGGTAGAGGGTTTGGTGAGGATATGTCGTAATATTCGCTCATGGGTTTAGCTGGCAGCAATCCATGCATGCAGGAGCCCTACACATGGTCTTGGTTGAAATGTTTGAAGATATAAAATGATAGAGACACCAACCCACTTTAAAAGATTAGCAATGGAAGCACCTACTCACTGATAATTGTCATGCATGGTCTTTTTTAGATGTAGCAGTCAACAAAGGAAAGCTAATGCATTTGGGAGGCTACAAAAAAACATGAGAAGTGGTAGTTCCAAAGTCTTGACTGCAGCAGATGATATTAATAACTGGAAATGTTTCTTCTTTATTTAAACCAGTGGTTCATCAGTAGCCAGACTTTAAAACTATCACTGTTGATCCCTGATGAAGGAAGACATTTTTAGCCCCTAAAATGTGTTGGCTTTCTGATAAATCTAATAGAGACAGTTCTAGACACATGCTTCTATCATTTCTAACCCTTGAAAACAATAAAATCCTCATAGAAGTAATTATTCTTTTAGGTTTATCTAAAAAGGAAAAAAAAACTCTTTGGCTGAAGCTGAACTGTAAGGGCTAAGGTAAATGGGCAGCCATGTGTTTGAAAGGACAGAGCATTTGATAAGAAAAGGCTGCTTTTAGCTGCTCTACTTGCAGTTCAAACACACCTCAATAGGACAGGCTACATCTGAATACTTTACTCACACATTGAAATGATCAGACCTGTGTTTGACATGCATTTTTAAATGCACTTTAAAATCAGGAGAACAACATTCACCTACATTTCTGGCATATAATTTTAGAAATGAACCAATGATGTATTCTAGAGACCATGTAAGAACTCACTAGTGTACATTCGAGGTTAAAAAAATGCAGATAGGTATGCTTTAATTTTTAACCATTTTAGACATAGTTCCTCTTTATAAGATTCTGTGAAAGCTGTTTTTAGTCACAACCCATTTTAAAGCACTAGAAGTAGTGAGCATCTGAATGAATTTCTAGTAGATGTGATATTGTAAGTGACATGGGTGCTGCACTAATGCCAAAGCTGAACAGACTAGTCCCTGACCTTCTGATGCTGCTATAGATTATAACATTGATTTGAAGGAATAAAACTCAAAATTAACTTTGCAGTTTTAACAATAACCAGGCCATTCTGTCAAACATGCTTCAAATCAAAAGTAGTAACATACTGTAGCAAAATGTCAAGACGCCCTTAAGAAATTGCAGTAATCATCTTATAAATGATGCTTTGATGACAAAGTGTGATATAAGAACCCATACAAGCATTGGTCTTTTCCTATTTATACTGTAAATAGGCTCTATTAATAAAGTTACTATGTTTCTCATAACTTATTGTTACTGTAGATTTAGAGTAATGTATTAAAAAACCATGAAAATGCATGATAAAAAATAAGCTTATACAGTAGGTGCGTAATACTACAACACAAGTTTCCTGAAAACAGATTAAACTTCAGAAATAGGAAATGTGAGCATGTATAAATGACACCTGTTAAAAGTGAATTCAGTGAAGGAATTAATATTCAGTTGAGCTCAAACACTCGTGTATTGATATATTAACATGGTAACCATGTCAAATGAATGTCATATAATTTATCTTGTAAATGTGGTTGTGCAAGGCACATTTTTAAAATCAAAAGTGAAGTCTATTTCAAATTTATTTTATGTCTAACAGATAAAAAATAAAATATAGCAAGGTTACATTACACATCATGTCAAGTATCATTCCAGTGATTGTTCATGATGGGTGGAAAAAAGCTAAGAATGTTGATCTATCCATGGGAGAAGATTGATAGACATAAAAAGAATGTTACATATGTCCTTCCAGGGAGTCCCTTTGGAAAGTCATGGATATCTGACAGCTGTGTGGTGGCCCAAACAAAATTAGTGGAGTTCCCTAGAGACAAATGTCCACATTAAAAAGGCTTCTACTAGAGTTGGCAATGTCATCATGAAGGATATTGAATGGAGAAACACATCCCCAAAGGTAGTGTCATCACATGGAGGCCAAACTAAAGGTGAGGAATCAAACTGTGCCTTAAACTCTTACTTTCTATTGTGTCCAACTTCTAAAAGGGCTCATTGATTTTTTTTTATACAGTTAAGCAGAAAGGAAACCTTTAAATGTAGGCTGTATTTCAAATCCTTTCTGTTTCTCAAAGAAATCATGATACCTTCAGGTAGACAAACAGCAGAGCAGATCAGGAAATGTTGCTAAAAAATAAAGCTGATTGTCTGCATAAATGTAATTTAAATATGCAAAGAAAAATACATCATATGTGAGCCTCTCAATAAGTTGCATGGTTGCTGTGATCATTATAAAATTTTATGTAAAATGACTGCCAAAGCATTCATACTCTATCGAAATGCAATGCAAAAAACAGTGCTGTGCATTTCTGTGGAAATCACTTAAAATTTAGCTTGCAGTAGTCTTGGGCATAATTATAAAAGCTTATGTTATATTTGTTGCTCTGAATGACTAAAAAATGTTACACTTTTAATTTTAACGTTAAAGTGGTTCTAAAGGCTCATGGTGTTTTACCTTCATGCATACAACGCATGAAGGTAAAAAACCTGTGTGTAGCAAGGACATACATGTATAATAGTAGGGATGAGGTTCAGGTTTACCATTACCATGGGTTTGAAGAAAATTCTTTGTATTTATGGTTCAAGGACCCAGAGAAATAATGTGGGGATTCACCATAATAACCATAGTGCACTGTCTGGCCTTGAACTTAGGTCTGTCTGCTTAGAAGGGCCAATAAGGTGGTTCTCTTTACTGTATATTGACAATGTGCTTTATCTGTGACAAGAGAAGCACAGAAAGCACTGCTGGTAAAGTACATTGGAATAGATTAGTGTCAGGAACCTCTGGGCTCGCGGCGGCGCATGGGTCGGCACTAGCAGGCAGGCACTAGGACTTAGGCAACCACGGCAACAGCGGCAGCTGAGCATGTGCGCTGGCGATTGCGGACACGTGCCTGGCACCAATGACAGCGCAGGGCGTGCTATTTAAACCAGCCCTGTGTATAGGCAAGTTGCCGTATGGTCTTGTTCCCTGTTCCCTGCTCGTCTGTTCCTGTTAGATTTACTTTGTTGTTGACCCTGCTTGAACCTGATCCCTGCTGACCGTCTCCTTCTCTGACCTCTGGCTCATCCTGACTATTCTTCTGCCTACTCCTGATTACTGGATCTCCTGTTGCTGAACCTGACTACTCTCTGTCTACTGCTCTGTACCGTTCTGCCTCCGCTGTTACCGACTTGGCCCGTCTGACTACGCTATACGCACACTGTCACCCGTCCATCCATCCTGCACGAATCCAGTCACTGCTGCCCGGGCCTGTCAGCCTTTTCACATCAGGCTCTCTTTCATTACATACCTCCGGCGGTTCCCTCTACCACAGTCGGGTGTACTCAGGGGCCGCGACCTGGTCTCAGTCTGCTCCAAGTCCATCCCTATCATCAGGGGCTCTGGTGAACAAGCAGATTGAGGCTTAGACCCCGCGCCCTGGGGAATTCCGTTCTGTGGGATGCTAGAGATATCGCTGGTACACAATTAGTGTAAGGCTTGAATATATTTTCAGGTTTCTTAAAGCATATGAAAACCCTTACCAAATTTCATGTAGGTAATAAAATTATTTGTATATTGAAGAATTTGGGGATGGAGGGAGGGAAGGGTTTTTACGTTTTATGTAATGCGGCCTCTTTACAGCTTGTCCCTGTCCATATGCACTACAATAAAAAAGGGCTACATGTGTTTTCTTCACAGGGTGTCTAATTGTTGCTGACTGTAACTGTTGTTGTTTTTTAACTGTCTTTTTGTTTTTTTGTACATAGTGACAACAGTGGAATATGCCAGGGCATTGTGCATCAGCATGGAAGCTTAAACTTTCATTTGGCATAAACATGATTGTGATGGAGGGTAAGCGGGATAAAACACACAAGGCAGATGGCAAACACTGAAAGCTTTATTAAAACAGACAACAGTCATTCAATAGGGAGTAGTGCAGAAAGAGAGCCCAAAATGCTTTGTAATTCAGCCCCGGTGGGCAAAGTTAAAGTGTCGGAGATCGCCGCGCCGCTGGGCTCGGCGCAGGCGCAGTACACCTCCCTCTACGCGAGCGCCGGGACTTGGCCGACCGCAGCAATCAGGTTCGCGCATGCGCAGTAGTGTCCATTGGCGCGCGCCTGGCACCAATGACAGCGCAGGGTGGGATATTTAAACGGCCCTGAGCTGTCATTCAGTGCCTTTTGGTCTCTTGTATCCTGTGAACCTGTGAACCTGTCTAAAGTAAGTTGCTGACCCGGATTGTGCCCTGACCTTGCTGTTTTCTCCTGTTCTTGACCCTTGCTTGCCTGACCTCTCTCCTGAATGCCCCCTATTGGATCTGACCTGCTGTTGCTGACCTGGCGTGTGACCCGACTATTCTTTGCCCGCTGCTCTGTACCGCACCGTCCCCATAGTTACCGACCCGGCTTGTATGACCCTGCTCCTGCTCAGCCATCCATCCATCCATCCGTCCCTCTCTACGGGGTCTCCAGACCTCCTCATACCTGGCTCTCTCCCGTGGGAGCCCCTGGCGAATACCCCTACCACTGACGGGTGTCCTCAGTAGTCACGACCTGGTCCTGGGGTACTCCAAGTCCATCCCCACCATCAGGGGCCCTGGTGAACAAGTACTCTGGGGCTTAGACTCCGTGCGCTGGGAACATCCGATCAGTGGAGTGCTAGTGGTACCGCCGGGCGGTCCCTTACAGTACCAAAAGGCCATGACTGAGCCTAGAGGAGGGCCCTCCCCGCTAGAGGAAATTTGCAGGCACCTAGCTAATTTGACGCAGGCCGTAACGGCCCTGCAGGACAGATGCATGCAGCTGGAGAATCGCATCCAGACTGGCTCTATTTCTGACCCTGCCCCACAGGCCCCGGTTTCTGCACCCCCGGCCCTGGTAGCTCAGGAGCCAGTCTCAGGGGCTTCCGCCCCGCTCCCTATGGCAGAACCCCGAGTACCCCTACCAGAGCGTTTTCACGGGGACCTCACACGCTTCCGGTCATTCCGTGATTCCTGTCTCTTGTTTTTTGAGCTACAACCCCGTACCTTCCTGACCGAAAACGTGAAGGTAGGATTCATTATTTCACTACTACAGGGTGAACCCCAGGATTGGGCCCACCGGCTAAGGGGAAACAATGATCCTCACCTGGGATCGGTCAATAGTTTCTTTGAAGCAATGGCCATCTTGTATGATGACCCACAGCGGGCAGCCTCTGCCGAAGCGACCTTATATGCGCTCCGACAGGGCCGGCGGGCGGCAGAGGAATACGCCTCTGATTTCAGGCGGTGGATGGGGGACACACGCTGGAATGAGTTTGCTCTATTGCACCAGTTCCGTATGGGGCTCTCCGATCCCTTGAAAGATGAGCTGGCCCGGGTGGAGGTTCCCGAGTCTCTAGAAGACCTTATTGCCCTGACAATTAAGATTGACCGAAGACTGCGGGAACGCAGGCTTGAGAGGTCCGGCCAGGGTCGCAGAAATACCTGGGGTCCATTCCTAGGCCCCAGCCCACCAACCCGACAAAGCATCCAGAACCCACCACCAGGAGATGTTCCGGAACCTATGCAGCTAGGTCTGGCACGGCCTAAATTATCACCGGAGGAACGCCAGCGCAGACGAGCCCAGAACCTCTGCCTTTACTGCGGTGAAGCTGGTCATATGGTGCGATCCTGCCCTCAGAAAATGAGTAAGTGCACCCGTTTTTCTTCTTTGTCTATTAGCAATACCTGTCCATCGCTATACTTAGTAGTGCCCCTCTCCTTTCAGCTTCCAGGAAAGACCGTGGAGGTGACAGCCATAGTTGATTCGGGGGCATGCAGCTGTTTCCTGGATCTAGAGTTTGCTCACCAGCAGGGTATCCCTCTCCAACACAGACAGAAGGGCTTCAACATCTTTTTGGCTGATGGTTCCCAGATAAAATCGGGGGTAGTTAATCAGGAAACTCCCCCCATTGCCACTATCATTGCCAACCAGCACCAGGAGTTCCTCCGCCTGGACGCTATTGCATCACCTCTTTTCCCAGTCATTCTGGGGCTCCCATGGTTACGGGCCCATAACCCCCAGATTGACTGGGAAACCGGGTCAATCTCGTTCCCTTCCCCATACTGTCGGGAACATTGTCGCACTTCGGGCCCCGCAGGGCCCCGAGTTCTCCTTTGCTCCGAAGGAGACTCCGATTTGAAACAGGTTATTCCCGCAGCCTATCATGGGTTCCTGGACGTGTTCAGTAAGCGGGGAGCCGATACTCTGCCCCCCCACCGCCCGTATGACTGTCCAATCGACCTGTTACCAGGCTCTGAAATCCCTTTTGGGCATATTTTCCCCCTATCTGAGCTTGAATTGGGGGCCCTAAGGGAATATATCGAGGACAGCCTCCAGAAGGGATTCATCCGCCCCTCCACTTCTCCGGCAGGAGCGGGAATCTTCTTCGTGGAGAAAAAAGACAAAACCCTGAGACCTTGTATCGACTACCGGGAGCTGAACAGGGTCACGATCAAAAATCGTTACCCATTGCCATTGGTACCAGAACTGTTTCAGAGCCTAAAGGCTGCGGTTATTTTCACAAAGCTTGATTTAAGGGGGGCCTATAACCTGGTACGCATAAGAGAGGGGGACGAGTGGAAAACTGCTTTCCGTACCCGGTTTGGCCACTTTGAATACTTGGTCATGCCATTTGGGCTGTGCAATGCACCAGCCACCCTCCAACACTTTGTGAACAACATCTTCAGGGATTTTTTGGATGTCTTCGTTATCGTCTACTTGGACGACATACTAATTTTTTCACCCTCTCTAGAGGATCATAGGATACATGTGGCAAAAGTTTTGGGGCGATTGCGGCAGCATGGGTTATATGCTAAGGCGGAGAAATGTTGCTTCGAGCAATCTAGCATCACGTTTCTAGGCCTGATTATCTCCACTGCGGGGGTCGCGATGGACCCCCAGAAGGTCTCTGCAATTTTAGATTGGCCTGAACCCACGGACAAAAAAGGTGTCCAACGGTTTATAGGGTTCGCAAACTTTTATCGGAAGTTCATCAAGAACTTCTCGGGTCTGGTCTCCCCCATTACTCAACTAACCAAACTTGGAACCCGGTTCAAATGGACACCAGAGGCTCAAAGAGCTTTCGAAGCTCTGAAAAAGCTATTTACCTCGGCACCCATCCTGGGCCACCCGGACGCGGCCCTGCCCTACATCTTGGAGGTAGATGCATCGGAGAATGTGGTAGGATCCATCCTGTCTCAGCGGAAAGGCACCAAAGAGTTACTCCATCCCGTAGCATTCTTCTCGAGGAAACTCACCTCAGCGGAGAAGAATTACGATATCGGGGATCGAGAGCTGCTGGCTATCAAAGCAGCGCTAGAAGAATGGAGATACCTGCTGGAAGGTGCCTCACACCCCATATTGATTTTCACAGACCACAAGAATCTGGAATATCTGAGGACTGCCAAGCGTCTACGCCCACGGCAGGCAAGATGGGCCCTGTTCTTTTCCAGATTTAATTTTCATATTACTTACAGGCCCGGATCTAAAAATACGAAGCCCGACGCACTATCTCGTATGTTTGAGGACTCCGAAGAAGAACTGGTACCCGACACTATCTTGTCCTCAGGAAACTTCTTGGCGCTCCAGACGGACCTTCGCTCCAAGTTAATAGAAGCATCTACGGCCACACCAACCCCCGTTGGGGTATCCCTCCAGAACAAAAGGGGACTCCTGTGGAAGGAGGATTCTATCGTGGTACCTGAGGAAGTCCGGACCCTGGTTTTGGGGCATTGCCGCGATCACCCGCTGGCAGGTCACTTTGGCCCAGTCAAGACTCTGGAGCTTCTCCGGCGCTCGTTTTGGTGGCCAAACATGGCTAAGGATTGCAAGCGCTACGTGAGATCCTGTACCATCTGCCAGAAGAGCAAACCATCAAGGAGCAAAGCCTGGGGGCTGTTGCGACCTTTGCCGATTCCCGAACGGCCTTGGCAGAAGATCGCGATGGACTTCATAGTCGAACTCCCACCGTCACAAGACCACACGGCAATTCTGGTGGTCATTGATCGCCTATCCAAAATGGCTCACTTCGTGCCACTAAGAAAGACTCTGTCAGCAACCGAGACGGCGCGAATATTTATCCGGGAGATCGTTAGACTTCATGGAGTACCTGAGGACATCGTCTCTGATCGAGGGGTCCAGTTTACATCTAAGTTTTGGAGGGCTCTGTGCAAGGCCCTGGATATCAAGTTGTCCCTCTCCTCCGCGTTCCACCCTCAGACCAACGGTCAGACCGAGAGGACAAACCAGACCCTGGAGCAATACTTGCGTTGCTACACGTCTTTCCTGCAGGATGATTGGCTGTCACTTTTACCCCTGGCGGAGTTCGCTTATAACAACGCAAGCCATTCGGCAACGGGGCAGTCCCCATTCTTTTCGAATTATGGGTTCCACCCTGTCTTTCTCCCTGATTTGGTCTCTGAATGCCCAGTTCCGGCAACGCAGGATGCGTTGACCTTCTTCTCCGTCAATAACAAGTTACTCCAGGAAGCCATCGCTCGGGCCCAAGAGGACAATAAGAAGGAGTTTAACAAGAAACGAAGAGGGGATTTGGCGTTGCGGCCTGGGCAGAAGGTGTGGTTGGCCACAACCAACTTGAAGATGCTTTGTCCCTCGAAAAAATTGGGACCTAAATTTGTGGGGCCTTTTCAGGTAAAGCGGATGGTCAACGAAGTGGCATACGAGCTTATCCTTCCGGACACGTTCAGAATTCATCCAGTCTTCCATGTATCCCTGCTGAAGCCAGTGATCCCAGATGCCTTCCCAGAACGAGAATCCAGACCCCCAGAGGCCATAACGGTCGAAGGACAAGAGGAATTTGAGGTAGAAACGATCCTTAAGTGCCGAAGAAGGGGGGGCCAGACCCAATTCCTAATTAAGTGGAAGGGCTATGGTCCTGAGGACAATTCCTGGGAACCCTGCTCATAATGTTCACGCACCGAGACTCGTCCGGGAGTTTCTTCGTGATCACCTGTGGTGGAGAGATCAGGTGGGCATCCGGAGGTTGCCCGTAGGGGGGGGGCAATGTCGGAGATCGCCGCGCCGCTGGGCTCGGCGCAGGCGCAGTACACCTCCCTCTACGCGAGCGCCGGGACTTGGCCGACCGCGGCAATCAGGTTCGCGCATGCGCAGTAGTGTCCACGGGCGCGTGCCTGGCACCAATGACAGCGCAGGGCGGGATATTTAAATGGCCCTGAGCTGTCATTCAGTGCCTTTTGGTCTCTTGTATCCTATGAACCTGTGAACCTGTCTAAAGTAAGTTGCTGACCCGGATTGTGCCCTGACCTTGCTGTTTTCTCCTGTTCTTGACCCTTGCTTGCCTGACCTCTCTCCTGAATGCCCCCTATTGGATCTGACCTGCTGTTGCTGACCTGGCGTGTGACCCGACTATTCTTTGCCCGCTGCTCTGTACCGCACCGTCCCCATAGTTACCGACCCGGCTTGTATGACCCTGCTCCTGCTCAGCCATCCATCCATCCATCCCTCTCTACGGGGTCTCCAGACCTCCTCATACCTGGCTCTCTCCCGTGGGAGCCCCTGGCGAATACCCCTACCACTGACGGGTGTCCTCAGTAGTCACGACCTGGTCCTGGGGTACTCCAAGTCCATCCCCACCATCAGGGGCCCTGGTGAACAAGTACTCTGGGGCTTAGACTCCGTGCGCTGGGAACATCCGATCAGTGGAGTGCTAGTGGTACCGCCGGGCGGTCCCTTACATAAAGTCTCTACAGCAGTTTGTAATCCAACAGGGAGGTAAGAGGCAGTTCATAAACAGGTCAGATAACACAGAAGAACTTTGTAATCCAGCCACGGTGGGCAAAGTTAAAGTCTCTACAGCACTTTGTAATCCAACAGGGAGTTAAGAGGCGGTTCATAAACAGGTCAGATAACACAGGAGAAGCATACACTCACACAGAGCTGATGTGATAGTCCCAGATAGAGATGGCAGCATCTCAGGCAGAGCTGGTGTGGCTTCTGGGGTCCCCTTACTCCAATGGGGGCTCAGGCAGAGTCTGGCCACTAGAGTCCAGCCACAGCTGGGATCCCTCAGTGGCTGCACAACAGAATGGATCGCCGGGAGAGACCAGCACTGACCTCTTAAACCCCGGGGCAGGACGATAGGTGGAGGGGGGTCATTAGCAGGATGACAATGGAGGGAAGGTCTTAATTAAGTTTAGGGACATTTTGGATGATAATGGAGAGAATGGACAGGAAAGGAAATACAGTAATTGAATTTGCAGCTGTAAACAGGAGGGCAGTGGGGAGGATATTACATTTGGGCAAAAAACTGGTTGGACAGGATGGTCAAGGAAACACAGTAATTCGATTTGTAGCTGTAAACTGGATAACAGTGGGGGAGAATATACATTTGGACACAAACCAGAATGGGCAAGATAGATAGGGAAGGAAACACAATAGTTGAATTTGTAGCTGTAAACAAGATAACAGTGGGGAGAATACACTAGTTGAATTTGGGGACCTTTTGTGGAGGGGGAACGTTAATTACAGCTAGGGGCATTTGGCACACAGGAGTAGAATACTAATTGGAGGATGCACTTCCTCTAGACACAAGGGATTAATGAGGGAATTAATAATTGGGGACATTAATGAGAGTATTAAGCAGGAATTAATAATTGGCCGGGCCCCTATACCGTGACTATGATAATTTACAGGCAGGAAATTGTAGGAGACAGAGAAAGAGTGTTGTCATCACATAAAAAAAAGTGCCTATGCAAAGAATTTTATATCACCAATAGTGTTGAGCTCAAAGTTTGCCCGCTGAGTGCCCCACAGGGCATTGAGCTTTCATAGTGCATTGTGAGAGCCATGATTAGCCAAAGTCATGGGGACTTTGGCCAGTCATAGCTCACAGCTGCAATGCTTTGTCAAATCACAGCACGATGCATTGAGAGAGCCATGATTGATTCACATATAACACATATGCACAGGCATGTACAAAAATTGAAAATAGTCTCCACCCATCACCGTTAAAATATGACAACGTTGTCACTTAAAACTAGGAAAGCCCGGGTAAGATGTAAATTGTAAGATGTCAATCCCCAAAATGGTATATCGCAAGGCTCACATTCATCACCACAAAGTCATCCCATGTGACCTGGTAAAGATGTGTGGGGGTGGAGCACAGACATAGCAAATAGGGGAATAACTAATCCTAAAGAGATTAAATCATGCATATAAATCAATGTTAGTGTCAATCAAGATTATATAATTCTCAGCCATGTATATAATTGCAGAAATTCATCACTTCAATTAAGAACTCAAAAACCTAAAAGTCCTATCACCCTCATAAAGGTAGTGTGTGAGTGATTCAAGAGGGACAAGATCCTGAGTTGGAATCAATAGATTAATAGATGTTCCAGGAAAACCAATCAGTAAGGAAAACGCCCTCTGGAGGATAACTATAGTCAGTAATAAAATTATTTTGCAGGAGGAGATCTGTGTGAAAAGCATAGATTATAAAGTTGAACAGTCTCAGCATGGATGTTCACTCAGATTGTAATTAATGAACTTGTCTCCAACTGAAACCATCAATCCACCGCATCAGCGGATAGTTAGGCTGTATAGTGGGAAAGCAATCCACTCTCAGTGGCTCATCCAGCAGAGGGCTGTCACCCTTGTAAAGGTTGTGCTATAAGTAATTTTAGATGGACAAAGTACTGACTTGGAAACAATAGACTGATAAGTGTTCCAGGCAACCCAATCAATGGGGAAATGCCCTCTGGCAGATAACTGTAGTCATTAATTATTTTACAGAAGGCGGTCTGTGTGAGGAATATGGATTGTAAAGTTGAACAGACCAGCATGGATGTTCATTCAGGCTGTGATTAAACAACTTGTCTCCATTTGAAACCATCAATCCACCGCACCAGCGGATAGTTAGGCTGTATGCTGGGAGAGCAATCTACTCTCAGTGGCTCATTCAGAGGAGACCATTGGAGGGATCAGTTAGGTATAGTTCAAAATAAATCCCACTTACATTGCTGCTGTTACTGCAGTCCTGGCATAGTATGCACTAGGTCTCCACACTTCAGCCAAGAGAGGATCAACACTGGTCCCATATCAAATGGCAGATATCCTCTGGAGACAATAAAGGTTTTTGTATCGTTAAAACTACTTGTGTCACATCAGAGTCAAACACAGCAAATTCTTTACTCCTGCGCTGGGGATGGACTCAGCAGAGGCTAGAATGACAATGTAAATGTTCTGGAATATGCACTGCTTGCTGCCCTCAACGGACCGGGGTAGTCCAAAGTCACTAAATGCAAATGAAAATACAAAAATTGGAAGAATAAAAAAGTAGGTATCATACTCACAATAGACATATAAAACATAGGCATATCACAATGAACAAAGGTGTTCAATCCATATAGCATCTGAGTCCACAACGATGGAATCCTGGATGACCAACTGGCTGACACGTTTCGAGGACTCAGAGCCCAATAGGTCACATGAGAGTACCGTCTTTTCTGTGGGGGCTTTCATCCATATGTTTTTATCTTATGTTACTGGATACTGTTGAAGACAGAATACCCTTACCCATTTACTAAAGGGTTACATTTACAAAAATAAAGACGCCATACTTTTGAAAAAACTCCTTTAATTGAACAAAAAAAAACAGTTTTTGACAAGTCCTTTAATTAAAAAGAAAGCTAAAAAAGCAAAAAAAAATGGTTCCATTGATATAATCCATCATCAATCACGGTGTCCAGCATTGTCCCACTGACACGACTCACCAAAATAAAAAAACTCTGATGTCTGCCGGGCACTCGCCGAAATATGACAGGTCTGACAGTTCCCAGTCAGATGTAAACAATTGGGTGGAGCTAGCAGTGATTTCATCACTAGCCACACCTATTTGTTTACATCTGTCTGGCAGAGCTGCTTTTTTTCTCAGCAAAGTAAAAACACTGTGCAACTAAAACATTGCACACCCTTACCCCAAGTGATTGATAATCCTTTTGCATTTCCCCATATACCCAAGAAGAGTCAGGTATTTTCTGGGTTTCATGTGTATAATATAAATGTATTGTTTTTATCAATAACACCTGCAGTAAGTGTTAGGTGTCCTCTGTGATCCATGTCTGAACTTTTAAATTAAAAGTCAGCTTCCTGGTCACCCCCCATTCCCCACATCCTCCTACTGCTGTGCTTGGATGCTGGGCTTACATGAACACAGGGGTAATGGTATGTATGAAGAACATGGAGGTGCACATACATCACAGTATATAGAGGTACATATTACAGATTGGAAGCTGCCACTCTGGGACAACCCAGGCCAAGAAATTTCCACTAGACTATATAGTGGAGGTGTTCACAGTGCAAAAAGCTTAAATGAAGTGGAGTGCAAACAGCCAGACTTGTGAGAGATTTTAGTGTAGCTTTCTTGCAACTTTATATTGAAGCTGATACCCTCTGACATCTAGAGGTGTGCTGTCAAGCCATTGTACAATGCTTGTGGCTGTTGTCTTTCATATAATACTGTACACTCCTATTTTCTATTTCAAGATAAAACCTGTTTTGTGTTTCCCTCTTATATTGTGGCTAGAGATGAGCGAATCGAAGTAGGCGAAGTGGAATTTGAGTCGAATATTGGAAAACTTTCGCGCCGAATTCGCGCCGAATCCGAAAAATAGCCTACTTCGGACGCGCGAATCAAAATTTTTCCTAAAATGGCGACGGACATGTGCGGCGACGGAGCGGGGATGTCTGGGAAGGCACGCAGACAAGGCGCGCTGACCCATAATGCATTCCTTAATGACATGTGATCGCATTAGCCAATCAGCAGCCAGCCAGCCAGCACTGTGTAATGGTCGAGCTATAAATAGCGGCCATTTTAGAATTCTTCATTTGCCTCCAGTCATTCAAGAGAGGCAGACTGCTCTGTATTAGGGACAGAGTTAGGGCCACAGAAACGTTACTTGGGGACAGAGAAACGTTACTTAGGGACAGAGAAGCATTACTCAGGGACACAGAATTGTTAATGAGGGCCACAGAATCGTTACTTAGGGCCAAAGAAACGCTAGTTAGGGCCACAGAATTGTTACTCAGGGACAGACAGAATTGTTACTGAGTGCCAGAGAATTGTTACTTAGGGCCACAGAAACGTTAGTTAGGGCCACAGAATTGTTACTCAGGGACAGACACAGAATTGTTACTGAGGGCCACAGAACTGTTAATTAGGGCCACAGAAACGTTAGTTAGGGCCACAGAATTGTTACTCAGGGACAGACACAGAATTGTTACTGAGGGCCACAGAACTGTTACTTAGGGCCACAGAAACGTTAGTTAGGGCCACAGAATTGTTACTCAGGGACAGACACAGAATTGTTACTGAGGGCCACAGAATTGTTACTTAGGGCCACAGAATTGTTACTCAGGGACAGACAGAATTGTTACTGAGTGCCAGAGAATTGTTACTTAGGGCCACAGAAACGTTAGTTAGGGCCACAGAATTGTTACTCAGGGACAGACAGAATTGTTACTGAGTGCCAGAGAATTGTTACTTAGGGCCACAGAAACGTTAGTTAGGGCCACAGAATTGTTACTCAGGGACAGACACAGAATTGTTACTGAGGGCCACAGAATTGTTACTTAGGGCCACAGAAACGTTACTCAGGGCCACAGAAACGTTACTCAGGGACACAGAATTGTTACTGAGGGCCACAGAACTGTTACTTAGGGCCACAGAAGCGTTAGTTAGGGCCACAGAATTGTTACTCAGGGACAGACACAGAATTGTTACTGAGGGCCACAGAATTGTTACTTAGGGCCACAGAAACGTTACTCAGGGACACAGAATTGTTACTGAGGGCCACAGAACCGTTACTTAGGGCCACAGAATTGTTACTCAGGGACAGACACAGAATTGTTACTCAGGGACACAGAATTGTTACTCAGGGACACAGAATCGTTGAATTAAAGAGTATGTCAGACAACATGCAGAGGAGTGGCAGAGGAGGCAATGTTTTAGGAGCGAGCAGACGTGGCAGCAGAGGAAGGGGTCGAGGCAGCACTATTCGCAGCCAGAGGCCAGTGCTCCCGGTGTCATCCAGCGGTCGTGTCTCCACCGACAACCCTGCCATCGTCGATTGGTTGGCTCGGTCGTCTTCCTCTTCCCAGGTCACCTCTGACACCTACAGCCAACGGTCGGTGGGTACGTCAGACACAACCGTTAGTTGGCATGGCCCGGGACCAAGCCCACTGAAATCACGTGTCCTCTACCTGCCCCTGTCCTTTGGTGTTCCCTCACCAAGCGAAGTATCGCATGCTGTGGGCTCAGCCCCACTGTACAGTGAGGAAGAGCTAACAGAGGGCGGTCAGGAACGGGGGGAGACATCCGCCTTTTCAGCAGCCAGGCGAAGAAGTAGTGGCGAGGAGAGTGGCTCGGTAGCCGGTCTAGAGAGAGGTCTGTCTCCTGACCCAGACACAGCCGAGGGGGCTAGTAGTGAGGCGGAGACCCTACTTGATGATGAGGAGGTTGATCGCACTTGGCAGCCTCGTCGTCATCAGGCAATTTCTTCCGTATCATCAGGAGAAGAGGGTGGCAGCTTGGCAGCGAGCGAAACAGTCGGTGGGTTGCCCAGGAGGCAGCAGGGTCGCAGCAGTGTCAGTGGAGCCAAACGGCCACGGAGTAGAGCACCAGCTCCACTGCAGCCTACCACCACGGCCAGTAGTGGTGCCGGTGTGCACGGAGGAAGCAGCAGTCAGCCAGTGAGGAGTATCGGGGGCAAAGTTTCCTACTCGGCGGTGTGGCAATTTTTCGTCAAGCCGCCCGAGGAAGTAAACGTAGCCGTATGTCGACTATGTGGCCAGAAAGTCAAGCGTGGCCAGGGGGCCCATGTTGGGACTACAGCGTTGCGGCAGCATATGCAGCGTCGCCATTTGGTGGCCTGGGAAACCGTGATAAAGATACGGCGGTTCTGCCCGCCCCAGCCCCCGCTCCATCACCCGCTCTGTTACTTGCTCCGTCACCCGACGTCAATCGCCCTCCATCAGCCAGTCAAGGCTCCAACACCTCTGCTGAGGGGAGTTGTCGCTCGTTGGCATCTTCCGCTCGTTCAGATGCTCCTTCTCCTGCTACTCCTCTTCACGGATTCCGTCAGCAGTCTTTCTTGGAATCCGTTTCCAAGAGACAACAGTTTGCGAGCACGCACCCGACGGTGCAAAAGCTGAACGTCCTCCTGTCCAAGTTGCTGGTGCTGCAGTCCCTCCCTTTCCAAGTGGTGGACTCAGCACCTTTCCGAGAAATGATGGCTTGTGCCGCGCCGCGGTGGAGAGTGCCAAGCCGTCATTTCTTTGCCAAAAAGGCAGTGCCAGCCCTGCATTCACATGTAGAAGAGATGGTGGGCCAGTCTTTGAGCATGTCGGTCTCTGCCAAAGTGCACGGCAGCGCCGACGTGTGGAGCTGTAACTACGGTCAGGGACAGTACATGTCATTTACGGCCCACTGGGTGAACGTGGTGCCGTCACAGCCGCACCAGCAACTTGGACAGGTCACGCCGCTTTTGCCTCCACGTTTGCACGTCCTTGGTCCACAAAAGATGTCCGCCTCTACCACCTCTTCTTCCGCCGTGTCCTCAGCCGCCACCCCCGTGCCAAGTCCCATTACCCGACCGGCATATCACATGTGCAGGGCGCAACGGTGTCACGCTGTTCTGCACCTGGTATGCCTTGGCGAACGTAGTCACACAGGGGAGGAACTTCTGAGTGTAATGAACAGAGAAATCGACAGATGGCTGTCTCCGCGCAAACTGAAAATCGGAACCATGTTGACCGACAACGGAAAGAACATGGTGTCTGCTCTGCGTCAAGGAAGGTTGTGCCATGCGCCATGCATGGCTCACGTGTTCAATCTGGTTGTCAAGCGGTTCCTAAAATCCACCATCCCACTGCAAGACATCCTTAAAATGTCACGTAAACTTTGCATGCATTTCAGCCATTCCTACACCGCAAAGCACACCCTCATTGAGCTGCAGCGGCAGAACGGAATTCCACATCATCGCCTGATCTGCGACGTTGCAACAAGGTGGAATTCAACCCTACACATGTTAGACCGCCTTTACAAGCAGCCAAAGGCCATCACCGATTTCCTGATGTTACAAGCGGATAAAGGTACTCCCCTGTGTAACTTCGATGTCAGCCATTGGCAGCTCATGCGTGACACCTGCCGCTTGCTCAGGCCCTTTGAGGAGGCCACGCTATTCGTGAGTCGGCAGGACTATGGGATGAACGACGTCATTCCTCTGTTGCACGTCCTTGAACAAATGCTGTTAACAATGGCTGGTCAGGGTGCGGTAGACGTGGCGCACAGATCTCAACGCCACATGACCCCTGTGGGGGCAGGACAGGAAGAAGAGGAGGAGGTAGAGGAGGACATTTGTGCTCAGGAATTATTGAGTGAAATGGGTGGTTTTTCCACTCAGCGGACAGGAGTGGAGGAGCAGGAGCATCGTGGCAGTATGCTGTGGAGATGGAGGCAGGGAGTCCCTCGCATTCCTTGGCACAAATGGCCCATAGCATGCTCGGTTGCTTGCGTAGCAACAGCCGAATAATAACCATCAGACAGAGGGATGACTTTTGGCTGTCCACCTTGTTGGACCCTCGCTACCGTTCAAAAATGGTGGCCTTTTTCACACCTGCTGAGAGGGAGGCCAAAATAACGTACTATAAAAACCACCTATGTAGTCAGTTGGTCTCTGCCTTTGTGCGCCAACGTCCATCCTCAGACACTGTGGGCCCTGTGCGCTCGCGTTCCGCTGCCAGCAGGGGAGGGGTGGGGTGGTAGGAGCAGTGGCAGCTCCACCAGCAGCGGCTGCCTCAGTCTGCAGTCGATGATGAGTAGCTTTCTTCACCAGCGCAGTGAGGAAACTACTAACCAGCCGCAGCAGCAGCAGCAGCAGCATCAGGTGGACCTGGAGCAGGAGCTCAAACAACAGGCTTGGGCCTACTTGGACAGCACCCTGCCAACCGAGGTAGACAATCCCCTTGACTACTGGGCAACGAAACTTGACCTTTGGCCCCAACTAGCTGAATTTGCCCTTGAAAGGCTGTCATGCCCGGCCAGTAGCGTGGCATCGGAGCGCGTGTTTAGTGCGGCAGGAGGTATTGTAACTCCGCGGAGGACACGACTGTCCACCCAAAGTGTGGAGAGACTCACGTTTGTGAAAATGAATCAGGCGTGGATTAGTCTGGATTTCAAACCACCAGTTCCTGACACAACTGACTAAATCCGCCATGAATCATGCCTCAAACATGTGCCACTTTTAGGTCTCCTCACACACTGCTGGTGTGTTTCATTTTTTGTCATAGGGTGCTGGCAGATTACGGGCCTCCCATAGCTGCTGCCAGGCCCCTAATCTGCCATAGGCCCCTATATACCGCCTCCTCATGCTGCTGCCAGGTCCAGAGTCTCTCATGGGTCCCTGTACGGCCTCCCATTGCTGCTGTCTCCATCGCCACACTCTGCCATGTGCCACTTTCAGGTCTCCTCACACACTGCTGGTGTGTTGAATTTTTTGACATAGGGTGCTGGCAGATTACGGGCCTCCCATAGCTGCTGCCAGGCCCCTAATCTGCCATAGGCCCCTATATACCGCCTCCTCATGCTGCTGCCAGGTCCAGAGTCTGTCATGGGTCCCTGTACGGCCTCCCATTGCTGCTGTCTCCATCGCCACACTCTGCCATGTGCCACTTTCAGGTCTCCTCACACTGCTGGTGTGTTGAATTTTTTGACATAGGGTGCTGGCAGATTACGGGCCTCCTATAGCTGCTGCCAGGCCCCTAATCTGCCATAGGCCCCTATATACCGCCTCCTCATGCTGCTGCCAAGTCCAGAGTCTGTCATGGGTCCCTGTACGGCCTCCCATTGCTGCTGTCTCCATCGCCACACTCTGCCATGTGCCACTTTCAGGTCTCCTCACACACTGCTGGTGTGTTCAATTTTTTGACATAGGGTGCTGGCAGATTACGGGCCTCCCATAGCTGCTGCCAGGCCCCTAATCTGCCATGGGCCCCTATACCGCCTCCTCATGCTGCTGCCAAGTCCAGAGTCTGTCATGGGTCCCTGTACGGCCTCCCATTGCTGCTGTCTCCATCGCCACACTCTGCCATGTGCCACTTTCAGGTCTCTTCACACTGCTGGTGTGTTGAATTTTTTGACATAGGGTGCTGGCAGATTACGGGCCTCCTATAGCTGCTGCCAGGCCCCTAATCTGCCATAGGCCCCTATATACCACCTCCTCATGCTGCTGCCAGGTCCAGAGTCTGTCATGGGTCCCTGTACGGCCTCCCATTGCTGCTGTCTCCATCGCCACACTCTGCCATGTGCCACTTTCAGGTCTCCTCACACACTGCTGGTGTGTTCAATTTTTTGACATAGGGTGCTGGCAGATTACGGGCCTCCCATAGCTGCTGCCAGGCCCCTAATCTGCCATGGGCCCCTATACCGCCTCCTCATGCTGCTGCCAAGTCCAGAGTCTGTCATGGGTCCCTGTACGGCCTCCCTTTGCTGCTGTCTCCATCACCACACTCTGCCATGTGCCACTTTCAGGTCTCCTCACACTGCTGGTGTGTTGAATTTTTTGACATTGGGTGCTGGAAGATTACGGGCCTCCCATAGCTGCTGCCAGGCCCCTAATCTGCCATGGGCCCCTGTACCGCCTCCTCATGCTGCTGCCAGGTCCACAGTGTCTCATGCCATGTGCCACTTTCAGGTCTCCTCACACTGCTGGTGTGTTCAATTTTTTGACATAGGGTGCTGGCAGATTACGGGCCTCCTATAGCTGCTGCCAGGCCCCTAATCTGCCATGGGCCCCTATACCGCCTCCTCATGCTGCTGCCAGGTCCGGAGTCTCTCATGGTTCCCTGTACGGCCTCCCATTGCTGCTGTCTCCATCGCCACACTCTGCCATGTGCCACTTTCAGGTCTCCTCACACACTGCTGGTGTGTTGAATTTTTTGACATAGGGTGCTGGCAGATTACGTGCCTCCCATTGCTGCTGCCAGGCCCGTAATCTGCCATGGGCCCCCGTACCGACTCCTCATGCTGTGACGTTGCAACAAGGTGGAATTCAACCCTACATATGTTAGACCGCCTTTACGAACAGCAAAAGGCCATCACAGATTTCCTGATGTTAAAAGCGGATAAAGGTACTCCCTGTGTAACTTAGATGTCAGCCATTGGCAGCTCATGCGTGACACCTGCGCTTGCTCAGGCCCTTTGAGGAGGCCACGCTATTCGTGAGTCGGCAGGACTATGGGATGAACGACGTCATTCCTCTGTTGCACGTCCTGGAACAAATGCTGTTAACAATGGCTGGTCAGGGTGCGGTAGACATGGCGCACAGATCTCAACGCCACATGACCCCTGTGGGGGCAGGACAGGAAGAAGAGGAGTAGGTAGAGGAGGACATTGGTGCTCAGGAATTATTGAGTGAAATGGGTGGTTTTTCCACTCAGCGGACAGGAGTGGAGGAGCAGGAGCATCTGGTAGAGGAGGAGGAAGAGGAGACAGAGGACCCAGACGCACCGTGGCAGTATGCTGTGGAGATGGAGGCAGGGAGTCCCTCGCATTCCTTGGCACAAATGGCCCATAGCATGCTCGCTTGCTTGCGTACCGACAGCCGAATAATAACCATCAGACAGAGGGATGACTTTTGGCTGTCCACCTTGTTGGACCCTCGCTACCGTTCAAAAATGGTGGCCTTTTTCACACCTGCTGAGAGGGAGGCCAAAATAACGTACTATAAAAACCACCTATGTAGTCAGCTGGTCTCTGCCTGTCTGCGCCAACGTCCATCCTCAGACACTGTGGGCCCTGTGCGCTCGCGTTCCGCTGCCATGGCAGCAGGGGAGCGGTGGGGTGGTAGGAGCAGTGGCAGCTCCACCAGCAGCAGCTGCCTCAGTCTGCAGTCGATGATGAGTAGCTTTCTTCACCAGCGCAGTGAGGAAACTACTAACCAGCCGCAGCAGCAGCAGCAGCATCAGGTGGACCTGGAGCAGGACCTCAAACAACAGGCTTAGGCCTACTTGGACAGCACCCTGCCAACCGAGGTAGACAATCCCCTTGACTACTGGGCAACGAAACTTGACCTTTGGCCCCAACTAGCTGAATTTGCCCTTGAAAGGCTGTCATGCTCGGCCAGTAGCGTGGCATCGGAGCGCGTGCTTAGTGCGGCAGGAGGTATTGCAACTCCGCGGAGGACACGACTGTCCACCCAAAGTGTGGAGAGACTGACGTTTGTGAAAATGAATCAGGCGTGGATTAGTCTGGATTTCAAACCACCAGTTCCTGACACAACTGACTAAATCCCCCATGAATCATGCCCCAAACATGTGCCACTTTCAGGTCTCCTCACACTGCTGGTGTGTTCCATTTTTTGTCATAGGGTGCTGGCAGATTACGGGCCTCCCATAGCTGCTGCCAGGCCCCTAATCTGCCATGGGCCCCTATACCGCCTCCTCATGCTGCTGCCAAGTCCAGAGTCTCTCATGGGTCCCTGTACGGCCTCCCATTGCTGCTGTCTCCATCGCCACACTCTGCCATGTGCCACTTTCAGGTCTCCTCACACTGCTGGTGTGTTCCATTTTTTGTCATAGGGTGCTGGCAGATTACGGGCCTCCCATAGCTGCTGCCAGGCCCCTAATCTGCCATGGGCCCCTGTACCGCCTCCTCATGCTGCTGCCAGGTCCAGAGTCTCTCATGGGTCCCTGTACGGCCTCCCATTGCTGCTGTCTCCATCGCCACACTCTGCCATGTGCCACTTTCAGGTCTCCTCACACTGCTGGTGGGTTCCATTTTTTGTCATAGGGTGCTGGCAGATTACGGGCCTCCCATAGCTGCTGCCAGGCCCCTAATCTGCCATGGGCCCCCGTACCGACTCCTCATGCTGCTGCCAGGCCCGTAATCTGTCATGGGCCCCTGTTGTCGCTTGTTGGCATATTCCGCTCGTTCAGATGCTCCTTCTCCTGCTACTCCTCTTCACGGATTCCGTCAGCAGTCTTTCTTGGAATCCGTTTCCAAGAGACAACAGTTTGCGAGCACACACCCGACGGTGCAGAAGCTGAACGTCCTCCTGTCCAAGTTGCTGCTGCCAGGCTCGTAATCTGTCATGCGCCCCTGTACCGCCTCCTCATGCTGCTGCCAGGTCCAGAGTGTGTCATGGGCCCCCGTACCGACTCCTCATGCTGCTGCCAGGCCCGTAATCTGTCATGGGCCCCTGTACGGCCTCCCATTGCTGCTGCCAGGCCCGTAATCTGCCATGGGCCCCCGTACCGACTCCTCATGCTGCTGCCAGGCCCGTAATCTGTCATGGGCCCCTGTACCACCTCCTCATGCTGCTGCCAGGTCCAGAGTGTGTCATGGGTCCCTGTACGGCCTCCCATTGCTGCTCTCTCCATCGCCACACTCTGCCATGTGCCACTTTCAGGTCTCCTCACACTGCTGGTGGTTTCCATTTTTGTCATAGGGTGCTGTATGGCCTCCCATTGCTGCTGCCTCCACCGCCACACTGTGGCTCCACACTCTGGTTTTGGCCCCGTGACTGCCCAAATGAGTGAAGTGTGCGGTGATTCTAAGATCGACGGCACTCATCTGCATGTCATACTGACTGTCAGTATTATTTCTCTTCCCCAGCAGACTCCAAGGGCATTTAAATTAAAGGTACAGTGTTCTGCACTAATATAAAGTCTCTCTGAAGCCTAGAAACACCCTTTTATAAGTTAAATTCGCAGCGAATATATTCGATTCGAATCAGTCTAATCGAATTTTTGAATACTTCGCTCATCTCTAATTGTGGCCTCACAAGCTGCTTACAGTATATACTGTCCAGCTACTGAAAAATATTTGTGGCTATTGTTTCTTAGATAATACGCTCATATACACAAATGTTTATTGTAAGATAAAATCCACCTCATCTTTTTCTATTTACTACCTATCCAAGTACTCATGGACTGTTCTGATGTTAGCCAATTTCTACAAAAACACATACCTGAACGTGAAGTTGTGGTTTAAGTGTTTTTGTACACTCCAAATTGACATTTTATGAAATTTTTAAGATAATGCAGCATGGTGCTACAAAAAGAAGCTCACAAAATATACTGGTAGCACCCGTCTAGATAGGTACTATGATTTGTACAGTTAGGATAGTATAGCTGTGTTTCTCTGCTGAACAGAGACACTGTTAGGTGAATTCAGTTTGGCATTCTGCTTAACCAAGAGTTGCAATTGATTAGTCAGAACTGCCCATGATGCTCTGGTGCTGTTTGAGTTTGTCTTGAGCTCCATCTGCCTTCTGGAAGGTATGAGAGCCTTCTAAAACATAGGCATGAGCTAGGCAAATGAACAGAATGAATATGGATACAGCCCTGGCCAATTATAGAGGAGGGTGGTACCATTGAGTGCTGGGAGCTGGTATTTATGTTTGGCGAGCACATGGTCTCACAGTCTTTTCCTGGAGAAGATTGCACCAAGCCAGGCTGGAGGCAGTCTTTCCTCGCCTGGCACTTGCTACCATGCAGCCTCAGGTGGGTGACCAGAAGGCCTGAAGTAGGAAAGGGGGTAACCCTGATTCTTCAGTACGCTGACTGAGGGGAGCTGTCTTGCAAAGATCTGTCTGGTATGACTGGAGGGTGTCACTTGGAAGGAGGCTACCATTCTGTCCTTGGACCTTGTGAGTACAGACACTGATAGATCTTGGGGACTATGTGTGCTTTGCTACCTCTCCAATACTTGATAGTCAGTGTGAGTATGAGAAAAGGGAACACTGGCTAGTGTTCTGAAGAGCTTGTCTAGCTGTTGCTACTGCATAGGATTTTACTCAGTTTCTGTTACTTTCAGACTGCCACAGTCTGCCGTAACTGGCTTGTATGGCTTGTATGAGGAGCTCTGCCCTGCTACTGCTACTTCTAAAAGGACTTTGTTCACTCCTAAACTATTTGTTGCTATTAGCAAAGAAAAGTCTGCTACCTGCTTCTAGCAAGGACTTCAACAGTGCTCAACAAAGATCAGTTGGATGTCCTCAATTGTAATTAGTTCTAATTCTGTAGTATCCTACTAAATTCCCCATTCCTGTCCCCAGTTCTACAATAAAAATAGAAAAACAACATGCCTTAGACTGGTCATTGAAGACCATTGAAAGTGTTTGTGTATGCACCTGGCTATAGGAAATACTATGTGCCTGGCTTCAAAGCGAACATAGGGGAGACCCGGGCAAAAATGGATCATATAGGGGTAGAGCTACATTTTATCAAACTTTTTTGCCACTTGCCAGCCCAACCCACCTACACAAACAATACTACCCCACACAGCTATCCTCTCCAAATGAACTCTTGCCACAAATGACAGCTTGACTGGCTGCTGAATGTCAACAAACTGGCTGGGGATGCTACCTGATGATGTATTTGACCAAATAAAGTTATGACCAGATTTAGTTAGTAATGGCACCCAGGATGCTCAACAGCTTTTTTACCATTTGAAACAAACCAGCAGGCTGTGGGGCATTGGTTGCTAGGGTGCTGGGGAACCCTTCACCATTGCAAACTCAAACCATATTCCTATTTATAAATAAGTGGAAGCTGGCTGTTTTGTGCATGGTATAAGCTTAACTTTTTGATATAGGAACATTAAGTTAATAAGAACCTGTCAGCCATTATTACTTTTACAAGTAAACGTTTTGTGTAATAGCAGATCCACCACAATGCCTGTTTTTACATTATCCAGCCCCCACTGTGTGCCACTTTGAAACTAGTTTTGCTTTTTTATCTTGTATCTGACTTCTCTGACTTTAAAGGATAAGTTAATCTTTGGGAACATGTTCCCGATCCTGCAGCAGCCGCCTGATTCCCCCTTCCCTCCCTGTGGCAACAGTACGGGGAGATATTCCCCATACTAGCTGTCACTTTTAAAAACAGAACGCCGGTGCGGGGCTCCGCCCACATGGCAGCGTCATTCATTCACAATGTTCTGTGAATTAATGGACTACAAGTCCTGCATGGCATCAGCAATCTCCTGACCACTAGTGCAATGCTTTACAGGCTCCTACTACAAAAAATAATAAATGCACACTTTTTTACTTGCATTTATTATTTTTTGTATAAAAGGTGAACTTATCCTTCAAATCCATTACTTTTACAAATTAGAATGCTCCTATTGACTGCTAAACCACTGAATGTCAGGCAGGTGAATGTCATTTAGTCATGTCCCTAATATCAAAATGAAACTAGTTTCTGAGAGGCACACAGAGGAGTCTTTTGTGGTTAACAAAGGTAAGTAACCTCTGGTGTCTGCTGAAAATTTTAGACTTTTACATGTGAAGTTTGCACTGGCTGACAGATTCACTTTAATCTGTCTCAACTGTGTGCGGGTAAGGAACTAACAATGTCCCATGTATTATACTCCAGTATCAATTGCAGCAAACTGAAGCCTTGAAATGGACCTTCTAACCTAATTTAAGACTTAGCCTTTGTGCTGCACCATGAAGTATATGGGAAATGCTTTGCTTTGCAGGCTATTCAGCAGAAAAAAATTTAATAAGCATAGGAAGACTTTATGTTCACATTCGTCATATTTATATATTCACTATATATCTCCCAAGCTCAGGCTGCATAAAATGTGCAGACAGCCTGTATGCAGATAGTTGATATTTATTGCTTGAAAATATTTAGAGATATTTCTAAATCAAACACTCTCTTATTGGGAAAAGACAAAAACACTGGATTTGGACAATGATTATGGAAAGAAAAAGTATTGCTTGAACAAGAATGCAAAAGAAACATTATAAACTGTTGTGTCTTTTTTATTTGGATTTCACATATTGTATATAGAACTTGATAATGTATAAATATACTCAATCTCTTTCAAGAAACGAAATTTAGAATAAAACATTAAGAACAGTTACTATATTGGATTAACTATCACAAAATGTGATAGTGGTCACATGTATACTTGCTGGGGAATAATCTGAAGATGCAAATGTGATTGTAACATTTTCTGTACATGATAATACAAGCCAGTGTGGCTGCCATGGGGAGATATACTAAAACTGGTTGACTCAGAGTCTGGTGCACCCGTGCATGGTATCCAATCAGCTTCTAACATCAGCTTGTTCAGTTAAGCATTGGAAATGCAACCTATAAGCTGAATGGTTTCTGTGCAGAAGTGCACCTGATTTTGCACTCTCCAGCTTTAGTAAATAAACCCCTGTGCGTTGAAGTTTGGTCTGGGAATTTCTTTAGTACACCCTCAGGTCTGATGACCAAAAATGTGTAAATGTATTGCAAGCAGGTGATTTTTATGCAATCCTAATACAAATCTGAATTGTTTGGCTTATTAAACAGTGAATTAAGCTTTACCCCCATCTGTGCACAGATCCCCCCCCCTCACTAGGTGCCTAATCTTTCCTACCACAGACCAAACAGAAAATGGATCCAGGCAGTCCCCTACCCTACGCGCTCCCTACCCGCTCTGCTATTGGCTCCTTGGCACGTCAATCACCGAGTCCCGGCTGCCGATTCTCAGCTGGGACTCGGTAATCATCAGCAGAGCTGAGAGGGGGAGAGGTCTGTATGTAACAACACAGATCTCTCCCCTGTCAGCATGAACAGGCTGCTTTGTATTGCTCTGCACAGCAGGGCAATACAAAGCAGTGTGTTTACACAGTAAAACACACAGTACACTGTTAACCCTTTATTCACCCCAGATGTTAACTTCTTCCTACCCAGTGTCATTAGTACCGTGTCAGTGCTTTTTATTAGCACTGATCACTGTATTAGTGTCACTGGGGATGTCAGTGGCATTTATTTAGTTTCTCCCCAGTGTCAAAATGCCCGCCGCACTCCCATTATAAGTTGCTGATCACCACCATTACTAGTAAAAAAAAAATATTCCAGTATAAATACCACCATTTGTAGACACTATAACTTTCACATAAACCAATTAATTTACATGTATTGGGATTTTTTTTTAGCAAAGACATGTAGCAGAATACATTTTGGCCTAAATTTATGAAGAAATTTTATTTTTAAAACTTTTTTACTTGATATATTTTTTTCCAAAATTGTCTGACTTTTTTTGTTTATAGCGCAAAAAATAAAAAATGCACAGGTGATCAAATGCCACTGAAAGAAAGCTCTATTTGTAGGGAAAAAAAGGACATTTCATTTATGTACAATGTTACATGACCGCGCAATTGTCAGTTAAAATAACGCAGAGATGTATCACATAAAATGGCCTGGCTAAGAAGGGGTAAATCCTCTGGAGGGCAAGTGGTTAAAGTATACCTGTCAAATGGGTAAAGTTATCCAAGTGATTGTAAAACCTAGAAGCAAGAAACAGCTGATTGAATAGCAGGTAAAGCTTGCACTATACCTGCATGTTCGGGGAATGCCAATGTTTACATTAAAGGATAAGTTCACCTTTCATAACATGTTACATATTCAGGGTGTAATGTGTTATTGTAGAACCACCCACTCCCCCATTGTGACAGCTAGCAGGGGATCTTCTCCCTCAAACTAGCTGTCGAAATTTAAAAAAAACACAGCCATGTGGAGCTTTGCCCACCCGGCCACGTCCTTCATTCACAGAGTTCTATGAATGGGAAACTACAAATACGGACAGCCTTTATGACACCGTTGAGTGCTCTGGTAGTTCATTGATTCTTCCTGTCAGTGTAAAAATGCCTGCCCATATGATGTACAGGTAGACAGGTTACACTGACAGTCTGCAGAAGACCTACATGGCACCAATGATCTGCTGATCACTGGTGCAGTACTTTTCAGGCTCCTAAAACAAAAAAATAGTAAATGTAAATTTTTTTTACCTGCAAAAAAATGTGCATTTATTATTTTTTGTTAAAAGGTGAAGTTATCCTTTTAAAGTACGCCTTCCAGCTGGGTATGGTGAAATGTGTACTTTCCATGTAACAGAAGAACTTAGCAGCAGGTTCCTGGAGGACATACTGCATATAATGAATTTCTTGCTCAAAAGTATGCAAATCATTTGTTCCATACTGCCTGCAAGGTGAGATATCTGAACTGGATGTGGCCATGTCACACCTCTATGTACAGTGGGGATCGAAATTTTGGGCACCCCAGCTAAAAATTTGTATTAATGTGCATAAAGAAGCCAAGGAAAGATGGAAAAATCTCCAAAAGGCATCAAATTACAGATTAGACATTCTTATAATATGTCACAAAAGTTAGATTTTATTTCCATCATTTACACTTTCAAAATAACAGAAAACAAAAAAATGGCGTCTGCAAAAGTTTGGGCACCCTGCAGAATTTATAGCATGCACTGCCACCTTTGCAAAGCTGAGACCTGCCAGTGTCATGGATTGTTCTCAATCATCATCTGGGAAGACCAGGTTATGTCAATCTCAAAGGTTTTAAATGCCCAGACTCATCTGACCTTGCCCCAACAATCAGCACCATGGGTTCTTCTAAGCAGTTGTCTAGAAAACTGAAACTGAAAATAGTTGACGCTCTTAAAGCTGGAGAAGGCTATAAGAAGATAGTAAAGCGTTTTCAGATGTCAATATCCTCTGTTCGGAATGTAATTAAGAAATGGCAGTCATCAGGAACAGTGGAAGTTAAAGCAAGATCTGGAAGACCAAGAAAAATATCAGACAGAACAGCTCGCAGGATTGTGAGAAAAACAATTCAAAACCCACGTTTGACTGCACGATCCCTCCAGAAAGATCTGGCAGACACTGGAGCTGTGGTTACACTATTCCACTATAAAGAGATACTTGTACAAATATGGTCTTCATGGAAGAGTCATCAGAAGAAAACCTTTTCTACGTCCTCACCACAAAAATCATCGTTTGAACTTTGCAAATGAACATATAGACAAGCCTGATGCATTTTGGAAACAACTTCTGTGGACCGATGAGGTAAAAATTTAACTTTTTGGCCGGAATGAGCAAAGGTACGTTTGGAGAAGAAGGGGCACAGAATTGAATGAAAAGAACCTCTGTCCAACTGTTAAGCATGGGGTTGGATCAATCATGCTTTGGGGTTGTGTTGCAGCCAGTGGCACAGGGAACATCTCATGAGTAGAAGGAAAAGTGGATTCAATAAAATTTCAGCAAATTTTGGATGGTAACTTGATGCCATCTGTGAAAAAGCTGAAGTTAAAGAGAGGATGGCTTCTACAAATGGATAATGATCCTAAACACACCTCGAAATCCATGGGGGATTACATCAAGAGGCATAAACTGAAGGTTTTGCCATGGCCTTCACAATCTCCTGACCTCAACATAATTAAAAATCTATGGATAAACCTTAAAAGAGCAGTGCGTGACAGACAGCCCAGAAATCTCAAAGAACTGGAAGACTTTTGTAAGGAAGAATGGGCAAAGATACCTCAAACAAGAATTGAAAGACTCTTGGCTTGCTACAAAAAGCGTTTACAAGCTGTAATACTTGCCAAAGGGGGCAGTACAAGATATTAACTCTGCAGGGTGCCCAAACTTTTGCAGACGCCATTTTTTTGTTTTCTGTTATTTTGAAAGTGTAAATGATGGAAATAAAATCTAACTTTTGTTGACATATTATAAGAATGTCTAATCTGTAATTTAATGCCTTTTGGAGATTTTTCCATCTTTCCTTGGCTTCTTTATGCACATTAATACAACTTTTTAGCTGGGGTGCCCAAACTTTCGATCCCCACTGTATCTGCTTTTAGGTTTCCAATCACTTACAGTTGCAAGAAAAAGTAGGTGAACCCCTTGGGATTACTTGGAGTTTTGCATGAATTGGGCATAAAATGTGCTCTGAACGTCATCTAAGTCACAACAATACAAGAACACAGTCTGCTGAACATAATACTACACAAACATTAGATGTTGCCATGGTTTAATTGCACATAATATGTAAATATTCACAGTACAGGGAGGAAAAAGTATGTGAACCTTTGGACTTAATAACTGGTTGACCCTCCTTTGGCAGCAATAACCTCAACCAAACGTTTCCTGTAGTTGCAGATCAGACCTGCACAACGATCTGGAGTAATTTTGGACCACTCCTCTTCACAAAACTGTTTCAATGTAGCAATATTCTTGGGATGTCTGGTGTGCATCGCTCTCTTAAGGTCATGCCACAGCATTTCAATCGGGTTGAGGTCAGGACTCTGACTGGGCCACTCCAGAAGGCGTATTCTGTGCTGTTGCAGCCATTGTTTTGTTGAATTACTTGTATGCTTTGGGTCATTGTCCTGTTGCATCAACCATCCTCTGCGGAGCTTCAGTTAGCGGACAGATGGTCGTACGTTTTCCTGCAAAATGTCTTGATAAACTCTGGAATTCATTTTGCCATCAATGACAACAATCCGTCCAGGCCCTGAGGCAGCAAATCAGCCCCAAACCATTGTGCTCCCTCCGCCATGTTTTACAGTGGGGATGAGGTTTTGATGTTGGTGCGATGTGCCTTTTTTCTCCACACATAGTGTTGTGTGTTCTTCCCAAACAACTCAATCTTGGTTTCATCTGTCCACAGTATATTTTGCCAGTAGTGCTGTGGAACATCCAGGTGCTCTTTTGCAAACTTCAAACGTGCTGCAATATTCTTTTTGGACAGCAATGGCTTCCTCCGTGGTGTCCTCCCATGTACTCCATTCTTGTTTAATGATTTCCTTATTGTTGATGTGTCAACAAAAATGTTAGCATGTGCCAGAGATTTCTGTAGGTCTTTAGCTGGCACTCTGGGATTCTTCTTTACTTCATGCAGCATTCTGCGCTGTGCTCTTGCAGTCATTTTTACAAGACGACCATGCCTAGGGAGAGTAGCAACAGTGCTAAACTTTCTCCATTTGTAGACAGTCTGTCTTACCGTGGACACATGAACATCAAGGTTTTTGGAGATACTTTTGTAACCCTTTCCAGCTTCATGCAAGTCAACAATTCTTGATCGTAGGTCTTCTGAGAGCTCTTTTCTGGGAGGCATGGTTCACATCAGACAGTGCTTCTTGAAACCAGTAAACCCAAAACAGGTGTGTGTTTTTTAAGGGCAGGACAGCTGTCAGCAACACATCCAATATCATCACACTGATTGGAGTCAAGGTTGGCTCACTCCTGGCTCCAATTAGCTCTGGGAGAAGTAATTAAGCTAGGGCCTCACATACTTTTTCCTCCCTGCACTGTGAATGTTTACATGTTATGTGCAATGAAACCATGGCAACATCTAATGTTTGTGTAGTGTTATGTTCAGCAGACTGTGTTCTTCTATTGTTGTGACTTAGATGACATTCAGAGCACATTTTATGCCCAATTCATGCAAAACTCCACGTAATCCCAAGGGGTTCACATACTTTTTCTTGCAACTGTAGAAAACAGCTTCTAAGTGACAGGTTTGTTCTCACAATATAGAAACTAGCAATGAGTGCTGAAACATATAAATATCCTTTACTTTAAAAACTTACCAACAAAATGCAATACGAATATGAAAAAAAATTAAATTCCCTATACTCATTTGACTGCCAAGGGCATGGGCTGTACCCCCTCTCAGTTAGTCAATTATGTATAGAATATTAAAAAAGGTCAGTTGGAGGAAAAATAAAGAAACTGTTTTCTTATCATATTTGAGAAAAAGCACTGTTACTATTATTATTATACAGGACTTATATAGCTCCGACAGTTTGCTCAGCGCTTTACACTATGGAGGGGGACACTACAGTAACAATACAGTTCAATACAAGAGGGATTAGAGGGTCCTGCTCCTTGGAGCTTACAATCTAGGAGGGAGGGAATAGTGGTACAAGAGGTAATTAGCTGTGGGGGATGGAGTGCTTGGGGGAGTAGGGGATTCCAGTAGTTATCCGGGGTCAGGGTAGGCTTCCCTGAAGAGATGAGTTTTCAGAGTGTGCCTAAAAGTGAGCAGAGTAGGCGATAGCCTGATAGCTTGAGGTAGGGAGTTCCAGAGGATGGGTGAAGCCCGTGAGAAACCCTGGAGACGAGCATGGGAGGAGGAGACAAGGGAGCTAGAGAGCAGGAGGTCTTGCGAGGAGCGGAATGTACGATTTGGGTGGTATTTAGAGACAAGGTCGGTGATGTAGTTAGGGGCAGTGTTATGAACGGCTTTGCACGTTAGTGTTAGTGTTTTGAATTTTATCCACTGGGCAATTGGAAGCCAGTGGAGGGATTGGCAGAGAGGGGTGGCAGATACAGAGCGGTTAATAAGGTGAATAAGTCTGGCAGCAGCATTCATGATAGACTGAAGAGGGGATAGCCTGCGATGAGGTAGGCCAGTGAGGAGGGAGTTACAGTAGTCAAGGCGTGATATAATAAGGGATCTACAGCGATCTACTTGAATTTAAAAGTAGTTATGATATATAGTGTCATACAGTGCTATGCTGTGCAATGAATAGCAATGCATTGTACTGTATCACTGAGAATCGAAACATTGTTGGCTACATATTATTATGTAGGCAATCCCTTGTGTTCACAATATCGGGCAGGTCCAAAGATAGCGGCAGAAGTTATGCGCATGGAGGTAGTAGGGGTTGAACTGGCCTGGCAGAAAAAAGTGCTGGTTAAGCCACACCACCGAAAGGCAAGGCATGACTGCCTTTCCATTCGAAGAGTGGTCTTGCTTTACAAATTGAGCACATGCAGTTGAGAGGCTCACAAACTATAATATTCTCCTCCTTCCAGTCACAGAGCAGCCAATTTTCTGAAACTACCTTTCTTTATCCTTCTCTTTTGATAATCCTACCATAGCCCACAAACTGGTATGGAGACATTAGCTGAATTATTTCAGCACATCATAACTCACTTGCTGCAGGAAGATGTGTAAAAACTCCTTGTATCAGATGTTAAGGAAGAGAGAAACAGGAGTGAAGGAACATTTTGTCATGGGCAGGGTTAGCTTGCAGAGGGCTGGAGGAAGCAGCCATTTTATTCAACCTGATGGCACTGCTTAATGGGTAAAGGCCACTACTATCCCCAGGAATCCACAAAGCTCTACAGTGTAGTCACATCTGAAGCTGACAGCACTGTTGAGGTCTTCGATTTAGGCCAGTAGGTTATTAGCCATGGTAAAAATACCAGTTTGTTTGAGTGCCACATGCATGAGGAGACACATGAATCTGCACCACATTCCTCCTATTCCAGCTAGTGAAGTTGATCTCTTCCTTAAATTTATGGTCTCTGCTGATCCACCACATGAGCTTTCTCATTGATGCATAGATAGCTTCAGGCACTTAAGGGTTTTACCAGAAGTATTGCAACTGCATCACATGGATCCCCCATTAAAACTCAAACAGGACACTATGTCACTGCTCAAGCAAGGATTCAAGTAGTTATCAAACCCAGTAGAAACCTCACCTATTTCAGCCTCAGCCAAACACAGTTTATGGCTCATCATTATGGTAATAACCTCTGTTGCACCCACAGTCTTTGCTCCACCTGAAGCCTCCACTGCTCCTATGCTGCATCTATTGTCTCTGTTGCACCTTCAGCTTATACTGCGCCTCAGCTGCATCTGCAGCCTACACTGCACCTCCACTACATTTGCAGTCTCTGCTACACTCACAGCTGCCACTTCACCTGCAGTCCCTGCTGTATAAACAGTTTGTACCTCCCCTGCCTGACATCTGTGCATCTCCTGTTGGAACCTCTGCTACACAATCTCTGCACTTGCAGCTTAAAACACAAAAAATGGCAACCGTCCCCACCTACAACAAACAAAGGATTTCCCAGCAACACTTACCAGCCTGCCTGCAAAACAACCAATTTGGCCCTGTCTAACAGTTTGTGTTAAAAACAGAGGGTTTTGTTTGCACACATTTGCAAATACATGCATAAGCCACAGTCCCGTATCAAGGGCCCTCTGCATACTGTGGACCTAACCCTAAAATTTCAAGAGTCTCTATAGTAGAAGCACATATCAATGGATAGGTTGGCCAATTTGGATGCAGGGACACACTGGATGCTTTTGCTGTCATTTTGGTACAGCTGGGTGTCATGTGCATCCCTGTACCTTTAAGGAGGGATGGGCTCCTCCAGACACACCTACCCTTAACCTATCCATTGATATATGTGCTCTGACTATGGAGGCTCTTGAAATTTTAGAGTTAGGTCGACAGTACAACAGACCCTGTGTTGCCTGCCTAACACTCCATTTCTTAATTACCTGGTGTCTAGCCTTCTTTGTATCTGTGAGTGTCTGTTAAAAGACTTAGAGGTAGCCAGCAGCTAAGTCCAAACCTCTGTGAGAGGGTCCTTGATGGAACACCATTTACCCCATAGATTACATTCTGAGAGGAAGCAGATGCAGAGAAGCGGTGTCCACCTCTCAACGTGTGACAACTTACATAGTGTGCATTGAGTCTGTACAATTTTTTCTGTTTTGTCTTAAATTATAGACTCAAAATCTGATCTATGTATTAAAACCTTCCTGGCCTCTCTCCTTTCCTCTGCAGCCTACTAAAGTTGCTTACATAGGGGTTTATTTACTAAAGCTGGAGAGTGCAAAATCAGGCTCCCTTTTGCATAGAAACCAATCAGCTTCCAGGTTTTATTGCCAAAGCTTAATTGAACAAGTTGAGGTTAGAAGCTGATTGGTTTCTATTTAGAAGTGAGACTAATTTTGCACTCTCCAACTTTAGTAAATAAACCCCACAGTGTGCATGGAGTCAGTATGTCTGGCTATTGTCTCTGAAATAATTCACTTTAATTTTTATTTCATGGTATGAATGAGACCAATAAAGCTGTTTATCTAATGTTAAAACAGCTGCACAGTATCTTGGCTGCACAGTACAGTATTTCTGGCTATTGATTTTTAGATAATACACTTAAATTTTTACTTCTTGATAAAACCTTCTTGATCCTTCCCACTTATATTGCAGCCTAATAAAGCTGCTTAAGCAGTATTCTTCAAGCCAGTATAATATTTCTGGCTATTTTATTTGAAAAAAGTGCTCCGTTTACTTCACAATAAAACCTGCCTAGCACTTCTTTTAAATTGCAGCCTAATAAATAAGTACCATGCATCAACTGTAAAATATTTTTTCTATTGGTTTTGAAAAAATGTATTTCAATCAAGTGTATAAATACATAATATAAATATATATATATTTATTTTATGGCTTCAATAAGAAAAATATCTTAATTTATCTGTTTTAAAATTCTGCTGTATGTGTTATTTAGTATTTCCTGCTCTCAAAGAATTTATTAGCACTGCACCTCAAGAGTGTGGCACTTTGTGCTCCCCCTTATATGCTGACAATAGCTCCCTGTATGATTTTCACCTTGGATTGGGGAGATGAAACGTGCCCCTCGAAGTTGCACCAGAGTTACTCCTGCTCTTCACTGCCAGCACCAACACTCCTCTTCCTCACACCAACAGCAACACAACCCCTTTCCTTCTCTTTACTGTCAGCGCTCCTGATGCTGTGTCTTTAGTGCCCAGTCTATTATATCATGTATTGTTTGCTCAAGAAAAACACTAGAGGAACAGCAACATTTATCCCCACCTTGTTGTAGCTCCCCACTGAGGTCACATTTTTACATGGTCACAAGCTGTTTCGTGCATGCTGAATCAAATCACTCATGTGGTGAAAAGAACCCCAGCTCCCAAAAGCATAAAGTCCATATTTTGCATAGGTCAGGAATAATTGGGGGTATGGGAGAGGCTTGAGGAATGCTGTGTTGTGGCTTTGAAGTGTTTTTGTTCACTCTTTTTTGACATTCTATTTAACTTTTAGAGCAATGCAGCATGGGACTGCAAATATAAGCAGCTCAAAAGCTACAGTATACTATGAAACTGTTGTGCCACTGGTTATAGTGTACCAAGTTGAGGGCTTTCAGGAGTCAGCACAGGATTTAACCAGATATATGTAGCTATACCAAGAAACTGGGACTGGACCATACATATATAACTTTAAAGTGAGATTTATTTACAGTGAACAATAAAACACACACCAACAGCAGCAGACATGAAAACACAAGAAAAACAATCTGAACAACCAAAATGCAGAAACCTAAACTACTAACTAAATATACAAATATGTACAAGTGTGAAATATGCAAGGCAAGGGGAATCCTGGGGAAGCATATGGGAAGGGGGAAAGGGGGTGTAAGGGAATTCCCATGAGACGGCTGGCGAATAGACGTGCGCATGCGCACAGAAATGCACGATCGCGCACGTGCACACGCACGGCGAAGATTGGCACCAGATGGACTATTTAAAAGGTGCCTCTGCCTGTGCTGAGTGCTGACTGATCTTCCGCTGTTCCCCGTTTCCTGCTCGTTTCCTGTGTGATTTCCTTGTTCCTGACCTGACTCTGATTACTCTCCTGCTTGATACTGGTTCCTGACTTCGGTTCTGCTCCTGACTTTGGCTTGCTTATGATTTGGTACCTCGCTGTCCGCCCATTGATGACCCTGGCTATTCCTTTGACACTGCTCCTGTTTCCCATCCCAGCTTCCTGCCTTGCTCTCGGGCACACCTGGTGATCTACCATACCAGCTCTGCATATTACTACTGTGCCTGAATCGGGGGTTCATCAGTCTTCCAAGGTCACCAATTGCAAGAGCTGCAAACAACATCAACTGGCGCTCTTGTCCCCCTGGTCCCTAGACACCCTATGTTCCACCTCCAGTGGGGTCAGGGCTAGTGAAACCAGTGTGGCCGACCTCGTCATTTCAGTCTCCTATCAGGTACGTGAGAGGGGGAGAAGGAGCAAGGCAGCAAGGTAACAGGGAACTGGATACAGGGCAGGAGCAAGAGCAGAATCAGGAATCAATGGCAACAGAGTCTGGCAGAACAGCAAACAAGATACAAGACAGGAGCAACCAAAACACTGACACACGGAACCATAGCCGAAGTGGAATTTAAGTATCCTCCCAGCAGGTGTGGCCAGATGGAGCTGATTGCTGGGAGAAACCTGTTGAATCCTGGGAGACACCTGCTGACTGCTGGGAGACACCTGCTGGTGGATGCTAAAACTTCAGATTTCCACCCAGAGATCCACAGCACCACCAGCAGGTGAACCAGGTCGTAGCAGGGCTTTATCTTTTGTCCGGTCCAATTTCCTTTAGCTTTTAAATGAATTGTGACTGCTACTTCCACCAGTACATTCAGGACTTGGATAAAAAAAATCTGGTGTCACAATTAAAACTACTAAAGCTAGAAGTAAAAAAACCAATAGCATGGTGATGCAAAAATATAGTGTCGCTGTTCATTAGAATCCTAGTTTTCTGTAACAGCACATATAGATTAAGGGCATCTCCCAGCATGTTTTGAAAGGGTTTGGCGTTTTGGATTGTTGATCACAAAGTCACATAAAGGAGCGTCTCCAAAGTAAACTGTATTTTTAAAAGCCCAGTTCCCCAATCCCTTTGTTTGTCAATGTTGTGCTTATTAGTCTTCAAAATGGCCAGAATTGATTTGATTAAGATTCAAGCAGAACAAGTCATCCTATTAAAAGAT
Organism: Staurois parvus; assembly: GCF_062004578.1. Classification (NCBI taxonomy): domain Eukaryota; kingdom Metazoa; phylum Chordata; class Amphibia; order Anura; family Ranidae; genus Staurois; species Staurois parvus. The sequence goes on from NW_028317998.1 coordinate 5,379,430, forward strand.
GAGGGCCCACCATTTTCAATGGATACCCAGAACATGGAAGTGAACCTTAATTTAATCGTATGTTTCCATTTCTCTAACTGATATGTACATACACAGAAATGTTTTTTTTCCCTTAGAATGCAATGGCTGAATAGGACTAAACAAAATAAAAAAAACAGGTCCCATAATTCATTTGGCTTACCTTACATTGTAAGTGAACTAAACTAATAATCAACATACTGTGTGGAAATATGAGCACAGGCATGTAATATGTGTGTGTATAGGTATAATTGGTATTAAATGTGTATAGTATATGCTCTTTCATTGCAAGCAGAACTACAAAAATGCAATTACTATCCCAGTGCTTACCTTTCATACAGTTAAAAACATCTGTAGCTCCATCATGTCAACATGATTTGGATGTGACTTTAAGGGTTTAGACACTGCCACATCACACAATAGTTACGAAAGTAGCTATTAATGTTTGGTATTGGTGCAGACAGCTGAAGTGAAACAATGCAAAACAACTACAATAGGCATTAAATATATTTTTGTTCTTTTGAACAAAGCATATTTTGAAATTAGAATTCTTCATGAACAGCTGTCATTAGAATATAATAATAATAATGCAATTGCAAAGCATTCACCAGTGTTGATAAGCATACAAAAAGATATAGCAGGGTCTGTAATTATAGGAGAAAAATTGTACTTCTTGAGCTGGTGCCCAGTGCTTTTAAACAGAGGAGAATGAAGTACCATTATTCCGGGTAATTACACATCCCTAAAGTGTCTAAATGTACTTATAACACTGGGAAAACCAATGAACCTACTGATTGCAAATTAACAAAAGATAGTCTCTTAAAGTGGAGTCAAACTAGGAACTTTAACACAAATTTATAAAAAGTATTCTCTTCGGACCTAGCTATACAAATTTAGTTAAACCTTAAGTGCGCATTTTGTTCTGCCTAAGGAAATACTTTCCTTAAGCAGATGAACAAAATATGAATGACAGTGGCTATTGTTATGATTAGCAGTACATTGGTTAGCATGAAATAGATTGTTAAGCTTATTAGTTTCTTAGCTAAAAAGTTTTTCATAATGTAGTGCACATTTGTGGAAGAAAACAATGCTTCTTTGTTTAGAAATACATATACATTATATTGTACAGACACATGAGCATGAGAAACGTGATGGCATATACTACCACTGAGGAGCAAATAATTTAGATTCAAGACAGCACTAGTTTGACAATATCTGCAAATAAATACCGTATTTGCCGGCGTATAAGACGACTGGGCGTATAAGACGACCCCCAACTTTTCCTGTTAAAATATAGGGTTTGAGTTATACTCGCCGTATAAGACTACCCCTCTTCCAACACACACCAAATAAAAATGAAAAAACATCAGATTTGATTTCAATATGGTATGCTATTTCAGTATGGTATTCCAATGATGGGGTGCTATTCCTCCCACTGACACCAATGATGGGGCACGATTCCTCACTCTGACACCAATGATGGGGCACGATTCCTCCCACTGATACCAATGATGAGGCACTACTCCTCCCACTGACACCAATGATGGGGCACTATTTCATCCACTGACAATAATGATGGGTTACTATTCCTCCCACTGATACCAATGATGGGACACTATTCCTCCCACTGACACCAATGATGGTGCCCCATCATTAGTGTCAGTGTGTGAGGAATAGTGTCCCATCATTAGTGTCAGTGGGAGGAATAGTGCCCCATCATTAGTCAGTGGGAGGAATAGTGCCCCATCATTGGTGTCAGTGGGAAGAATCGTGCCCCATCATTGGTGTCAGTGGGAGGAATAGTGTCCCATCATTAGTGTCAGTGGGAGGAATAGTGCTCCATCATTGGTGTCAGTGGGAGGAATAGCGCCCCATCATTGGTGTCAGTGGGAGGAATAGCGCCCCATCATTGGTGTCAGTGGGAGGAATAGCGCCCCATCATTGGTGTCAGTGGGAGGAATTGCGCCCCATCATTGGTATCAGTGGCAGGAATTGCGCCCCATCATTGGTATCAGAGGAAGGAATAGTGCCCCATCGTTGGTATCAGTGGGGAGAATAGTGCCCCATCGTTGGTGTCAGTGGGGGGGGGGATTAGTGCCCCATCGTTGGTGTCAGGGGGGAGGAGGAATAGTGCCCCATCGTTGGTGTCAGTGGAGGAGGAACAGTGCCTCATCGTTGGTGTCAGTGGGGAGGAGGAATAGTGCCCATCGTTGGTGTCAGTGGGGGGAGGAATAGTGCCTCATCGTTGGTGTGAGTGGGGGAGGAATAGTGCCCCATCATTGGTGTCATTGGGGAGGAGGAATAGTGCCCCATCGTTGGTGTCAGTGGGGGAGGAATAGTGCCCCATCGTTGGTGTCAGTGGGGGAGGAACAGTGCCTCATCGTTGGTGTCAGTGGGGGAGGAACAGTGCCCCATCGTTAGTGTCAGTGGGGGAGAGGAATAGGGCCAAGAGTGTCACAGCATGGTGCTGCTGCACACTTACTCGCCGCTCCCTCACTCGATTTTCACGGGGCCGCTCGGCTCCGCCTCCTCGCCGGTGATTGGTCGCCTGTGTGCCTTTCCAGTGCTGGCACCCAATCACCGGTGAGGTGGCGGGGCCGAGCGGCCGAACTGAAAGAAGGAGCAGCCTCGCTTCCTGGACCGGATCGTAGTGGGACCAGGACTGGAGCCAGTTAAGGTACAGCAGCCCCCTGCCCGCCCCTGTACTTAGTGTCCCTTCCGCCACCGCGCCGCCCTGACACCAGCTCGGCGTATAAGACGACCCCCGACTTTTCAGAAGATTTTAATGGGTTAAAAAGTCATCTTATACTCCGGCAAATACGGTAGGTGGACACATTTTTGCTATAGCACAATATTTCTATACTTTTTGTAACATTCTTTAAAGCTGACAGTAAAAAATAAATTAATTTGAAAACAGAAAATGGAAAAAACTTTTTTTTTTCTACCTGGGCATTCTCACCCCCTTCCAGTCCAGTCCAATTTTCAGCTTTCAGCACTATCACACTTTGAGTGACAAGTACTTAAGTCATGCAACACTGCTAATTTGTATCATTTTTTGAGGCAGATAGAGCTTTCTTTGGTGGTATTTGATTACCACTGGGGATTTTATTTTGCTATATAAATGAAAAAAGGCAGACAATTTTGAAAAAAAAAAGATTTTTTGCTTAGTTTATGATATAAAATTTTGCAAATAAATAATTTTTCTTCATAGATTTAGGCCAAAATGTATTCTGCTACATTTTTGGGGTACAAATAACCCAAAACAGTGTATGTTATTTAGTCTGTGTGAAAGCTATAGATTCTATAAACTATGGGATATATATCTGAAAATTGATCAGCTGAGACCCTAAAATGCTAGATGATGGTATAACGCTGGCATGATGTATGATCAGAAAACTGGTATGGCATATGGTAGTGATCAGAATTCTGGTATGGGGTATGGTGGTGATCAGGACACTGGTATGGGGTAAGGCAGTGATCAGGACACTGGTATGACATATGGGGTGATCAGGATTCTGGTATAGAGCATGGCGGTGATTAGGATGCTAGTATGGGGTATGGCAGTAATCAGGATGATGGTATGGGATATGGCGATAATCAGGATGCTGGTATTGGAAATGGCGGTGATCAGGGCTCTGGTATGGGGTATGGCGGTGATCAGGGTGCTGGTATTGGGCATGGCGTGATCAGGATGCTGGTATGGGGTATGACAGTGATCAGGGTGCTAGTATGGTATAAGGTAGTGATCAGGGTGTTGGTATGGGGTATGGCGGTGATCAGGACACTGGTGTGGGGAATGGTGGAGATCAGGATGCTGGTATGGCAGTGTTTAGGATATTGGTATGGTGTATGGGGGTGTTTTTATGTGTACTGGGACAGGTGACAGGGCTGGCTGCACTGTTAATTGTCCCTACACTAGGGCAGTGATCAGGGACACTGGGCTGGCTGGCACAGCAGTCTGTGAGTGTACAAGCAGCCTGACAGGCTGCTGTACACTCATATGCTACAGAGTGAGAGCAGAGAGAAGTAATCTTTAGTTTCAGCTTCTAGCGCTTACAATGTGATTGCTATAATTGGACATACCGATCGCCAGGCTCTCGGGTGCACCCTCTGTGGGCTGTGCAGGAGCCGCCTATGCGGGCTGACATACAGGTATGTTAGCTGCATTGGCAAAGCTTCCTGTCCACTGTCTATAGATTGAGGGCTGATGGATAGCGGATAAAGAGTTTGCAGCAAAGGTACAGTATGAATCGCTGACTCCTATAGGGCAAGGAATGTGATGTTCTGTAATGTGTGTGTGTATATATCAGAAGTATTAAGCTGCTGCAACAGTTGGATGAGAGGCTGCCTCACTCCAATGGGAAAAATATATTGCATATTTTTTCAGTTACATACTGTGCCCTTTTCTTAGTACGCACCCCATTACAATATAAATTATCTTGAAATTATTAGAAATTTTACAGATGTTACAACACCAGGTTTAGTGTTTGATGCACACTATAATAGAATGTTGATACAGGTAGTATCTGGTTGTTTTGGGGGATCATACATGTATTTGTTTCTGTTGGAGAAAAATTGGACTACAGTGGAATGCAGTGATTACTGCTAGCAGCTATAATAGCCGCTAGCAATAATAGCATGTAAAATACGGCAGGCTGGTTTTACCCACATTAAATCAATCAACTTGGGTACATTCAACTTTCCCATATGTGGTTTGAATCTCAGCCGGTTCCTGCTGAACCAACCAAAATTTGGACTGTCAGGGCCGGCTTTAGTAAAAGTATACATAAAATTTGACTTTGCTTTGTGCAGACTTTTGAAAAAAGTTGTGAGACAGTTAAAGGAGCAAGGAATAAAACTGCCAGGTAACCCCATCTACAGATTAATCACTAAACATTGTATATTTTTTACTCAATTACTTGGTAAAATATAAATGAAGTTATGCCAAGCAAATAGATACCTAACATGTCATGCTTTAAAATTGCTCACAATTGTGGAATGGCAACAAACTACAATACTTAAAAATCTCCATAGGTAACACTTTAAAAGCCTTTACAAGTTACCAGTTTAGAGTTACACAGGAAATCTGGTGCTGTAATTATTGCTCTTGCTCTGACATTCATGGTGATACCTCACATGTGTGGTGTGATTGCCGTTTACTTATGCGTGCTGGACCAACACGTGCGTTTGCCTTTGCACACATTTTTTTATATTTATATTTATTATAATTTCTACACTGTCTCCTTCATTTTTTTTTTATCACTTTGATTGCTATCACAAGGGATGTTGTGATAGCATGGTGACAGAATGGGCAGCGAAGGTTTCTCTTTACTTAGACATCTATTAGACCCCAAATTTCTACTCTGCAATTAAATGCATCTAATCAAACCAAGATAAAGATAAAATGGCTTGTTACTACTAATGTTGTACTACTTTTTTTTTTTTTACAGGACTAGACTTTGCCTTACTAGTTTGTTCAGTATTGTATAGGAAGTGTTAAGGTACTATGCAAACTATGATCTAAGCCAGCTTTTTTCAACCAGGGTGCCTATTCACCCTGGAGTGCCTTCTCGGTTCTTCAAGGGTGCCTTTGAAAAATGCCTACAGTTTGCTCCAAACTGACCAAAATTCTGCACAAGGCAGTGGGTGAATCATGCCTGCTTTTTCGATACACAAAGGCACAGGTTTCCTAACAACCATTGACCTCATTGGTTAATAAGGAGGATATCGAGCACCTGCATAGTATCCTTGTTTGACCCTCCACCCCTCTGTCAGTATTGGGGTCATGTGTGCTGCATGAGGGAAAGACAATTAGAAAAAAATAACTGCTGGAATACTAGTCAATACCAGTGTTTGCAGAAATGTATTTGCTTTGAAATAATAAGTCCCCTCTAATGTTGGGTGTCTTATGTGCGTAGATGCTGCAGCAATATTTAAATCAATTAGGTTAGTTTTTTTACATTTTACAACGGGATGCCTCGAGACTGTCCATCATTTTAAAGGGTGCCTTGACCAGAAAAAGGTTGAGAAACACTGATCCAAGCTGCACAGTGGGCTTGATTTACTAAAGGCAAATAGACTGTACACTTTGCAAGTGCAGTTGTTCCAGAGCTTAGTAAATGAGATGAAGCTTCACTTTGCAAAGAATACCCAATCTCATGCAAGGAAAATTTACAAAAACAGCATTATTGCTTGCACATAATTGGTTAAAGGAAGTCATCAGAGTTTCCATTCATTTACTAAGCTCTGGGGTCACTGCAATTACAGAGTGCAACTGAACTTGCAAAGTGCACAGTTCGCCTTTAGTAAATTATCCCTGTAGTGTCTAACACTTAAAGAGTATGTAAACCCAACCTTTCATATTCCTGATATGTGCCTGATGTACCATGTACTTGTATGAAAAAAGTATTGTATTTCCTCCTTTGTGTGAAATACCTGAGGCTCCTGCCAACCCCTCCGTGTTTCTATTAAAAACTGGTTACACTAGGCATGAGAGCAAAGCAAGGTCATTTCTCTAGTTGTGCTGGTAGCTCAGCACGCTCTCCTTCAATGATAAGAATTCTGCTCACCCCCCCCCCCCCCCCACAGCCATTACTGGGAAGTTCAGTGCTCTGCTATTTTTCCTCCCCTAGCTCTCCTTTCTTAGTTGCATAAGGAGCTTAGATGGTATGTAACCACTGATAAGACAGGAAAAAGATATTTAACTTTTTTATATATCCATGCACAAATGTTTTGCCTTTCATTTCTATTTTAAACTGAATGTTTTTTTTTACAAGGTGAAGATTTACATATACTTTAATTTCTTAACTTTTTGTCATATACAATGTACATCAATTTGCATATATAACCTCCAAATCTCATATTTTTAAAAGACTCAACACTATTTACATTAGTACATATGCCGATGCATTTCTCATGCACCTGTGCTTTTTTTTCAGGACTGTAGTGTAATAGTCAGTACACAAAATTAAGTTTAATTTATATGATGACGATATGAAATGCATTGTATACCCACTAGATTTTACTCCATGAGCATAAAAGCATCTATTAATATACAGTATATCCATAGAGAAGGAAAATGAATGCGGTTCTCAATGGAAGCTAATGGATTGTTTCCAGTATCACATAGGCTCCTTCATAGAGCGGATCAGCGGTGCAAAGCACAGCTCCTCTAGACTCTTTTCACATCCCATTGTTCGTTCTGAGGTGTGGACTGCTGTTTACTGAGAGCTGGAGGGAGTGTGAATGGACTATGGGTGCAGTAAGCACAACACTTGTGTTCCATTGACAACTACAGTACATGTCCATGTGCTGCAGTGGCAGAAGAAATTGTAATTGACAGATCTCCCTGAATGTATAACATGGCTGTGTGGGCAGAGACCCACACAAAGTTCAAAAGTGGCAGCTGCTGGGGGGGAGGGGGGTAGAGGAAGAACTCTGTGCTCACTTTATTCATCAATAATAATAATAATATTTAAAAAAAAACCTTTGTTTTTCAATTCCTCTTGCAAATGGGTTGTCAAAGTAATCTCAATCCCTTTCTGAGACATGAGCCTGTAACACGTATGCAGATCCAGAAAGTCAGAGTTAAAGTAGACCTATAGGCAAAGCTTTTTTTTTCATTTTATATTTAGAGGAAGGGAGGGTCATAACCCCATCAGATTTTTCTTTTCGCCATCTGTGTCCCATTGCAGAGACTTCCCTTCACTTCCTGTCCCATAGCCAAACGGAAAGTGCGAGGAAATCCCTACAAATTAAGGAAATTCCTTGGGGATCCCCAGGTTACCAGAACTAGTGTCCCCATTTGAATATTTCCCCTCATTTACTTATTTTGGGCCAACCCAAAATTTGAGATTTACTTTTACTTTCAATGATACTGGTAAACAGAAAAAATAGAGAATAGAGAGGAGGGGGAGGGGGTGTTGGGTCACAGACAGCAATAATAATTGACAGGTGTTCTAATCCCTCTGCACTCTATTGAAAAAACAACAAAAATGTTTTGCCTTTAGTTATACTTTAAGCCTGAAACCTAATCTGTATACTTGCTGTGAGTCAGATACTGACACCATTGGATCAGTATGACAGTCAAGCAATTAGCATTTTCTAAAGGAGAGGTCAGCAACTGGAGATTCCAAACTTTCTAATTACAAGTTTGCTTTAAATATTTTGTGGCACAAGAAAAGGCAACATCAAGTACAGCAGTATAGAATGATTGATAGCAGCAAATGAAATATACAATATAAGGTTAGTTAAGTGAGATGTATTCCTTTTTATAAAAATATGTAAAAAAAATGTTTCATAAAATTAAACTTTATTATTGGACAGTATTGTCAGAATGCAAATGTAATTGAATGATTGTTTTTATGGTTAATGCATCCTGTGTCACTTTTACAAGTACATTTTACAACATAGTAAAAAAAAAAACTCTGGCATATCTGCTATGGTCCCTTATGCGTCTTTTCTGTTTATTCTCTGCAAAATTAATTGCCTAAAACTACAGGATGTTGCATTCAGCTTTTTTTTTTGTCACATTCCACTGTCACAAAGTGTTTATGCCAAACAGCTTTCCTTTTATCTCTCTCTGCTCTTTTTGTTCTAAAAGGGTGCTTGTAAAATAAAATGGAAATGCTGACTGCATATGGGTTAAATGTCAAGATTAATCTTCTCATGCAGGCTTCAAGACATCTGTTATTCTTGTTTGGAAATTCTTTTTGTAAATCCTCTAAACTGATAGCTTGGATAATATTTTAAAGGTTATTTTCCATTTATTTAACTACAGTAAGCTACAATACTGTTTTATATGAATGGTCTTATTTGCCTTGCAAAATTTGAAATAAAGGAAACAGTTGTAGCCGAATATGAATTTGTGTGGTAGTTTTTTGTTAGTGTTTGAGAACATCGAATATAACACAGAACATCAAATTGCAGATATCAGCATTATATACTCAGGATGTTATGTTGGGGATAAAAACATGAAATAAATCGCATTACCATAGGATGGCAGTGTGTGATTCTTCTGAAGGACCAGAAACCTTATTTTTCTGTTCAGTGCACATACTGTATAGCCTATTCTTTGTGTGCTAGAACACTTTTTTGTTTTCTAAATGTAATGCAAGAAATTTGTTTGTCTATCTGGCAGATCAGGGACATTCATGTTGTTTTGAAAAATACTTGCTTCTGTGATGGATAAATTCACTTTTATCATCTTCACTCCAAAAATGATGTTAAAAGAAAAAGAAAACCAGACCATGATGATGAAACTTGGTAGCTGTCTCCATTATGCTGTCAATAAGGTAGCCATTTGCTGCCTGTGTTCGTGACATAAAAATAGCAGATGCGGTGATATTGGCTGAAATCAATCACCCAGAAACCTATACTGGGTCGTGTGTTTATGGCACACAATCAGCCACAAGTTAGGTGAGTAAGCACCGCAGACAGTAAACATAGTCGGTATTCTTTGACTTCCATGAACTGAAAGAGGAATGTTCAGTAAGGTCAAGAGCTATAGGAATAAGGATGTGCAAAGTGAGAGAGTCCACAGCAACAAATTACACATGTAGTTTGCAGATTTTAAAGCAATGATACATTATTTCTGATTTGTTTATTTGGATTTTTGCACTCTGCATATTATGTTTGGTTTTCAATACAATACATTCTTATTTGTGTATTTGGTAAATGAACTTGATAACTTTAGTCATCTGTATCTAATAACTAGTATAAATGAGTATTTAAAATACATTTCAGAGGCATTCTCTTAGTTTTTTCAGTGGCTGTGTTTGCAGGCCATTGTTAAAAAAAAAAATCAATGAATAAATTCTGAATTCTGACGCTAGTGAATGGAAAGTTTTGTATCAATAGAATGGGCTACAATGTAAACTCATTCAATAAACCTAGAGAAAACGAGTGACTTTCCCATGTTCTTAAGTTCACCGTTAGTACAATTATTTTTCAAAACGCTCCAGATGCATTTCTAGATCCCTTGCTTTCCATTACATATGCACCTGTGGTGGGGCCTCTCTACAGAAACTGCTAGCCTCACATAACTGCTTATCTTTTTTTTTTCTTCTTCAGTCATTGCTAAGCACTGCACTGCAACTCACAGCATTGAGGTGTTAACAACTGTTTTCCATATGCCCTTGCGGTAAGCCTTCATTCATCTATGCCGATTATTGTAGGTCACTGTACATAATGTGTATAAGTCCTTAGGATGTAAAAAAGATGGATACCAGTCACTTTAGTAATCCTAAAATAATAATATACTTATTGCAAAATGCAATAGGGGTGGGAGTGTGAAGTGAAAATCGGTATATCCTACAAACACAGTTGATCCCATACACGAGACTAGGCTTCAACCCCTTTTGAATCACTGATAAAGCCTCTTTCTGTAGACCATACTGGCTGGACTCCCGCAGAGCTTTGGCTCTCTGGCAAAGTAGGTTCAAGTGGTATCTTAATATTTATATTTCAAGGTAAGACAGCATGGAAAGGTTACTGTGTATACTTCCTAGTTCCAGCCACTTACCACATTTCTATTGTTGAGGACAGTTGCAGCTTGTTCCCTCTAGGCCAGACACATTTGGCTCCAACAGCCAGCATTTTCAGGAATACCTCATGAAGATTACAAGTGGATGTTTGGATGCTCCCTGCACTGACACGCACAGGCAACACACAGAAGATACACCTTTGCTCCTCCTCCAAGGAAAGTGGTTGACAATGTTGTCTCTAGAACTGCTGTCAATCACTTCCCTTGGAAGAGGAGCAAATAATCTGTCTTATGTGTATAGCCCGCTCAGGCCACCTGGGTGGGCTGTACAAGCAGTATCCTTATGTAGTCTACATTTTATGAATTATGGGCCATGTGGTCCTGAGTAGTGTAATCAGTTGACTGGTGATGGTGCTATGAGTGTATTCTCCCTGACCAGAAGTTTGGAGAAGTGGTAGAGGGGAAACAGAAGGATGTGGAAAAGGATCAAAATGTAAGTTTTTATGGACTTTGTTAGAAGTAATCACTTCAGTGTGCTAGTTTTGTCTATGCAGATGTGTTTTTGATTAAAATAACAAGGCTTTAGTATTTTATAAATTTTATTAATTTTTAAATCTCATTACAATTCCCTATTTCATTCAAAATCATTATCATCCAGTCATACAGTATTTTCAATGTAATTTTCATAGGTACCCTAAACTTTTTCAATTACAAGACAAGACTGAGCACAGCAACAAGTGCAAAGTAGTTATACTGCATCAGTTAGGTCTCTCTCAGGCAAACATTTCAAAGCAGTCTGGGGTTCAAGATGTGCTGTTAAAGATCTTTTGAAGAAGCACAAAGAAATAGGCAAAGTTGAGGACTGTAATCGCAATGGTCAGCCAAGGAAACATCAGATGAAAGACACATAATGCTTACTTCCCTTCTACATTGGAAGATGTCCAGCAGTGCCATGAGCACACAACTGGCAGAAACCATTGAGACCAAGGTAAGCCAATCTACTGTTTAGAGAAATCTGTCCAGAAGTGGTCTTTATGGGGAAATTGCAGCCAAAAAACCATACCTCTGAGGTGGAAACAATGGTAAGAGACTCAACTATGCATGAAAACACACTGTAGGAACTGGGCTGCAGAAAACTGGCAGCAGGTGCTTTAGACTGATGAGTCAAAATTTGACTGCAGTAGCAGTAGCAGGAGGCAGTTTGTTCACTGTGAAGGCCTGATGAGTGGTACAGTAATTCCTGCAGGAGTTTCTGCAGGCAACAGTGAAGTATGGTAGAGGCTTCTTGCAAGTTTGGGGCTGCCTTTCTGCAAATAGAGTTGGAGATCTGGTTAGGATTAGTGGTATCCTCAATGCTGATAAATACAGGCAGATAATTTTGCTGGTGCCTCCATGGCAGCATACCTGTAATAAGCTCTGCCTTAGACTCCTCCCTCAGGACCAGTGAATATATAAAAAGAAAGGATTAAGGTACCCCCATCATTCTCCCTTTTTCCTCATACCTTATGGTCAGTGAATGTGAAGTCGGTCCTCCTTACCTCTGCCGTGAGCAGCTTCCACCTGGGTTCAGCCTCTCCCAGTCGCAGTCCCTACTCTTGGGCAGCTAAAGGCACTGATAAGGTAGGGAGTCCCTTCTGGGGGTGTTTTGGGACAGCAGTTGTTGCTCCTCCAGTAACACGATACCTGCCAACAACTTCATGGCATTCGCTAGGGCTTAGGACAGAGAGAACAGCTATACCTGTCCTTTCTTCACGACTTTTCATGCACTCCTCTGTTCCTCTGTTTTTTGTGCTCTTGCTGTCTCCCAAGATGCTTGTCTTTCCTCCGTTTGGCTTGTTCAATTAATAATTTTTTTTCCCTGCTCCCCTATAGAGCCGGCGCTTTCCCATTACTGGCTTTTCTAAATGTCCCGGCTTCTTCCCAGGCACACTGCGCATGTGAGATGCCCGCCATGTCTAAGCTGGTCAGTGGGGTCCTAGGGCAGCCAGTTTTCTCATGAGCGGTGCAGCTTGATGTTACGGCGACCATATTGGCTATGGACAAATATGATTTTTTTTTGCCCTTAAAATCCTTTTTTTTTTCCTTCCAGGATAAGTAGGGAATTTGTTTCCCTTTATTCCACCACTTCCACTGTTTAGTCCCGGGAGCTTTAGTGTGGCCTCATGTGGCTTCAGTGTAGGTCGGCCTTGCTGAGAGCTCCTGGAAGCTCTGGCAGTAAGTCTTCTCTTTCTTTCTCTCTTCCTTTTCGTTTTCCCTCTCTTATTTTCCTTTTGTCCTCTCTTTTCTTTTTTTCTCTCCCTCTCCCACTCTTCCTTCTTCTCATGCCCTCCCCTTTTTTTATCATTTCCTTTTTTTCTCTTCTCCCCCCAAAAAAAGGGGAGGGGGGGAAATGCAGTAATCTAAATCCTCTTCCTGTCTTATAGCTGCTCTTTTTGCCCTTTATAAAGAGTGGGTAAGTGAGCGCAAAACAGATCAGGTGAGCAGCTAACATACAGGGTAATCCTCAATACCTTGGAATATAAAAATGTAAATGGGGTATGTAGCGCTAAGGCATGAATATCAAGCAAAGAGAATATCACCAAATATAGTAAAAATTCAATAGTTCGTATAGTGTAGCAAAAAGGAAGCTGGATATGATTCAATGGTGTTTCAAATCCCATCCAGTAGAATAAGGAAAGAATTTAGTGAGGTTGTGCGCTTACCACAAGTACACACAATGTAAGTATTGTATGCAAATAACTGGGCGTCACGGTCTGGTCAGCAGCCTTGGCAGCATCTGGTCACATGAGGACATCTGGGTCACAGGTCCAACGTTGTCCAGGTCCCCGCTGGCTCTCAACTCCAAACCGCCACCTTACAAAGCTCATTAACAAACGAGCCCGGAGGCAAAAAAGTGCTAATAGTGAAGTACGTTTATTTAGAGCAAAAAAAAGGTGAGCTAAAACAGCAACAACTCACATCAATAAAGCATACATCCAGGCCCAATGGATAGGTTCCCTGGTGGCTAGTAGTTCAGTCAACATGCAAAAATATACAACTCCAGGTCCAATAGATAAGTCCCTGGTGGCTAGTGGTTCCCTAATACCAAGGCGTCAATAGGGTGGATCCCTTAACATGTTTCGAGCTAAAGCTCGTTTTCAAAGGGGTGAATCCTGACCCTAGACGCCAATTTTAAAATACCCGCGGTCGCGCATGCGCATTACGCGCCACGCGCCGCTCCGGGATACTGCGCATGCGCGAATGACGTCACACGCTACCGTGTGACTACTGCGCATGCGCGAGCGCATCATCAATGTGGATGCTGAAGCCCAAGTGTCCACATCCGCCCACACATAGGCAGGCTTAGGGCGGGTCTGGACGGCTGCTCGTTCCTCCATGAAACTGGAGACTAGAGCAGCATAAAAACAAAACCAAGATACATTGGACCACCAGGGACATATATACAAGAGCCATGGGATATATCCAAATATATAATTATGACATCAGATTAAAAAGAACAACAAATATAATTATGACATCAGATTAAAAAGAACAACAAATATACACTGTTGTACATGTATAAATTTCTGGATCAAATATCATTAAAGTCCTTGCGATGATCCATCAATCAGTGCATCCAAAGTAAAATATATAATAAATACACCTTTATTAAAAACATATAATAAGATCATGACTCTTACAGGTGACTTATATACAATATTCTCATAAATGAATGCTACATACACATAACGAATAGTCAAATCAACACTCATGATCATAAAGATAATATAAAGATATTATTATACTCCAACCAGCATGATTAATAATATTGAATAAAATGAAACAAACGCTCAAAAAATGCAGAAAAGAGTACCTGTCCCGCACAATGGACTAGATCTCCCTATTTAGAAAAAACGTATTCACGTCAAAGAAGGGGGATTCAAACAATCTGCAATGATGAATCACATCATGTATATATAGCTGGAAAAGAAACTATTACCCAGCTTATAAAAAAGGCAGTATAAATTAGAGACACTATTCCATCATATACCGATGAAACCATAAATAAATGCACCCTAGGTTAGAATATAATAACCGGAATAATTGAAGAGCAAAAATATAATATAGATAGCACAGTGGACGAATAAACATCTATAATAATAAAAGATGAATAAAAGATAAAACAATAAAAACTACTAAAATCAGAAATCAACTATTATCAATAAAACAGTTGATGTCCAGGTCTACATTCAAGCCTTTGGGTTGAAGGGACTTGAGCTCTACAATCCACTTCGTCTCAAGGCGGGACACTGATCTCCTCTTATGACCCCCCCTCCAGTGCTGGTCAATCACATCAATAGCTGTGAATTTGAGAGTTGAGGGATCTTTAGCATGAAAGTCCCTATAGTGCTTTGATAATGAGTGGTACTCAAAACCCTTTTTAATTTTATTGTAATGTTCCCTGAGGTGATCCCTCAGGCGTCTTGTAGTCCTACCCACATATTGGAGGTTACAGGGACATTGCAGAAGGTATACTGTATGCGTAGTATTACATGTTATAGTCTGATGAATGGTATATCTTTTTCCCGTAATACTTGATCCAAAGTCTCTAACTTTGGTCTTGTGCACCCCATTATATCTACAGGCAATGCATTTATTGCACGGAAAGAACCCTTTAAGGCCGAATGGTGAAGTCATACTCCTAGGCTGATCGACTACATTAGGGGCCACCAAAAGTCTAAGTGGAGGTGCCTTCCTAAAAGTAATCTCTGGGAATTCAGGTAGAGAGTCACCCAAAATGGGGTCATTCCTAAGGACAGCCCAATTCTTCTTAATAATTCTGGTGACCTCTCTGAATTGGATGGAGAAATCCATAATAAAAGGGCAGAATCTATCAGGTTTTACTTTTTTCTCCATTGTGAGCAGATCCTCCCTATCCAGTAAGCCAATCTCATTGGCAGTTTGATCCAAAATGTGAGAATTATATCCTTTCTCCACGAATCTGGCTTTAAGTGACTCTGATTGGTAATGGTAATCAGGTAAGTTAGTACAATTCCTCCTCAGCCTGAGGAATTGTCCCCTAGGAATATTATTTAACCAGGTCGGATGGTGACAGCTGTCAGTGGGTATATATCCATTCCTGTCCGTACTTTTAAAATACGTCCTGGTCACAACTTTAGTACCACTATTAATTAAAACCAGATCTAAAAAGTTAATTTCTTTAAAATCATACTCATAAGTTAACTTAATATTGAGGTCATTGTTGTTCAAAGTAGTAAAAATTTTTTTTAATGAAAACTCATCCCCCCCTGCCATAAAATTTGCTATGCAAAAAAATTTTTTCTGGTTTGATCATGCTTTCTACCTACAAGTTACAGGTGTTGCGATGGGGGCTAGGTTTGCCCCCAGCCTGGCCAATTTGTTTATGGCCAGGTGGGAGGAGGATTTGGTGTACTCACGGGACTGGCCTCCCCTTATTTTTTTATCGACGTTACATTGATGACTTGTTTCTTTTATGGCAGGGGGATGACCATTGGGAACACCATTGGATCATATCCAGCTTCCTTTTTGCTACACTATACGAACTATTGAATTTTTACTATATTTGGTGATATTCTCCTTGCTTCATATTCATGCCTTAGCGCTACATACCCCATTTACACTTTTTGCCCTTTGCTTAAGATGAGTCGTTCGCCGCCCGAGCAAGACCCTCCTCTACTTCAAAGGTAAGGGCCTCCAGTCAGGTAAGTGAAACATAAAAAAAAAAAAAATAGAGTGCGCTTATACTGATACATTTATGTATTTCAGCCCTGTATGCCAGAAGAGGCCCAAGAGGATATCCAGGCACCATGAGGAATCCAATGAGGGCAGCCCGAGCCAAGCTCAATCTTCCAGATCCAAACACCATTCAGCTGGGGTGTGTTCTTCTGCCAAAAGACAATGATCCTCACGTTCCCCAAGCCCTAGACCTCAAAAATGCCAGGCATGTGAAGCCACCTCTCTACTGGGCAAGCTAGTCTGCAGAGACTGTTTCAGGGATTATTCAGCGGAAAGAGGTGCAGAGAGCCAGCAGGTTGTGGACCTACTAAAAAAAAGTGGTCAAGGATTCACTCGCAGAACTTGTAGCATCTAATCTGTCACAGCTATCATCACACCTTCCTCAGGAGGAGGCATCAGATGCGCTACTACCAGGCCCATCCTTGGGCAAACACTGTCACCTAATAGCAGACCGGCCATCTAAACAATTTGGAGAGTAGGATTTCTCGGATGATTCAGATCCTTCGGGCTTTAGCTTTTCCCTGGTTCAGCCCTATGTCCAGGCAGTCATGCTTGCCATTGGTTGGTAAGAGACTGATTCCGCAGCAAGGAGATCAAAGAGCTACTTTAAATTTTTTAAAAAGCGAATTATCATCTTTACTCTGATGGCTAAAATCAGGGACGTCATAGAAGGGGAATGGAAAAGGACAGAGAAAAGATTTTCTCTCAATCGCCTGGGCAAGCTATATCCCCTTTCAGAAGCAGACTCCAGAATGTTGGATGGTCCACTGGTAGTGGATGCAGCGGTGGTTCGCCTAGCAAAAACCCTAATGTTGCCTATGGATGACTCAACCTCGTTTAAAGATCTCCTAGGCAAACAAATAGATCTTGACCTAAAGAGGGCCTATCAGATGGCCAGAAATGCCTGCAAGCCAGTGATTGTACTGACGTCAATCTCCAATGCTTTGTGAGCATGGACAGACAACATAGAGGTGGCTATGCAGCAGGGAGTTCCCAAGGAAGATATAGTCAAGGCTTTGGGTGAACTTGAGCTCTCAGCTGACTTCATTGGTGAAGCAGCTATCGATACAATAAGATCTTCCGCAAGATCAATGTTGCATGCCATTATGGTTGAAGCCGTGGGCGGCCAACATGGTGTCAAAACAAAATTGGTGTAAAATTCCTTTTGATAGTAAAAGCACTGTTTGGAGAAAGGCGGGAAAGGGCCATTTCCAATTTCACAGGAGGAAAATTAGGCCTGTTGCCCCAAGACAGAAGACCTGGACGTACCAGGGGATTTACTTCAAGGTTTCAGCAGTTCAGGGGCAAAGATTACAGGCAGTTCAGACAGGGCAGAGATTCAAGGACATCCTGGAGAAGCACACAATCAATCTTTTTGAGGACCCACAAACAAAAGGCTCTGCCTAACCCGCAGGACACCACCAAGATTGCTTACAAGATCGCGTCCATTGGGGTATTTCTCCTGGACCATAGTTGCCATAGACGCCAGTGCAATTGGCTGGGGGGGGCACACTGTGACCAGGTGTCAGTTCAAGTAAGATGGGCTTTTCACGCAACAAGAATCATTTCAAATATTCTGGAAATTCAAGCAGCTTTTCTCGCTCTGATAGCCCTGGAGTTTCAAATCAGATGCAAGCCAGTCACTCTCCGAATGGACAACAGGGTGGCATTTTCATACATCCAGCATCATAGGGGGACCCACAGCAGGTTCTTATTGAGAGAAGTGGAACCCATTATCCTTTGGGCAGATAGGAATATAATGGATCTAACCGCAGTCTATCTGCCAAGCCACCTAAATACAAAGGTGGACCTTTTGTCCCTAAAATTTGTGGACACCAACAAATGGTCTCTGCATCCCAAAATATTCAATTGGATTGTGAATCTTTGGGGTCTTCCTGATCTGGACCTCTTTGCTACAGCAGACAACTCCAAGGTGCCGAGGTTCATTTCAAGTCTGCTTCACCCCCAAGCCAAGGCAACAGATGCCCTCTCAAGTCCGTGGGCATGCTACCTGGCCTATGCATTCCCCCCTTGGCCTCTTATCTCGATGTTCCTTTTGAGGCTTCTGACGGAAGTCATAACAGTAATAGCAGTCCTGCCATACTGGCTGAGACATCCATGGTTTCCTGTAGTGGTGTTTCTCAGTGTTCGCTCACCGATAAAGATGCCACTCATACCTTTTCTTCTGTGTCAGAATTAGCACACACATCCGAATCCTCACAGATTGAATCTTCACATATGGTTATTGAAAGGCAGAGAATCCAGGACCTAGGATGTTCTTCAGAAGTTATTTCGACTCTATCAAATACAGAAAAACCTCTACAATTAATATGTATGACAAGGTTTGGAAAAAGTTTAAAGCTTTTTCAGCCAGCAGGAACTTCAATCCAGATCTGCCCTCTACTTCTCAACTTCTGGACTTCCTCCAGGCAGGCCTTAACCTAAGTTTAGGTCTGAGCACCTTAAAAGTGTAGATGGCAGCGATCTCGGCGGCAACTAAGAGGTGGGCCAAAGATTTGCTCGTGGTCCAATTTTTCAAAGGCATTAAGAAGATACATCCACCCGTCAAAAGACCTTTTCCCACCTAGGATCTGTCTGTAGTTCTAGAGGCTTTGTCCAGCCAACCCTTTTCTCCATCCGAATCAGCTTCTTTGTGGAATCTGACTCTAAAAGTGGCTTTTTGAATAGCAGTATCATCTGGTAAAAGAGTGTCAGAACTTCAAGCCCTAGGAGCAGAAGAGGACCACACTACTTTCTACTACTTGCTCTCTAATTCCTGTGTCACCTCCTCACATGCTCACCTCTAAGACTTCTCCTGAGCTTCTCCTATCCTATAGAACTCCCTACCCCAATCTGTCCTACTATCTCCTAATCTATCCGTTGTTTAGACGTTCCCTGAAAACCCTTCTCTTTAAAGAAGCCTATCCTGTTTCTAACGAATACACTTTGTTTTTACTTTCTCTGTCAGCTCATCCCCACAACTATTACCCTTTGTATAACTTGACCCTCCCTCTTAGATTGTAACCTCTAATGAGCTATCTGATTCCTCTTGTACCAAATTGTATTGCAATTGTAATGTCTGCCTTCATTTTGTAGAGTGCTGTGCAAACTGTTGGCACTATATAAATCCGGTATAATAATAATTAAGAACTACCTTTGTGTAAAGAAAAACAAGAAGTTCTGGAAGTAATGGTTTGCCCCCCACAAAGCCCTGATCTCAACATCATTAAGTCCGCCTGTTATTACATGAAGAGACAGAAGGATTTTGAGGCAGCCTACATCCACAGAAAATTTTGTGGTTAGTTCTCTAAATGTTTTGAACAACCTACCTGCTGAGTTCCTTCAAAAACTGTGTGCAAGTGTAGCTAGAAGAATTGATGCTGCTTTTGAGATTGGTCACACCAAATATTGATTTGATTAGGATCTCTCTTCTGTTAATTTACTTTACATTTTTTGTAATAACGTTTTGCCAGGCACAAGTTTAACTTTATAGATGTTGCTACAATTACAGGTATTAAATTACACTAATATAAAATAGATACTGTATTGTTCATTTAGAGATCATATGTTTAAAGCAATACAAAATGTTAATATACTGTATTAACTATGAGTATGTTACATGAAATCCGTTTCTTAGAAGTAAGTTTTCTACAGAGAACTGTTACCTTTTTGAGATGCCTATAAATCTTGGCTGAGTATGGAATGAACAGATGTACAAGATGAAATCTGGCATTGTAAAGTATACTTCCACATCCAAGTGTTCAGTAAAAATTCCATCATTTTAAATATATACTTTATGAAAGAACTATCAGCTTGATTTTAATAGAAGTGCTACAACATACCAAGAGCTAAGTGACAACACCTGCTTTGCTATTTTATTGTAAGACCTATCATCACTTAATGCTTCTGAAAGCAATCATCTACTAATTTTTTCTCCAAGGCTATGAAGTGGAAAAGTTGTATTCAAAATGATAGGATGCAGTGCATGTTTTTCCAGTTATCATTCTACAGTCTATTGTCTGGTCTAACCAGGAAACATGTATGCATTAATGCTATTATTGCTAGCTAATTACATTAAAAAAATGGTAAAAAAAGGTAAAATAAAAAATCTTTCAGAGAAGAATGGAACAACTAGTCAGTGAAACGCCTTTAAAGATATGTGTGCTGTTGCTTTGTTTGATATGGTGCAAAAATATATAGACAGAATAGCTCACTATAGCTCACAGAATTAGCTGTCATTTCCCCCCCAGCTAAAAGAAACAGTTTCCTTTTAGTTTCTTTTGCCAAGTTAAAAGAAACATAGTTTCCTTTTAGTTTCTATCCCGAGATAAGAGAAACAAAGTTTCCTTTAGCTCCGGGGAAAGTGACAGATAATTCTGTGAGCTACAGTGAAGAAAAAAAAGCTGTCAATTGCGATTAAAAACTGGCACTGACATGTAGTGACAGCCAGTGAGAGAGCCTCTCTGTATACACTACTCCCTCACTGTATACACTGCTCCTCTCCTGCCCCCTCCTTGCACACACTGCCCCCCTACCCCCTCCACCCTACAAACAGGACCTGTCATTCATATGCTATCACATAGGACACCAATAGTCCCTATGTGATAGCAATAAAATCATAAGTTAAAAAAATATATATATACACATGAAAGTAGAAAACAATACAAAAACAAAATTGGAGCCTCCCCACCCTCACGTACGCAGACATTTTGGTTTGGTTTTCAGCAACATGCATTCTGAATTTGCAATATCGGTTTGATCCAGCTTGACCTTGTGCTTTGCATAAATACATTTCTGAGGTTTCATATTACAGAAACATTGTCATTTTTAAAAACGGTACCTTTTTATCAATAAAGTCCCTAAGGTCCAGTCAAGTAACTTTGCTTCAGTGTGCAGGAAGCCTTGGCTGATGACCATGGCTAACATCAGAACAAAGATGGCTCTGTTCGTCTACACAAAAAAAAAATAGATAAAGGTTTGAACAAAATTGTTCAAATGTAATGATATCATTCTCTTTACAATAGATAAAGGCTTGTCAGTGTGAATACTGTGACCGTTATAAAAGGTTATACATGCCTGTAAGTCTTTCACTTATACAATACTTAACATGCATGCATAAAATACTGTATATCTGATGTTAGGTCCACTTTACCAACTGTCTGTCCAGCTAACTCATGGGGGTTGATTTACTGAAAGAGAAGAACATTTTCACTCAAATGTTCACATAGTTTACTGAATAAGGTAAAGATATGTTTATAAAGATCAAAGTAAAATTTACATGCTCAACTGAATAAGGTTGACTGCCACGAAAAACAACAGACACTTCAAATGGTAAGGTGGATGTTCACTTACCTTAGTGAAAAGTGAATTATTTTTCATTTCCTTTGCACATGAATGAGCATTCTACATTTTAAACATTTATTAAGCAAACAGAACATTAAAACTGCTAAGCGAAGCCTCTATACTTCTTTTGCATATCAAGACCACAGGTGTGCATTGTGGGAAGGAATGATAAAACAAAACTGTAGCACTTAACAGCAAAAATGAAAGCCTGCATTTGTTATGCATAAATATGGGTAGCTTTCATGTACACAACAAAATCACAATTTATACATAATAATATGTTTTTAAAACAAATCATTCTTGATAAGATTGTTTATATCAAATTGATCAAATTGTCACATTGTCTGTAAAAATACAATGAAATGAAAGCAGTTTGACAAGGTTTTGGGCAGGTGATCACCCTCTCCATGCTGTGACTGGTTATATAAATGATATACATTCTCTTCAATGGCAGGCAGGGAGTTAAAGTGTTAGTAAACTCAAAACTTGAAAATTCATATTAAGCTATCAAAGTATTTTGTCTGACTATGTGTGCTCCTCTATTATTTCCAAGTCTATTATTAGTTTGCAATTGCCTGGTGATCATGCCAGATTGTAGGCCATTTGCCACACTGTGCATGAATCAATTTCAATATCAGGAGTCCATAAACTTCCTCTATTCTTCACAGCTATCTGCCCCATGTGAATCTCCTGCAGGTCATGTGGGGTGACTCAAGGTTCTCGATTGACAAAAAAAGCACTTCTGCATTGCTTCCTAATTATGGGGATTTTTTCTAATTCACAGGCAGTAACATGCACCTGAGGAGTTCATATTCAGAAGTGCATGGCCCTGATTGTCACAAGGCCTGGATAAACAGTGAAAAAAATAGGAAGTGCTCTGCTACCAATCACAATTATTGAGCTTCCATGCATGATGTGTCACGTTGGGCAGCTGAGAAGTGTGTAAAGAACTATTTTTTATATTGATTGTACTTAAATAAAAACAAGCATTGTTTTAATGTATTTTATTTACACAATTTTATTTATCTTAAAAACCTTTTTAAAAAAAAAAAATCAAGAGACTGCAGGGACGTGTGAAAGATGCATCAACTGTATTCTGCTCACAAATTTCACATGGACTTACTGAATAACTGCATATAGATTTTGTGTGCATGCCCCTTTAAATGTTGCATTTATACAAATAAACCTCTGAATACAGATATACTGGTTCAATATAAACAAAAATCAATATTCATCTATAATATACCTGTGCAATATTAACATGAAATCAATATTCATACTAAATAAACATTTGTCATAAGTAAAACAATAAAGTCCATATATAATCCAGACACCACTTAATCTCCAAATGCCTTAAAGTGCTCACTGATGAATGAAAACATTAAAGTGCTTCAATGTGCCAAAGTGTTTCCTTACATCCAAGCCTCTTGCCAGATGGACATGGTCTCACAATAAAAGAGATCAAGCATGCTTTTTCAATCCACAGAAACTGATGTTTCCACTGTGTAGACTCCAGATGGGTCTGTGACCCCGCCAGTGTATTGAGCAAAGGTGTCTGCACACAGGAATCACTCCAGCAGCTCTCAGACCAAGGAACATTTAAAACTCAAAAAAAGGAAAAGCTTCATAGTGCAGTATCATTAAAAAACATTTATTAGATGGCTATTAAACTTACAGTGTACAGCATGAGAAGCAACAAGCGGTGTACAGATTCACTAAGCACAGCCGCAGGACATGTCAGCACACCAGTGCTCTTGATGTCACCAACCCTGCTCCACCTGATGTGTTTTCCCACAATAGGCATCTTCTGGGAAAGGGGCCTCCTTCACTTTCTGTCCTGTAGACTCAGCAAGAAGAGAGAGGGTATCTGTTCAATGTAAGGGAAATTCCCCTTAAGAACATGTGTCACTTTGGAAGATTTCCCCTTTAATTATTTTCTGATGACATTTACCTTCATTCTTGGCTTTAGATAGCATTTACCCTTCCAGTTGGGATCCTGGGAGTTAGATTAATTAGAAGATCAGGTCTCTGGGACAAAGGATTAATCTTACAATAATTCCCAAACTGCCATTACTATTACATAACATACAGTAGATTTAGTGGCCGATTACACAATAAAAGGCTCCTTGGTGGAACGCTTTTTAAAGGTTTACAGGGTGGAATAGCAGTGGCTGCAAGGTGCTTAGGAGGTGCTACTTCTGCCTCTTGATGTCTGTTTTTTTTTTTCTTTTTTCTTTATTGCTAGACAGAAATTTTACATTGCACGACTACGCCACAAGTGTGAGCCAAGCAGTCCTATTGATCTCAGTGGCAAATTTTGAGAGGCGGTGTCACAAGTCAAATTCTGCAGCCCGGGTTAAAATTGAAGAAAGGCATTATTGCACAGAATGTGTACAGCCCTGTTCGCCAGTGTGAAAAAACCTTTAATATTTTTGATATACAATCAGACTTAGCCTAAGGGAAGATACCTTTTTTTTTAACATGTAGAACTGCAGACGTTACAATTCTTTGTCCACAATAGATAACAGAGACAATAAAATGAAAGTTATGATCTATGTTTAACCCTTTTGCTGCCAGAGCTATTTTTGTGGTTTTTGCACACATTTAAAAAATATTTTTTGGCCTGAAGATTAGTTAAAACTCTGAACAATTAAATATTTTCTGAAAGTGGACACCCTGGAGAATAAAAAAGTAGTAGCTCCAACTTTTTATGTCACATGATATTTTCACAAAGGTTTATCAAGAGCAAAGTTTCAGTAAAAAATACAATAAAGTTAATTTTATGGCACACAAACAAAATATATTTTCCAATTCATGGTAAAATATAAAATATGAATTTACACTGGGTAAACAGAAACCCAACATGTCAAGCTTTAAAATTGTGCACGCTCGCAAAACGACAACATACTTCATACCCTATATTGTCCATAGGCAAGGCTTTAACCACTTGCCTTCCTAAGGATTTACCGCCCTTCCTTACCAGGCCTCTTTTTGCTACTCGGCGCTGCACTAATTCAACTGATAATTGCGCGGTCATGCAATGCTGCACCCAAACTAAATTTAAGTCCTTTTTTCACATAAATAGAGCTTTCTTTCGGTGGTATTTGATCACCTGTGCACTTTTTATTTTTTACGTTATAAACAAAAAAAGACCAAAAATTTTGAAGAAAAACAATATTTTTTACTTTCAGCTATAAAAAATATATAGTAAACTCAAAGTTAGTTATAAATTTAGACCAAAATGTATTCTGCTACATGCTTTTGGTAAAAAAAAATCCCAATAAGTGTATATTGATTGCTTTGTGTGAAAGTTATAACATCTACAAACTATGATATAGATACTGTAATTTACGCCATTTGTTTTGCTATACAGTGCTGTGCTAGTTTAATGGACAATTGCACGGTCATGCAATACGGTATATAAATGAAATTTATGTCCTTTTTTCACACAAATAGAGCTTTCGTTTGGTGGTATTTTATTACCTGTGCACTTTTTATTTTTGGCCCTATAAACAGAAAAAGTTTTGAAGAAAAAATTTTTTTTGTAAAAAAAACAATATTTTTCCATTTTGGTCATAAAAAATATCTAAAAAAACTAAAATTTTGTAATAAATTTAGGCCAAAATGTATTCTGCTACATGTTTTTGCTTACAAAAATCCCAGTAAGTGTATATTTATCGCTTTGTGTGAATGTTATAGCGTCTATAAACTATGGTATAGATAATGGAATTTACACAGCTTTTACTTTCTGACTGCCCATCACATTTCTTGAGGTGCTAAAATACCAGGATAGTACAAACACCCTCAAATGACCTCTTTTCAGAAAGTAGACACCCTAAGCTATCTGCTGAGAGGCATATTGAGTCCATGGAAGATTTATTTTTTTTCCACAAGTTTCTGGAAAATGACAAAAACTTTTTTTTTTTTTTTTTACAGAAAGTTGTCATTTAAATGATTTATTTCTCGCACAAGCCATGTATATATGTTGAATTACACTCCAAAATACATTCTGCTACTTCTACCGAGTATGGGGATACCACATGTGTGAGACTTTTTGGGAGCCTAGCCACATACAGGAGCATGTCTCAAGGTTTTGAAATATAAAAAAAATTGAAAAAATATGTTTTTGTTTTTTTTCTTCATTTTCCAAAAACTAGTGGCAACAAATGAGATCTGAAGGTGATTCAGCGAGCGCTAAAGCAATGAGAAGATAAGCAGCTGATGCACTAAAAGGAAACCATATAACCTCTCAAATGTATACAATATGAAAAAAGTACAGCGCTAATAAACAATGTGACTGTACTAAATCAGAGGCTAATCACACCCTCAATTAGACAGTGTGAAGTCCAAAGGAACAATGTCCAGTATTAATGACAAGTAGATGAAACGGTGACTTCGTTACTCCCAGTGAGGCACTTGCTAAAAACCGTGCAGGAAATGTAAAAAAATGTGCACTCACAGATGCGCAATGTGAAAGCGCAATGATAAAAGACAGAGGTCCCCTCTTGTCCTATGGAGGGTGCAGCTCACACTGGACAGGCTTTCCCACAGTACTGGCGCCTTTAGAGATCTTCTTTACTGGTGGAAGCTGCGATGGGGGTCAGTATACATGAGTCACTCTCCTCTGGGCTTCAGGGTAGTCACCATAGGGTCCTGGGGGGTTAAATGCTCGATGCGGAGCAGAGAATAGTGGTCATAGTGTAGTAGGTCAAAATATCAATTCTTTTATGAATAATTCAAAGTAATGAGCATACATAAAAAGCAATTGGAGGCCTTCGCCAGTGAAGTGTAAAGCTTCCCGTGCGCACATGGGAGGGGTGAGTTTTTTTTTAAGTTATTTTGATTTTTTTTATTATTTTTACACTGTACCTTTCATTTTTTTTTATCACTTTTATTGCTATCACAGGGGATGCAAATATGCCCTATAACTTCAATGGGCATTGTCATATATCCTTTTTTGAGAACTCTGGGGTCTATCAGACTCTGGATATCTCCTCTGCCCTACATTATCTAATCAAACCAAAATCAGTGTGATCAGATGCTTTCCTAATTTACAAATGGAGCTGTTTATATCCTGCGAAACTGAAGTGATGAAATGCTTGTAGCTTCCCAGTTCTTAGACTATAGAGATGATTGGCACCACTCTGGTCTCCAATCAGCTCCATGGTCAGCTGGCAGAAACACTGGCTGCATTCTCAGGTTCCCCCGATGGCACGGGACTGCCCGAGAAGGCAGTGGAAGGAAGCAGGGGAAGTGGTCTTCATCACCCACTGCTTGTAAAATCAATCCTGCAGCTAATTTGGATTGTTTTTACTTGAAAGCCGAAAGGCTGAAAAAAAAAATGATACCAGGATGATGCCTGCAGCTGTAGACATCATCCTGGTATAACCATTCAAAGTCCAGTGATGTACCAGTACATCGCTGGTCCTTGTTGGTTATATATGCTATGTTCTTTTTTTTTTGTATGCAGCCTGTGGGAAATCTTTGCCAGAAAGGTGTGTGGTATGCCCACCATTAGAATATACCGCCCTGCATCCACCCACTTCTAATGGTGGGCACACATTAGGTCACACTTTGTCACATGCACTAGTTCCAAGATTGTACAAATGTCTAAATGGTGGCACGCTTGAATAAAAATTGTCCACGTATAAGTGGTACCCCATATGGAAATAGGATGACACCAAGTCCCAAAAAATCTTGCCACTGCTCCCCATGTAGTCTGGGCATCCGGGGGGCGCCACGTGACTATCTTTTCCCTCATAAATCCAAAACTTATAAGTATAACCTGTTGTCCTCTCACAGGTCTTCTACATCTTGACCCCATATCTGGCACGCTTGCTGGGGAGAAATTGTTTGAATGCAAGGCGGCCAGAAAAAGTAATCAGGGATGCAGATGTTTTGCTGGGGAGTATAGACATCTGCAAATTTTTGGTTAAGGTGATTTACGAGGGGCTGAATTTTGTGGAGTCAATCAAATTCAGGGTCACCCCAAGGATGACAGAGTGTATTGTCGTTGAAATGCATAAAACACATTATACTCTCATATCTATGCTTGGCCATGGCAGCAGAGAACACGGCATATGATGAATCGAGTCTGCGGACCAATACAACTGCAATTAATTTCTTCTAGTAATGCCCATGTTGAGGGTTAGGCCCAAAAAAATGTAAATTCGAAAACTGTAATGAGTTTCCATGCGACTGGTCTGGCAAGGTTTGAATTTGGGTTGACGGCGATAAATTGTTGTACATATAAATTGCTTTGATCCACAATCAACGCATACAGATATTCAGTGAAAAACAGCTAAAAAAATCAAGGGGAGGAGTTAAATTTGCTATTTCTACCTGAATTCTGGGTTGGGCAGTGATTGGGAGAAGTACGGGTGCTGCAGAATTTGTGGGCTGTCAATTGGGATTTGCAAGCACATCCGCAAGGATACTAGAGGCTCTACAGGCCTGTGTGCGAATTCTTGGTGGTTGCGGGACAATACTTGTGCTCGCAATTGCATCGGCTTGTACTGCACTTATGGGACTGACCACGTCACCAAGTCATACTGCAGTGCTGGTATTATTATACAGGATTTATGGCGCCAACAGTTTGCTCAGCGCTACAATATAACGGGAGACAATACAGAACAATACGGTTCAATACAAGAGGGTTAGGAGGGCCTGATCCTAGGAGCTTACAATCTAAGAGATATGTGAAAGACCAGGATGTACTAGGCTACTAGTACATCGCCAATTCACCAAAAGGTAGCGTGGCACTAGTACTGGCACTCTGCTGCATATGAGAGTCATCAGAATTTACTAACAAGTGCTAACAGAGATCAGGCCTGATTCTGCGAACACTGTGGTTTTGTGTGCAATGTATCAAGTGACAGTGACCTACTGACACTGCACTTGCTGGGGGAGAAGGGGGGGTAAGCATAGTGGCTAAACACAGGTGCTGGCAAATGCCAGGGATGATCCCGCTAACGCTGTGTTTTTGGGGATGTTGTACTAATGTGAACGCTGGTATAGTGCTGATCTGAGCAAAGATATTGATCCGTTCAGACACTATACTAGCAATGGAGGTTTATTGTGTATGAGCGTCTTCCTGGCAATCAAGGGGTTAAATGTGATGACTGGTGTACTGGCAGGCAATCTGACACCATCTGGGAGGGGTGTGAATGCCGCGGGAGTGCAAATCACACACACATATATATATGTGTGATTTTGCGCACCCATGCCGCCCTGTAGCAGTATTTCTGCTATAGGGAGGTCAGGAAGCGGTCACAGAAGCAGTTTGTGTTACGTCTCTGCGTTACTTTAACTGACAATTGCGCAGTCATGCAACACTGCACCCATTAAATTTCAATTAAATTAATTAAATTTACTTCCTTTTTCCTACAAATTGAGCTTTCTTTCGGTGGTATTTGATCTCCTGTGCGTTTTTTTATTTTTTGCTCTAAAAAAAAAAGGCTGACAATTTTGAGAAAAAAAACAATATTTTGAACTTTTTGCTATAAAATATGCCCATTAAAAAAATTTAAAAATAAAATTGTCATAAATTTCAGCCAAAATGTATTCTGCGACAAAATCCCAATACGTGTAAATTAATTGGTTTACGTGAAATGGCGGGAAAGATACTGGGATTTTTTTTTATACTAATAATGATCAGCGACTTATGGAGGTGATCAGCGATTTATGACAGTGATCAGCGGCTTATGGCGGGACTGCGGTGGACATTTTGACACTGGGGAGGAACTGACTTGGGGTCACTGACATCCCCAGTGACACCAATTGAGAGATCAGTGCAAAAAAAAACAACACACTGACACTGTACTAATGGCACTGGGGAGGAAGGGGTTAACATTTTTAGGGAATCAAAGGATTAACTGTGTTAGGGGAGTATTTTACTAGTGGGCGGGGGTTGTGTACTTTACTGAAACACACTGATCCTGAGAGCTAAACTTTGCTCTCAGGATCAATGTGTTAAGAACTGACAGGGAGCAGAGCTGCATTGTAAACAATGCAGCTGTGCTCTGTGTCACTGTTTGCCGGCAATCGCTGGGACCCGGTGGGTAATGACCGGCCGGGACCCGGTGATTGACACCCACGGCCATGATCGGCGACACGGGTAGGGCGGTCGCTCGCCTTGTACGCGCCCCCTATCTGTTTTGCTAAATGACGTTTTAAAACGTCATTTAGCACAGCAGTGCCGCCCTGCCGCAGTATATACACTGCGGCTGGTAGGCAAGCGGTTAAAACCTCATACAGATTATAACTTTAGGGTTAATTGTGAATATCAGCCCTAGAATTATTGCTATCACTCCAGCATGCTTAGAGATATGTGACATGTATAGCCTAAGTAAGTGGTTTTTGCTCATAGGCACCTTGATGGTTGTGTTTATGTTCATATGTGAATGTACTTACTAAAACTTTTTTTATAGCATATAGGGGATAAAAAAGTACATATTTGAGCTAAATTCTTTGTGACAGCTAATGGAGTTCAGATTGCACTCCACTTTCTTCCCTGGCAGCAGAGGCCAGGGAAAGTGATAACAAAAACCAGAAGTGATGTTATAGGGGAGATCAGCAAACGGATGCTTGTTGGTCTCCCTCCTGACAGTCAGCTTGTGGAGTGTGCAGTAGAAGCTTTGAGTGTGTGTAAACCCCCATCCCCCCACTCTCGCTATCAGGGGCGGACTGACCATTTGAGCACTCGGGCACTGCCCGAGGGCCTGGGGTCATTAGGGGGCCCCATAAAATGCCCCTGGTACCTTTTATAGGCTTTTTTGGGTGTGTTTTGAGTGTGGGCAAGGACATACGGTCCCCATTATCCCCAATTGCCCGGGGGCCCCATGGGTTGTCAGTCCGCCCCTGCTCGCTACTGTATGGCATAAAACAGTGTCAATAAAAGGGTGAATCACTACAATACTATGCACATGTCCTTTCTGGGCATTTTGAGTAATTTGTATGTACTTCCTCGTGCACATTGACATGAACCTGTGCCATTTTTGTGCTAACTAAAGTATTTACATGTTTGGAACAAATCGGTAAAAGCACTTTAAAACCAGAACTCATACATCTCTGTCACTACGTAGAAGTATTGCTGAGAATGTAATTTTCAAAGTCATAACAGGGGCACTGATACCTTATCTTTCTCCCTATTACTTTCTATTGCAGCAGAACCTTGGTACCGTACGAGCACTGAAAACACTGCAGCTGCTTTTAAGCTGGTAGAATTGACTTTAGAGTATTTGGCTACATTCACCTTTGAACATGTTACAAGTTCCACCCATATTAAGGTGGAACATGTAACATGTTCCAGCTTTTGCCTCCTCTCCCCCCGATCCCCCACCCTGTGACAGCTTCTCCCTGTATACAAATGGTATGCAGCGCTAAATAATATACCAACCATCAATGTAAAGATGGATGAGACAGTAATTTATCAGTCAAAATATGAATAGTTCCATGTAGATGAAGATATAAATATATAAATGTTAGAATCCAATCAGGTTTGTGGACAAATCCAGTAAATGATTGCGCTTACCACAAAAACATACAAACAGGGCGTTGTATGTATAAGATGGACATCAGGGCCTGGTCAGCAACTAGGACAGCATCCGGTCACCATATGAGACTTCCAGGAATGGTGGAAACCCTCCACGGTCATCTCTGGTTTTACCTGCAGGTCCAACGAAGTCCTCTCCACGCACTGCTCATCTGGATCGCTCCACCGTGGGCCATGAATGGATAAGAAGCCTGGGGCTCACCTTCCAGGTGAGCCTATGTTTTCTTGTATACAGTGGACTGTGTGAGCTGTGTCACCTGTGTGATTGCAGGACCTGCCTGCTCTGCCTTGTGCAGCCCTGGAAGGTGAGCCCCAGGCTTCTTATCCATTCATGGCCCACGGTGGAGCGATCCAGATGAGCAGTGCGTGGAGAGGACTTCGTTGGACCTGCTGGTAAAACCGGAGATGACCGTGGAGGGTTTCCACCATTCCTGGAAGTCTCATATGGTGACCGGATGCTGTCCTAGTTGCTGACCAGGCCCTGATGTCCATCTTATACATACAACGCCCTGTTTGTATGTTTTTGTGGTAAGCGCAATCATTTACTGGATTTGTCCACAAGCCTGATTGGATTCTAACATTTATATATTTATATCTTCATCTACATGGAACTATTCATATTTTGACTGATAAATTACTGTCTCATCCATCTTTACATTGATGGTTGGTATATTATTTAGCGCTGCATACCATTTGTATATTTTGTTTTTTTGGTGTTGAGGATTGCCTTGTGTGCTAGCTGCTGTCTTGTGATTTGCGCTCACTCACCTTGTTTCAGCTTCTCCCTGTACCTGCTATCCAAATTTAAAATCAGTGGAGCCATGTGGGGCTTTGCTCACATGGCTGCATCATTGAGGCTGATGGCTTGTAGTTTTCAATGAAGTGCAAGGGCACTTGTGAGGGCTCTCATTGTTCATTGATTTTTCCTTCTAATCAGTATCTGACCGAACAAGGTACTGAGTGTCTGAAGAATCCATGCTTCCCACTATTTATTAACAATTTTTTTGTAAAAGGTGAACTTATCCTTTAACCTTTTTTCTACTATTTTTCAACTCTTATCAACCTTGTGACTAGCTCTATAAATAACATGAAACACAAGCATGTGTGAACACAATATCAATATCTATTCAGGCCTCTTCCCCACAGCCTTGACCTAATTGTTGTGGTCGTGTGTGAGGGGAGTTATCTAAATTTAGAAGCTCTTTTGGCCCCCAGTTAGCCACCCTTTCCCCTCAAGTGAATGATTAAGGGGTACAGAGTACCCCCATCCATTACTGAAAAAAACAGTTGTAAATAAACACTAACAGGTTTTGGCAAGTTATTTATTAAAAATATAGGCCCCAAAAAACATGAATACACTGCCATGTCAGCTCATGCCACAATCCTGCCACTAATGCAAATTTCTGCAGCTGTCATTAAGTTTATGTTCAATAGGGCAGGGATATAGTGAGATCACTGACCAAATATGGACATGGCCATATTTGGTCGATGACAATGGCCATATTTGGTCAGTGATGTCATCAGCACCCCATACCTTTGCTTGCATGGCCAGGGATTCCTGGCTAAGTAAATGAATGGGGCCACGTGACATCAAAGGACAATCAAAGGACTTGGCACCCTAAATATAGTCAAACATTTTTTCTTTTTTAAAAGTGTCCTTTGTGCTGCTGGTTTTAGTTTTAAAATTCCCTGCCCTCTGATCCCCCCTTACCCACACAGCTATAATCTTCCAGTGCCACAGGGGTTAATACAAGCTGAGGGACATGTCATATGCACTCCTCAAAAGTGCTAACTGCACCTCCCCTTCCTTTCCATTAATCTCCAACATTTATAGAAGCTGTACTTTAGCTTCCATCAATGAAACACAATCTAAAAACAGAGGAGGAACATTCATTCATCCTCCTAGATTTGGCTCATCGAGCAGTTGCTCCATACAGGAACATCAAGAGGCTTGATCCAGTCTCCTCTTATCTCCAGTTCTTTACCAAAGAGCGGATAACAAATTATTTCCATATATCCTTGCTTAAGTCTCTTCATCCATATCTGCATACTACCTCTTCTGTTCATGCTCCAGTGGTGGCATCCTTACCATTACACATGATGTTGGCTCTCATCCAAATGCTTTGATAAATGTTCTCCAGGGCAGTGTCAACTATTCCTCCCCCTCCCCGCATGCCATTTTAGCCTAGAAATGGGTTTTAATATTTTGCTTGGATACTTGGATTCAGCATCCAAATTGTGAGCTTGATAAACCTGCTTCAAACTGAACCCAGTTCAAACAGAAACAGTTTGTGTTATACATGGAGGATACCACTGTATGAATACTTTATGAGAGGCTCTGCCTGTAATGTTGTGCATTTAAAGATTTGTTCTGTCTGACAGGCTTCCGGCAATCATGCTTAGTGTTGGCCTGATTATCCTCTGGCGAACATCTGGTCACTTGAGCATGCACTCCTCAGGCTCCTCCACCTAGCTACGTATTGACCACAGGCACCTATATTGTTGCAGTATGTCTGTGGATCAGTCTTTCAGTATCCTGTAGCTAGGTAATACCATTGTATCCCTCATCCCTACAATCTCAATTGGTCCTTCCTTGCAAGGTAACTGATTAATCCTCATTTACCTCAGAGTTCTTGTTGTAGGTTTTCTAATGTACCTGGCTAGCTGACATTTGCCTGTATCTGATCTCCTGTTTTTCAACCCTTTGTTTTTTTTCTGATGACATTTCTGCCTGCCACCTGAACCAACCTTTGCCTGCTTATAGACCATGTGTTTGCCTTCCTCCAGGACCAATCTTCCACTGTTTGCTGACCATGTTTCTTCCTGCTGCCTTCTGGATGATGGGTTGGCCATTCTGCCAACCCACCAGCCCCTGTCATTCTCTGTGGACATCTGTGCTCCTGGTACCACATGTATTCTTTGTTTACCCTTCGCTCTGCCTCCTGTTCTTCCTGGCCAGTGAACATAGCACTGCATATACTAAGTCCTAGGGAACCAAATACCATAGACCTTTCTGCCTTAAGGGAATTGGAGCTGCTATAGATGAAACAATACTAAGCTAGCTACAGTATATTCCCTGGCAATACTCAGAAACATAAATGTTACAGTATAAAGCATCCATTTGTCTGACATGTGCTTTCCTATGATGCTTGAATACATGTTAACTTTTCCTCTGCTTTTTGACATTTTTAACTGTTATCAAGCTTGTAAATGTCTGTATCTATTGAACTTTTGCTTTTTTTGGACACTAGCCATGGGAAAAATATATGTTCACTTATGCTAACATTCTTGAGAATTGAAATTATGGGTTTCTTGTCTGAAAGAAATGTATTCATTGTATTGGTTATATTGTATATCATAAAATCATTACACCTTTTCTTGTATGTACATTTCTAGCTATGATAATCTACTTGCCCTATAAGCTTGGGTACAAAGAAAGATCCTCAGAGCAATAGCCATGTTTGATTGTTCTCACCTGACAAAATAAAGCTTTGATTGCATATACCAAGGAGTCTTTTTTTTCCTGGAAAGAAGTGCATGGTTTGCATTGCCAGGACTCTCTGGTAGACAAATGAACTGTGAAGCATTCAATTGGGCTAATTCAGTAAAGTTCAATCGAATGCAACGTGGGGCTAGTAATCAGTTAAAAGAGTAATTATACCTAGCCTGATCTTGAAAAGCACAAACAGACATGGTGCCCCCCCCCCTTTAAATCAGCTGAACTATTTATTTTGAGGCAGTGGTTGCTTCTTTCCAATGCTTTTTGGTATATTTGGTAAACCTATTTAAGTGTTGGAATTTATGCTAGCCATAAGAAGGATGTGATCCTGTGAGAAAAATTAGTAATCTTGCTGCAATCTCATGTGAGTGAGTAGCAGATATTGGGGGCAAACTGGAGAAGTGTCTAAGTGGCAACTTGAAAAGATATCACTCGGGGGTTATGCGTGGCCAGGCATGATGGCAGACGTGTCCTGCTGAGCTCCGCTCATCCCCGGCCAGGATTGACTCACCCACTCCGCAACGCTGCATTTTCTCTGCCACGGGTGAGTCACGTATCCCCGAGCACCCGGCCCAGCATCAGGGAGAGGCTTCTATGGGAAAGATAGGGCACTGGAAGCCCCCCTCCCCGCAGCCTCAGGACCCGCGGCTCTCGCCACTGCGGTGCTTCCTGTACAGGCCGCAATCCCTGGCCTCTAGTGAGAACAGAGGTCCGAGAAACGATCCCGGACCTCTAGTGGCCGCGGAGGGTACTGCATCCTGTTCAATCCCAGCACAGCTGCAAGCCTCTGCTCTGATCCATCCACAAATGGGGGATCACGACCCCAAATTGACAGCTGGAGAGGCTATGGACAACCCTACTCCAGGGTATCTCCCAGCCTCTAGCCTGAACCCCCAGCCGACAAAGTCGTCTTCTCCGCTCACAATCTCCGCGTTAGACGACAAGTTGCAAATTTTTTTACGAAATATTACCGCCTCCATAGCCGCTGAAGTGGGAAAATTGGCTAATGAGCTCAGAGGGGAAATAGCCCAGATTGGGGACCGCACAGATAAATTGGAAAGTAAGTTTGATGATTTGGTGCAATACGTTCACGTTTTGGAGGAAGACAACGCCTATCTGAAAGATTCCATGTCCCAAATGCAACTCCAGCAAGAGGACCTGGAAAACAGGGAATGGCGCCAAAATATCCGCATACGTGGTATGTCCGAATCCGTTGCTGATGCTCAATTGCACCGCCATCTACTGTCCTTCTTCATTGCTACTGCCCCCATGGTTCAAGAAGCAGATTGGCGGATGGATAGGGCTCATCGCTCTCTGGGCCCTAAACCAATTGAGGGGACCAATCCACGTGATGTTATAGTCCGCTTCCACTACTTTCAAAGTAAAGAAGCCTTACTATCAGCGGCCTGCCACAAATCTTCCTTGGAGTTTAAAGGTGATAAACTCCAACTCTTCTGTGATCTTTCTCCAATTACTCTTGCTAAGCGGCGTGCTTTGAAGCCGCTCACTACACATCTTCAGCAACATCGTGTCCTGTATCGTTGGGGGTTTCCTTTTAAGCTAGTGGTTGTTAGGGACAACACCCATGTTGTTCTCCGAGATCTTCAAGAAGCGGAATCTTTCCTAAAGCAGTTGGGACTTCCACCTCTACCAGATGATATGTCCTCGCCGCCGCCTACTCCATCCCGTCCTTCTGCCACCCCTTCCAAGATATGGACACCTGTCCGCGGAGGTCGGAGGAGACCCACAAGCACACCGCAACGTTCACGCCCTTCCTGATCAAGCCACCCACCTGCCTGATTTCCAGGGGTGACCTTTTGTGGCGAATTTGGTGCTGTTTCGTTCGGCCATAGCCTTGCTGGGTGCATGTTATTTTGTTTTTGTTTCTTCTGGCCGGGTTTGACGTCCTCCCGGAAGTGTCGGATGTCGTGCTGCCCCCGATACTGTCTAGCCATTGGCCTAGACGACTTGGGCTTAGTTGACGTTCCCAAGTTTATATCCTTGCGGATACCTGTTCTTCATTGTGTATTTTTTTCTGTTATGTTTTTTGAATGTTTTATGTTTTCTGTTTTTTTCTTTTTTTTTTGTTACTATATCGATGGTACTCATCCATTTGTCATGCTAATACATGTAGCCCAGTCACCGTTTTTCTATAATGGCTTTGAGGTTTCTGTCATATAATGTTAAGGGCCTCAACTCTATTCAAAAAAGGTGGATGGCTTTGAAGGAATTTCGATCCTCAGGAGCAGACATCATTTTTGTCCAAGAGACCCATTTCAAATCTACAGGCTCCTTTCGTTTTGCCTCGAGATTTTTTCCCCGAGCCTACTCGGCCTTTGATCCTTCTGGGAAGGCCGGGGCAGCAATTTTGATTGGGTCACATTGCTCCCTTCGGGTTCTTTCCTCCAAAGTTGACCGACAGGGTCGTTTCATTATTTTGGAGTGCATGCTTGGTGAGACTCCCCTGGTTTTGCTGAATTTATACGCCCCTAACACGGGTCAATTGCAATTCCTATCCCGAACACTCGCCGAACTGGATTCCATTTCCACTTCGCAGGTGATAGTTGGGGGAGATTTTAATCTGATTCTTTCTCCCCATAAAGACAGGAAGGTTCTTTTTGAGTCCACCCCCTCAAAGCGGCAATGCTCCTCTTCAAAATCCTTTCGTAGACTAATTAGGGAGCATCGTCTCTTTGACGCATGGCGGATTAAACATCCTCTCCATAAACAATTCACTTTTTACTCCACCCCTCACCGTAGTTATTCTTGCCTAGACCACTTTTTCATTTCTGCCCCATTGCTTCCTCTTCTGGTTTCTTCTGATATTAATCCCATCACTTGGTCCGACCATGCCTCTTTGACTTTAAATCTTTTTTTCTCCCCTGTTATATCCAAACCTTGTCATTGGCGCCTTAATGAAACCTTTCTTTCCACAGATCATCTTAGAGATGAATTGTCGCAGGGACTTGATACCTACTTCACGCACAATGTTGGCTCTGTAACCTCCTCCTCTACTCTATGGGAGGCCCATAAGGCGGTTTTTCGAGGGCTTTGTATTTCTATGGGTTCTCGTTTAAAAAAGTCCTCGGCGAGTTCTATGGCTTTTCTCATGCAACAACTATCTTGGGCAGAAAGACGGTTATTGGCTAAGCCGTCTATTCCTGGGCTCCAGAGGGTAACTTCTCTACGGGACCAAGTTAAAGCTCTTGACTCCAGTAAGACTGCTCAATCCCTCCTTTGGGTTAAGCAGAAATTCTACGAATTTTCCAATAAGCCCCATCGTATGTTAGTCAACGTCTCAAAGCTCAGTCCCCTTCTTTGATGCCTGACCTACTAATACAGCCAGATGGAAACCCTACTTACGACCCTCGGGATATGGCAACTCTTTTTGGCTCATTTTACGGGAAATTGTACAACTGTTTAACCCCGGACTTGCATCCACCCCTCACACAGTCATTATTTGATAATTTTTTTGACACATTGTCACTCCCGAGAATCTCACCTTCAGACATTGCCACCCGTAATGCTGATATTACACTAGAGGAATTATTGGACACAATCAAAATTCTCCCTTCTCGTAAAGCTCCGGGACCGGACGGATTGCCCTACTCCTACTATAAAACTTTTATTGGTATTCTGGCCCCGCATCTCCTCTCTCTATATCATGATCTTTTTAAGGGAATCATACCCCAAACCGAATTCTCCCGTGCATATATCTCAGTCATCCCTAAACCCGATAAGGACCAGTCTATCGTGGACAACTACCGCCCCATTGCCCTACTCAATTCCGATTACAAACTTTTTACCAACATTTTGGCCAACCGATTGTCCGGAATCATCTCCAAGATCATACATAGGGACCAAGTGGGCTTTGTACCTGCCAGACATGCCGCAGATACACTAGGAGAACTATTGATTTGGTTGATCTGGTTAACAGGTCCTCTACCCCTACTGTGTTATTAAGCTTGGACGCTCAAAAAGCTTTCGACCGTTTAAGCTGGCCCTATATGTTCATGGTCTTGGAGAGATTTGGTTTCAAAGGTCCATTTGTAGTAGCTTTGAAGGCCCTTTATTCATCCCCCCTCTCGCAGGTCAGATTAGCTTCTTTTCTCTCGCCTCCCTTTCAGATGTCAAACGGTACACGTCAGGGCTGCCCACTCTCTCCTTTACTGTTTATTCTTTGTCTGGATCCTTTAGCCATTGCTATTAGGTCAAACCCGGATATTCGCGGGATACAGTCACATTCCCATGAGTACAAATTATCGTTATTTGCAGATGACATTCTTCTCACGCTCACGAGTCCCCATACTTCTTTACCGATTTTGTATAAGACCTTGAAACAATTTGGGGCTATTTCAGGTTACAAAGTCAATACGTCCAAAACTGAGGCACTCCCAATACATGTCCCGCCTATCGTTCTGTCCTCGCTTCAGGACGCCTTTCCCTACCGGTGGTGCACACACTCTTTAAAATATTTAGGTACTAATATTTCTTTCTTACCAATCCATATACGAGGCCAATTTCCCCCCTTTGTTCATAGCACTTTCTCGCTCTCTGAAATATTGGGATGCCTTGCCCATCTCTTTCCTCGGACGCATTAACGTTCTAAAAATGACCGTGTTACCCAAACTCTTGTACCTGTTTGCGACTCTCCCCGTTCCCATGTCCAAGCTTCACTCCCTTCAGAAATCTTTCCTACACTTTATTTGGCACAATAAGAGGCACAGGATTGCACGTTCTGTTCTGCTCTCTCCGCGCTCTAGGGGAGGATTGGGAGCGCCGGATATAATCAAGTATTATTATGCGACTCACCTTCATTTTCTTATGTCATGGCCCACGCAATACCCTCCCAATACATGGACTGAGATTGAATCTTTACAACTGTCCCCAGTTCATCCATGTTCCCTTCTTTGGTCAACCGCGGCAGTGGATGTCTCTTCCTTCCGTCATCTATTATTTGGTCCCATGCAGTTTTCATTGATGGTATGGCAGAAATGTAAGGCTCAATTCACGCTGGCCTCTGAATGCTCCCCTCTGACAAATATCCTCTATAACCCTAATCTGCCAGACAATATGGCCAAATCCGGATGTCTCTTTGGGTGGTATCCAACCTTTTTCAATTGCGTCACTTGGTACATCCGGTGACTCGTAAACTACATTCATTCCCAGATCTCCAGAAAAAAGCTTCTTTACCTCCTCATCACCTATATATATATTTCCAAATACGCCATTTTTTCTCTACTTTATCATCCTCATTGATCCTGGGGAAGCCTACACCCTTCGAATGTTTATGTATGCAGGGCCCCCACCAAAGGGGTATCATCTCCACTACTTATAAACTTCTTATGGACGCATCCCCTTTATCTAATGAAATTCACCTTTACATGCGTAGGTGGTCTCAGTTTGTACAACGTGATATTGATTTAGTAACGTGGAAGACTATTTGGGTAAATGCATCTAAATCTTCTGTTTGTGTGGTTTTTAAGGAAAACATTTACAAGATTATGATGTTATGGTACAAAACACCTGAGGTTCTTCATGCTTTCAACCCGAGTGCTTCTCTTGTCTGCTGGCGCTGTGGTACGGATTCTGGTTCTCTCTATCATATTTTTTGGACATGTAAATCTATTGTTCCTTTTTGGGAGGAAGACCGTTCCTTGTTGCAATCAATGCTGCATGCCTCGCTCCCTTTTGACCCTCTGCATTTTTTGCTGGGCTTGCCATTACCGGGTCTATCTAACCCTGCCAGAAAACTTGCTGCTCATGTGCTGACCGCGGCCAGGAGAAGTATTCCTATGGGTTGGTTATCTTCTACTCCCCCTACAATGCTGACTTTGTACAAACTTATTGCTGAAGTAAGACGGATGGAGTATTTGACTGCCTTACATAATAGTTCATCTGCTGTATTTGAGTTGATTTGGCTCCCGTGGGATTCCTTCATTTCCTCTTTGCTGGCCTGAATCTAAGATCTTGATTGTTTCCGCACTGATTTTGTATGACTCTGTATGACTTTATTGGATGTGTATTTATGCCATCGATGTTTCTTTCTGTTATGTTTATAATTTTACTTATTTGAAAACCAATAAAAATTGTTAATACAAAAAAAAGAAAAGATATCACTCCACACAAAATTGACGATGATACATCCAGAATGCTTAACAACTTTGATGTAATTTATGATGGCAAATTCACTAACCAAGTAAAATACCTACGAGTTTTAAAGCAATCTTGATACACCTCACTGAAGTCCAATAAAGGATTCAACAAACACCATCATCATTTTTTCTGTGGAGTGAACTTTTTACAATGACCAGCTACAGTCGATGTGCACACCCATTTGGTTGCAGTAGGCAAGCATAGACCTACCTTGTCCCCAGAAAAGTATTAGAGGGGAAATCTTCCAATGGGGACACTAGTTTTGGTGACTTGGGGGTGCCCAAGGATTTGCAGGGATTTCCTCTCACTTCCTCTTTGGCTATGGGACAGGAAGTGAAGGGAAATTTTCCCAATAGGACACAGATGGTGAAAAAAAAATCCCTCTCTTGCTCTATCCAAAATGAAAAAAAGGTTTTGCCTATAGTTTTACTTTAACTTGACAAGAGCTGTTAACCTGGAAAAGAAAAGGTACCAGCAGTTACTATAAATGTTAATAGGAAGACCCGTTTTCTGCACTGGGTCTTTTACATTTTGCATGAAGTTCATACTTTGATTCCATTTTGCT
Organism: Staurois parvus; assembly: GCF_062004578.1. Lineage (NCBI taxonomy): Eukaryota > Metazoa > Chordata > Amphibia > Anura > Ranidae > Staurois > Staurois parvus. The sequence continues at coordinate 5,420,804 of NW_028317998.1, forward strand.
GTATGTCATAAAGCAATTTACAATTAAAAGGCACTGTGCACTTTAAAATATTTTTATTGTTTTAACTAAATATTAGTGTAGTGTGCTGTTTTTTTGCCTTCATTTGTAATGATGGGCTCACATGTTTTGGCTAAAATTTGTAGTGTCATGGCTGATCAGTCCCACTATTTCCATGGTTTTCTATAGTTGGCTGTCCCTAAGCACCAAAGGGACAATACAGCTTCCTGTTCTGGGTTGTGGAATCCAGTGCATGCATTGCCACCCACTCTGTATCACATCACAAATTTCAGAGTGCTAATGTAAAAAAGAAAATCTTGCAACTGCATCAGTAAGCTCTCAGACCAGGTTCACATTGATGCAGTGTGTTTCCCGTACCATACTGCAATTGCATGGCGTTCATACGATCTGGTTCGGGTGTCAATGTTAAACTAATGACACCCCAAAACAGATCACAAAACATGATGTGATTGTCAGAAATCATATCACGTGGATGAGAACACCCATGACCTGCGATTCAGGTGCGGTAAAAAAAGGGCCCTGCACCTTTTTTGGTGCGGATGCAGTTTGAGCCATACAAAATGTATGGCTCAAATCACACCGCATAGACATTGCATGTAATTTGCTTAGGAATGTAGTGTGATTCCTGTGCAAATTACATACAGTGTCCCACACTGCATTAGGCTAGATTCACACCTATACAGTTTGCATTTGATCCATTTCTGCAGTGCTGTTTGCATTACGTTTTGCACATGTATTTTTGATGTGTTTTACTTTCTTTTTCTTGTTCCTAGGCAGATTAAAACACAAAACACATCAACACCACATCAAAACCACACTACATGCTTTTCCATTGAGGTGTATAGAACCAAAAACGCAACTTTTTGAATTTAAAAAAGTCCCTGACCCTTTCCAAAAAATGCACTGGGTGAAAATGTGGAGATGTGAACGTGTCCCATAGGAAATCATGTTAAATGGACTGTAGTGTGTTTCTGTAAAATGCTGTGGAAAATGCTTAGGTGTGAACTCAGGGTTAGTGTGGATCTGGTCTCAGTGTCTGTGATTGCTCTGCCTGCTTGCATCTGGCAATTTAATTAACGTGTTGCTAGTTCTCACCTGAAGAGCACTAGACTGAGAGGTGCACAGATTGTAGGATACATAGTTTCTTCACAGGAAATGCAATTCTCAGACTACAGGCAGAGGTAATCCATTAACCTGTGCTGTGCCATGCTCCATGCCTCATGTTTCTACACAAACAGAAATTACTGACAAAGGAATGTGATAATTTGTTCTAGTATAGACTGTGTATACATGACAACAAATGACACCATGAAGCTACAGTATATGATCAGTATCTTATCCAGGTAATAAAAAACACAATGTGCAGGTAGGAAGGTTTATAATTCCTTTTAACTTATCATCATAATTATCTTGCAACTTTGTAGTGCATTAGTGTATATTACGGTGAGCTGTTAAGGTGCTCTTCAGATCTAAAAGTAATAGTTTTAGTTGACATAATATTTAATTGTGATACTTACTAGTCAACTTGATACAAAAATGCATTATTTTCAAACTTTTCTTGTTCTATCATTCTGCTTAGACTGAATTATATCTCATGATTTATAGTCCATTCAGTTTATGATGAGCAATGAAAGTGCTGTGCCATCTGGATCTACAGTAAATGAATATTGTGCACAAGACTGAGTTGCAGAGTTGTTAGATTATTAAGGTCATTAATAATTATAATTAAAAAGCAGTTATAAGTGTACAGGGATTGAACCAGCCATTAAAATTACCAGATTCTTACCAGAGGCAGATCCCAAATCTATGTATCAATGACATTTGTTATAGAAAGAAAATATGTGAAAACAAGATATTGGCCACATGCACTCAGGGCTTTTAGTCCCGTGTATGTCTAATTAAAACTTTGTCATTTCCTAACTTAACAGAAATAATTGTATTTTTTATGCAAAACAGACAAAAAGTAACAAAACAAAAAAGTAGCAAAAATGCACTTTTTTCTGTATTATCAGTGTTAGCTTAAAAATATTGTGCTACTGTAGTTAAAAAGTATACATGTTATGTTACCCTGTTTTAATTAAATATATGATTCTGGTACCAAGCATTTAACTTTCCACTTTGTTAATGCAACACTAAAAAATGAACACAAGGGGCGCATGCGTGGCCGGCTCCGAGGACAACAGCATCAAGGGGAGACCACAGACCACCAGGCTGCACATCATCCGGACCCCAGGCTGAAGGGACCCCTACCCAGGAGACCCCGGTGAGTCCTCTCCCCCCCGTCTCCTACAACTAGCAGCCCGGCAAAATCCAGACCTAGGCTGGATATGGGATCTCCCCCTGACAGAGAGCTGCATTCTTTCTCTCCTACTCTACTTTCTGATGCTGCTCCATCTCTAATTGAATCCTATCCTGCTTCTGACCAACCTATCACGGAGATTTCTATAAAGAACATGCTCCTTTCCCTGCGACAAACACTACAAAATAACCTGACGGCTTCACTATCCCAAATTTCCAATACAGTTCAAAACCAGGAAAAACGCATTCGCCCATATCGAGAACAAATTAGGAGAAATGTGCACCACATATAACGATCTTATAGACGCACATACAGACCATACAACAGACATCGAACAAATCAACCTCAAACTGGCAGATCTAGAAGATCGCTCCAGGCGGAACAACATCAAATTCCGTGGGATTCCAGAATCCATAGCCACAGACGCCATTGTCCCTTTCATACAAAATTATATGAAAAATCTTATTCCCACTCTCACTGACGTGGAATTGGCTATAGATTGAGCACATCGAATCCCCAAACCAACATTTTTACCTACGACGATTCCCAGGGACATATTGGCGCGCATACATTTTTACCATGTGAAGGAAAAAATGATGATTGCAGCCAGGAATCCGTCCTCCATCCCTTCAGCCCAAGCAAAGATTAAATTGTTTGCAGACCTGTCTAAAGCCACACTAAACAACCGTAAAAAGCTTGTCAGCATAACCAAAGCATTACGGAACCACAACATCGCATATCAGTGGGGCTTCCCTACGAAACTCAAGGTCAAATACCAAGGCAGATTTTTCACAATTAATTCCCTAGAAGCAGGCATTGAATTATTAAAATCATGGAGCATTATACCACCCGACTCCCATCAACCGGCATCCAACCGACTACAACAGATGGAAACTGATCGGACATAGCCTCCACTCAGTTGCATTATTATCTCCACGCTCAATTCCCTGGGCACCAATTACTAACACACAAGCTGGCAATCGTCCCCGATCGATCAAACAAACTGTTCATCCAAGTTCGTCCCCAGCATGAGCTCTCAGAAGAGTCATGCTTCCTTGCGCCTCCTTCATACACAGTAGCAGATACTGCTACACATGTTACTTGCATTGTTTGCAAGTCTTTTTTACCCTCGTTTTTACCCCTGTTTTTACCCCAAACTACCAGTCTTCGACAGCGAGAATTGTCCCTCTCAACATTGCTCTCTGCACAGCTGAACACCCAGCCCACAAAAGCAGCAGTCCCATGTTCACAAAATCGCACATCTGATGGTCCATCGCCTCCACCACAGAAAAGTCCACTCCTCTTCAGAGCACCTGAATTACCAATGCTACGACATTCAAACCACCTACAATCAACAAAATGATAAATATATCTTCGCTAAATGTCTGAGGTCTCAACTCTCCCTTCAAAAGATCCCTGCTTTCGAGAGAATTCCGCACCATTCAACCTGACATCGTATTCCTCCAAGAGACCCACTTCGCCTCTTCCAAAATCCCTAAATTCAACATACCTCAGTTCTCCACAATGTATATGGCAACGAATCCTAAAAAAAAGAACGGCGTCATTACAACTATAAGAGACTCCCTGAAATTCCAACATATTTCGGAAACAGCAGACCCACAAGGTCGCTACCATATATTGATATACAATATCAATGAAACTACATATACTTTGGTGAACGTCTATGGCCCTAACACCAATCAAATTCAATTCTTTAACAAACTTAACTCCACCATAAACCGACATAGAAAAGGCAGACTAATCATTGGCGGGGACTTCAACATCGTTGGTAACCCTCTTCTGGACTCCTCATCCAATACAAGATCTTCAAGATGGACCTTCAACCAATTTCTCCATTCCAGCGATCTCTACGACCTCTGGAGATGTTAACACAGTACAGAAAAGGACTATACCTACTTTTCTCCATCCCACTCATCCTACTCTAGAATAGACTTCTTCATCACCGATAAATGGACACTGCAACACATCACCTCCTCCAGGATTGGCACTATTACGTGGTCAGACCATGCTCCGATCACAATCTCTCTTGACAGCAAACAATATTCGACTATACCCCAATTATGGCAACTGAACTCGTTCCTGCTGAAAAACCAAGTCTACAAGCAACAGATAATTGATGCGCACAAAACATTTTTTGAATTTAAAGATACCCCTGATATATCCATAACCACTTTATGGTCAACATATAAAGCATACATGAGAGGTATTCTGATACAACTAAATGCTCGCATTAACAAAATCAGAACCCAACAAATAGATAACCTCCTAACATCAATCAAATCAAATGAAGAAAAAAAACTCAAGACCCTGCACTCTCTGTGTCTCTGACAGCAGATAGAAATAAATTAGGATCCCTTTTACTCCACAAATATGATCTAAATCTCCAGAAAATGAAAGCGAAATTCTACTCACTAGGTAACAAAGCCAGCTCGTTGTTAGCCAAATCGGTAAAACAAAAACGGCTGAAGTCCAAAATAGCCTCAATTAAACACCCATCCACAAATACCCTAAACACAAACCCACAAGATATAGCGAACGCTTTTGCAGAATACTACCAAAATCTTTATAACCTTAAAAATGACCATAACACCATTCAACCAACGACCGCGACCATACAGCAATTCCTCCAAACAACCAATCTTCCTCAGCTAACCACAGAGCAACTTGACTTCATTTCTACCCCGATATCACCCAAAGAAATAGAAACGACCATTAAAACACTACCAATTAATAAATCACCAGGAAACGACGGATATACTAGCGAATACTATAAACACCTTGCCACAGAACTATCACCACATCTGACCAAACTCTTCAACCAAGCTGCCACCACAGGCTCATTTCCCAAAGACATGTTGCAATCCATCATAACGACTATACCAAAGCCTGGCAAAGACCCCCAACTAGTTCAGAACTACAGGCCAATCTCACTACTCAATACCGACATAAAACTCTACACAAAAATTATATCCAGAAGAATTCTCCCCTACCTTCCCCTGCTAATACACCCGGATCAAGTAGGTTTCATCCCAGGTCGACAAGCACCCAATGCTACCAGGAGAAATATTTCCCTCCTGCACAATTTAGAAAGTACTAAGACCCCCTCTTTGCTCCTATCATTGGATGCAGAAAAAGCGTTCAACCGAATACATTGGCAATTCATGCAACTGACACGTCAAAAATTTGGCATCACAGCTTGGATGATGAAAGCCATCTTGTCATTATATTCTGAACCATCTGCTAGAGTTCTGACAGATGGCACATTATCCGATCCCTTCGACATATCAAATGGTACAAGACAAGGCTGCCCACTCTCCCCGGTAATATTTACACTCCTTATTGAACCCCTAGCTTCTAAACTGAGAGAGGATAGAACATTCACAGGAATTACACATCTTAACATGGAACACAAAATCAGCCTATTTGCGGACGATATAATACTTATGGTAACCTACCCTAAAAAATCCCTCCAAACGATTCGCTCACACCTATCTACTTACTCAACAGTGTCATACTATAAACTTAATGAACCCAAATCTTCCATACTTAACCTTCACATTTTAACCCAACTCCAAACCTAACTGACCAAAAAATTCCCGTTTACATGGGAAACTAACAGCATTCCTTACTTAGGAATCAGACTCTGTATATTTTACCCAAAATCTTGTACATATTCCGTACACTTCCCCTACCAGTTCCTAATTCATTCTTCACTAAACTACAAACAATTCTTACAAAATTTTTATGGAACTCAAAAAAACCGGGATGTACCACCAATCTTCTCATCAGACCTACAACCAAAGGAGAAGCAGGACTCCCACATCTCAAATTTTATTACACAGCTACCCTCTTGGACCAATTATATTTCTGGTGGAATCCTTCGAAGGAAAAAATCTGGTCCATAATGGAAACCCTCCCCTTTCAACCACTTAAGCCCCAAAATATACTCTTGATCCCTCCGTCCAAACGTATAGAACCCCAACTAAATCATCCCTGCATTGTAGCCTCCCTACAAGCTTGGCGGGACCTTCTATTCACTAAATTCAAAGACACTAAACAAATACCCACCCCAACCAACATACTACACTTCCTCATTCCCTCACTGGATCTATCGCAATGGACAAAACAAGGAATAACCAACATAAGGGACCTCTACACCAATCAATCTTTGTATCCCTTCCAAACTCTTCAATCCAAATACAATATTCCTACTGCTGAAAATTTTACATACCTCAGAATTGCTCATTGTATACGAACAAATAACCTACCCCACAATGCTATAATACCAACTACAGCCTACACCTTCCTCACCAAACCCCAGTACCCGGGTAGGGGTATATCCACTTTCTACACGCACCTCACAAACTCACAATTCACTCTGCAAACAACCTCCCTAACCAATTGGGAGAAAATCCTTTCAGCCCAAATAACTTTAAAGTGTTGGGAAAATATCTTCTGCATCACCTATAAAGCTACCCGATGTAGCTCACACTGGGAGTCATACTTAAAAATACTCCACCAACGGTACCTGACCCCGGCCAAACTTTCCATCTACTACCCGAAACAATCCTCTACATGCTGGAGACTCTGTGGTGAGCCAGCGTCAACAATCCACATTTTGTGGTCATGCAAATCACTTCGTTCCTTCTGGAATACTACATTCCAGTTAATTTCTGAAATACACAAATTTCCGTTAGTCCCGAACCCATCACTAGCACTCCTACACATTGGAATCGAGAAACTCCCTCCACGCTCCCGAACAATTATTACCCATATACTCTTTGCCACAAAGATTAATATTACTAGACTATGGAACACAAACAATACTCCCACAATCACCTCATTGATTACAGACCTTAACACTCAATGCCAAATGGAAAAACTATCCGCAATCAACACTTCCTCCTATCACAAATTCAATCTCCAGTGGACCCGATGGCTAAACCACCCTAAATGTAATATACAACCTTGATGACATCTCAGGAAATGAACTCACACCCCGCACTAAGACTGGTATCTACTCAATTCCCCAGTTATATTCCTCCCTCCCCAACCCTACCCTCCCCCACCTCTCCACCACTATCCCCCCCTAATTCCCCTAACTCCTCACCAAGGCCCTTCAAAGGCACACGAATACCTCTGATGATATTGCTAAACAAGACCAGTACCCCATCTGTCCAGAGGGCAGATCTACAACAAATTGATCAACCATATTTGTCTACTGTAATGTTGTATGATTGAACCTTATTTCTTTTCCCTGTTTTTCCATGTTTATCCTTGAAAACTCAATAAAAATATTGAAAAATAAAAAATGAACACAACAAAAAAATTTTAATATTTATATATAGAAAAAAATAGCTATTATTTTCATGGTGATTTTGTTTTTCATTTCCAAGATGAGAAGTGGGATAAGATGTTTATCAGTGCTGATTGGGGTAAACTAAGAGTTATTAATAGAATAATAGCTTGAGGTGATTGTAGCCGTATTAGTGCATTTGCGACAGAAACAATTGAGTACTGTCCGTGATACTTTTTTTATTTGCACTAACATACAATTTTGAGGACAAGCTTTCGGGGTATGTCCCCTTCTTCAAGGTCTAAGCAGTACTATTACAAATCACAAGGTTTAAGCAGAATGTTAGAAGGGATTGAGAAAAAAAAAAAAAGGGGCTACAGACAGAGGTTGCAAACAAGGATGAATTTGCACAGACATACCATCAAGGAACATAAAGAAGATGACCTCTGCACACCTGTGGGACACCATTTCACACAACCAGGCCACAATATGGAAGACCTCAATATTTTAGTTCTGAAAGGAAAATTTAAATCCATCCAGGAAAGAAAAACATTTGAACTAAGAATGATAATTCTATTTGACACAAAAGATAACGGCCTTAATTTGGACATGGGATTCCTCAACCATTATCCGACAGCTTTATGACTATCTATTAGCTAAAGCTTGACCCCCTCTGTGTGAGTGTAGTATCCCCCCCCTCCCCCCCTTGCTTTTGATGTATCTTATCTGTAGCCCTTTTTTTTTTTTTTCTCAATCCCTTCTAACATTCTGCTTAAACCTTGTGATTTGTAATAGTACTGCTTAGACCTTGAAGAAGGGGACATACCCCGAAAGCTTGTCCTCAAAATTGTATGTTAGTGCAAATAAAAAAAGTATCACGGACAGTACTCAATTGTTAATAGGATAATAGAAACAAATTTTATTTAAAAGGGCAAACGTTTTTTTCTTACTTGTCAGGTTGGTTAAACTGGCATCATATGCAGATTGAAGCTCATTCATTTGCTCTGCAAATGAATGAAACAGAATAAATACAAAAGTAACAATGTTTAACAATGATACTTTTTATCTCTCTATCTCTGGTCTGAACAGTGTTTACAACAATGTGTCAGCTACAATAGCTGCTGTATTTACACATCACCTGTGGGCTGTAATTTTGAGAGCTGGGAATTTCTGGCAAAACAGACTCGAGAAGGGCATAAGGACAGCGTTTACTACACACAACCTGTGTATTTCAGTAAAGTTTTTTTGTTTGTGCTTAGCATGCCCAACATCCACAACTAGGTAAATATAACTTAATTTTAGAAATATACAGTATATGCTTGCTACAAAGCTACTTAATATTTAATATTATATCTAAATATGCAGCCAACTATGATTTTATAAAACTATCAAAAAATTTAATGTTTCTTCATTGCATCTTTATCAACATTTGCAGGGTCCTGTGCACTGTTTGTTTACAGAAATCATATTTTTCTCCTCATTTGATTTGCTTATTACTTTTATATTTCAAAGTTTGTATTAGGAAAGTGCAAAAGAAGAATTAAAACAGACTGGCGAATTTCAGTACACAAATAACTGGTATGACAGTAATGCAGCATTTCACATCCAGGTGGCAAATAAGGCATGACCCATTCTCAAATATACAAACAGGAAAGATACTTTTGGATTCAGATGCAGATCATATCATTATTGAAGGTAATGACAATCAACTGTAAATGCAAAAGGACTAACCTAGCCCATTAAAGACCAAACAAAGTTAATCTTATAATAAGGCATCACATATCAAAGCAAAATAAAAGACTGTAGCAACAACTGTGCAGTGGGGAAAGGGACCAAGGGCAGGGTAAGGAAGAGGGGGAAGGAAAAACATTGCACAGGTGTTCTGAGATCATAAATGGGCCATAAGCCCTAAGAGGTTCCAGGGACCTCCGCTTTCAATTCCTGTACTGTGTAAGAAAAGAAGAATGCAGGGAAAAAAAGAAAAAGGAAAGAAAAAAAAAAGTATAAACGAGGAGGGTATACTCAAGTCGCCTAAGGAACCATGACATAGCGGATCCACGGATCCCAGGTTCTGTCAAATTTCGCAGTATTATTATGAAGAATGCAGGTGAGTCTATGATTGACCATAATCCAGGTCAAGCGGTCGTACAATGCAGTTCCCAAACAAAATGTATGTCTTTTTTTCCACACAAATAGATCTTTCTTTTAGTGGTATTTGATCACCTCTGCGGTTTTTAATTTTTGTGCTATTAACAAAAAAGACTGCAAATTTTGAAAAAAAACCCAATATTTTTCACTTTTGGTTATAAAAAATATCCGATAAACTCAAAGTTAGTCACAAATTTAGGCGAAAATGTATTATTCTACATGTCTTTGGTAAAAAAAAATCTCAATATATGTATATTAATTGGTTTGTGTGAAAGTTATAGCGTCTACAAACTAGGGTGTATATATTGGGATTTACGTAGCTTTTACTTTCTGACTGCCTACCACATTTCTTGAGGTGCTAAAATACCAAGACAGTACAAACCCCCCTCCACCCAAATGACCCCTCTTTGGACAGTAGACACCCCAAAGATTTTGAAGAGAAGCATCTTGAGTCCATGGAACATTTTATTTTTTGCCTCAATTTTTTTTTTTTTACACATAGTTGTCACTTTAATGATATATTGCTCATGCATTCCATGGGTGTATGTGGACTAACACCCCAAAACACATTCTCCTACTTTTTCCAAGTATGGGGATACCACATGTGAGAGACTTTTTTGTAGCCTAGCTACATACAAGCCCCCAAAATCCAATGACCACCTCCAGGCTTTCAAAGGGCGTATTTCCTCGTATCACTTCCCCACTACCTGTCACAGTTTTGGAGGTTCTAAAATGCCAGGATAGTACAAACACCCCCCCCCCATATGACCCATTTTTGGAAAGTAGACACCCCAAGGATTTTGATAAGAGGCATGATGAGTATTTTACAGATATCATTTTTGTCACAGGGTTTTGAAAAAAAAAAAAAAAAGAATAGAAAAAAAAAAATGTGTTTTCTTTCTTCATTTTCCAAAAACATGTGGGAACAAATTAGATTTGCAAAACACTCACCATGCCTCTTAAATACATTGGAGGGTCATTTGTAGGGGTTGCTTTTACTATCCTGGCATTTCAGGGCCAATATTAGAAGCTTTATGCCACACATCACCTACTCTTGAAGACGAAGCCTTTTCTGACACTTTTTGTTTACATGAAAAAACTGGGTTTTTTTGCTAGAAAATTAGTTTGAACTCCCAAAAATTATATATTTTTTTTTAAGCAGAGGCCCTAGAGAATAAAATGGTGGGTGTTGAAATTTTTTTTACATCACACAGTATTTGCACAGCGATTTTTCAAATGCAAATCTTTTGGGAAAAATGCACTTTTTAGAATTTTAATGCTCAAAAACACAATATATTGCCCAATTGTTTGATAAAATATAAAAGTTGACATGCTTTAAAATTGCGCATGGCCGTGCAATGGCAACAAAGTACATTCCTTTTTGTATTATTGATAGGTGACGCTTTAAAAGCCTTTACAGGTTACGAATTTCTATTTACACAGGATTTAGTTCTAGAATTACTGCCCTCAATCTGACATTCATGGCGATACCTCACATGCATAGTGAAAACCGCTGTTTACATACTGGCACAGGGTCAACACTTGGGCACGCAGGTGCACACGCAGGGAAGCAAAGGTGCTTTTTTTTTTTTCTTTTTACTTCTTTTGATTTTTTTTATTATTTTTACACAGTCTCTTTAATTTTAAATACTATTGCAGGGAATGAAAATATCCCCTATAACTTCAAAGGGCATTGTCATAGAATCTTTTTTGAGAACTCTGGGGTCTATCAGACTCCAGATATCTCCTCTGCCATTACATTATCTAATCTCACCAAGATCGGTGTTATCAGATGCTTTCCCAATTTACAAATGGAGCTGTTTATATCCTGCAAAACTGAAGTGATGAAATGCTCGTAGCTTCCGGTCTCTTAGACTACAAGAGATGATTGGAGCTATTCTGGTCTCTGATCAGCTCTATGGTCAGCCAGCAGAACTGCTGGATGCATTCTTAGATTCCCCTGTGGGACAGGAGAGCCCAAGAAAACTGTGGAAAGCAGAAGGAGGGGGGATGTCCCTTCCTGCTGCTTGTAAAAACAATTCAGCAGCTAACTCGCCACTAGGATTGCTTTTACATGAAAGCCGACAGCCAGCTTAGAAAAAACTGTACCAGAATGATGCTTGTAGCTGCAGGCATCATCCCGGTATAACCACTCAAAGTCCAGCATGTACTAGTACATTGCTGGTCCATGTTGGGCATATATGTTACAGCAGAGAACACAGGCATACGATGAATTGGCTCTGTGGATCAACATGACCGCAATTCATTCTTTTCTGTAATGCCCATGTTAAGGGTTAGGCCAAAAAGAGTTTTAAATTCAGAAACTGTGAAGGTTTCCATGCGAATTGTCTGGCAAAAGCTGAATTTGGATGGGTGGCCATGTATTGTTGTGCATATAAATTGCCTTGGCCCACAAACAATTGGTACAAAACTTCCATGAAAAACAGTGGAGGGGCTAAACGCTAGTGCTGGCAGCAAACTGGGTCGATCCTGCTAACTCTTTTTGTGAATTTTTGTGGACACTATACAAAGGAAGCACTAGTATAGTTCTGTACATGATCAATATCTTGATCCATACAAACACTGCAAGGAATGTGTCATTGCAGGGGATAAGGAAACATTAAGGGCAGTTGTTTTTTGGGAGTTCAGTGAGAGCCCAGAAAGCTGAGAGAATTGTTGTAGTAAAGACATTAGATTGGGCAAAGTCTCTTGAGGGGCGGTAATATACAACATCATATAAGAACATCATCAGCAAAAAGAAGTAGGATTGACCTCCCACCAGGCATCAACCAGATCATGATCATAAAGTATCCATGCAAATATACGGTTCTGTTTGGGAGGAGATCTAAGTGTAACAGCAAGGGACTTGTCCAAAACATGATCTAAGGCCAAATTAGAGTCCCCCGCCAGAATGACATCCCCCTCCAGTTCATGAGCTAGAGAGTGGAGTAAGGAGCGAAAGAGAGCAACTTGATTTGCATTGGGGGCGTAATAGACTAGAAAAGTAACCAAATTGTCTCCTAAATGTCCTTTCACTAATATGTACTGCTCTTCACTGTCTTTAATTACTTTCGTCTCAGTAAAAAATAGCTGTCTGGATAGGCAGAGTGCTACCCCCCTTTTTTAATTGGAGCATTAGCAAAAAAACTAATTGGGAAATCCTTGTGAAGAAAATGGGAGGGTTAAAGTTGAAGGAAAATGCGTTTCTTGCAGGGCTACAATATCAGCCCCCAGGGGCCTATAATATATAAAAGGCTTTAATGCATTTTGAAGGTGACCCCAACCCTTGCACATTGTGAGAAAGCAGACAGATGGTGTTGTTTGTCATCCTGGACATGGAACATGAGAAAGGTCATGATAGACACATAGACTCACCCACCAACCAGACAAATCCGTTATCTTGGGAGGCCAACTGGAGCTCTGAGCAACCTTCAAAAGAAAACAAGAAAGCATGAGCGAAAGAAAAGAAAGACAGAAAGGAACAAAGGATATAGAGGCTTAGAACAGCTCAGCATCCAATAAAACAACACAAAAATGTAGATAAAAATACATAAACTGTTTCGTCTTAACCAAAACAAAGTGCTGGAAAGAGTCCTTTGATCAGGGAGAGCACATAGACACCTCCAGGCACTAACATATACCCATAGGGAAAACAAATGGGGGGGAGGCCCCCAGGCAATCTTAAGAAAAAATATCAAACATGACGTATATTGTAGACCTTGTACCAAAACTCTAGAGACCAGCCTGGGCCCATGCGGTATTATGAGGAATAAAGAACTAAGTCCAAATTGGTTATAGAGCTAATGGCAAAACAGATGCATATTGCTTTTAAATGAAATCTGAGTGTGATGTATTTTTATATACCATAAGTCCTGCCCTTAGGTGTAATCTTTTATGATATTCTAGCCAAGGGTACAGCAGATCTGTAAGTTTTCTCCTATTACAAAACTAGGACTGATTATATGATTTATACCAGGCAAGCTTTCACACTCTGCAGTCTGTTGAGGAAGTAACTAGACAGGTAATGATGTGCCATTAGGTTTGGTAATATTCTTGCAATGTATAGAAATTGACTTAGGACTGATTTTCTCTCCTCAACAAATGTTAGTTACACCTGAAAACCTATTGCATACAATTTTGAAAAAAAAGCTCAACTCCAGACAATTTTGATTACAATGTTGAAAGGTTTAAACCTTTGTTAGGTTTTTATTGCTGTCTGTTTACAAATTTGGAAAATTTCTCAGAACTTCCTGGCTATTTGATGGGTGGTAGATAGAGCATGGCATGAGTGTAAACCCCCCAATGATGAACTTACATTATATTTTGCACAGAACATTCCCCCTTTGGTTTGGATACAATAGTTCAAACACTATTAAAGTGTAAAATATAAGTGATAGAACTTCAACTCTATAGTTACATTTCCATCACAGTCATTATTATTTTTCAGCCTTTGCATTGAATGTCCAAGCAGATAAAATAACAATAAAAAAATAAAATATGCAGAGGAGCAAGCATCACCCCAGTCAAATGATCCTTCTAGTCAGTGTGGAGGTGAAATACTATGATGTGACAAATAGCTAGTGAATTTGTCCAGGTTTGATTTGCCAAGGGTTTGGTAAATGTTCGAAATTCATGAACCTGAACTTAGAGGCAAACCCCACTGAAATATATAGGGTTAAATCTTGTTGTTAAATTCTTGCCATTTTTAGGGCTAATAGGCAAACTACTGTCAAATAAGACATTGGAAACAGGGCACATATGCCTGTATTCAAAAAATAACACAAATAAAAATACAATACAGGAGGAGGAGAGTATTGTTTATGTTTGATGGTAACATTGAAAATACACAAATCATTTAAATAACATGTTTGGGTATACCTAAAAGCAGCTCCTTTTCTACATATACACAGCACGCCCATCCCACCAAAACACACTGTCTTTCCTGGTTGGTACACTGCGGTTGGACTGAAACATTGTTTGGCAAAAATGAGGATCCAGTTGCACTCTCTACTGAATTTCTCTGGGACCTAAGAAGATTCAGGCTCATCCAGAATTGCTATTGCATTGTCCCTGGGGACCCAGCACAGCACATCTTTCTCCATCTCTTCCTTTTCCTTCTCAACCTCTTCTTCCACAGAGGACTTCACAAGAGAGGGTAAATATACCAAAATTGCAAAGAATGTGACCAGTCCTGCTTCCCACCATTAGAGAGAAAGTGGAGAAGGATGTTTAGGAGAGAATGGAACAATTAAGACAATATCTTCAAACACTCTTGTAGTGGAAACTATAAGTATTAGAACACCAACACTACAGCTACATTTCCAGCACAGCCTGCTTAGACATGCTGCATTCAGGAGACACAAGAATGTATCTTATGTTCCGAAAGATGAATGTTTACAAACCCAGACAACTGAGTTACTGAGTTTGTCTGATATGTCCTAGAGCAGGGGGGTCAAACTCAATTTCACCATGGGCTGCATCAGCATTATGGTTGCTCTGCAAAGGTCCCATTGTATCTGAAAGACTATATACAGTGGGGCAAAAAAGTATTTAGTCAGCCACCAATTGTACAAGTTCTCCCACCTAAAAAGATGAGAGAGGCCTGTAATTGGCATCATAGGTAGACCTCAACTATGAGAGACAAAATGAGAAAACAAATCCAGACAATCACATTGGCTGATTTGGAAAGAATTTATTTGCAAATTATGGTGGAAAATAAGTATTTGGTCACCTACAAACAAGCAAGATTTCTGGCTCTCACCTTCTTCTTTAAGAGGATCCTCTGTCCTGCACTCATTACCTGTATCAATGGCACCTGTTTGAACTTGTTATCGGTATAAAAGACACCTGTCCACAACCTCAAACAGTCAAACTCTAAATTCCACTATGGTGAATACCAAAGAGCTGTCGAAGGACACCAGAAACAAAACTGTAGACCTGCAGCAGGCTGGGAAGACTGAATCTGCAATAGGCAAGCAGCTTGGTGTGAACAAATCAACTGTGGGAGCAATAATTAGAAAATGGAAGACATACAAGACCACTGATAATCTCCCTCGATCTGGGGCTCCACGCAAGATCTCACCCCGTGGGGTCAAAATGATCACAAGAACGATGAGCAAAAATCCCAGGACCATACGGGGGGACCTAGTGAATGACCTGCAGAGAGCTGGGACCAACGTAACAAAGGCTACCATCAGTAACAAACTACGCTGCCAGGGACTCAGATCCTGCAGTGCCAGACGTGTCCACCTGCTTAAGCCAGTGCATGTCCGGGCCCATCTGAAGTTTGCTAGAGAGCATTTGGATGATCCAGAAGAGGATTGGGAGAATGTCATATGGTCAGATGAAACCAAAATAGAACTGTTTGGTAGAAACACAACTCGTCATGTTTGGAGGAGAGAGAATGCTGAGTTGCATCCAAAGAACACCATACCTACTGTGAAGCATGGGGGTGGCAACATCATGGTTTGGGGCTGTTTCTCCACAAAGGGACCAGGACGCCTGATCCATGTACAGGACAGAATGAATGGGGCCATGTATCATGAGATTTTGAGTGCAAACCTCCTTCCATCAGCAAGGGCATTGAAGATGAAACGTGGCTGGGTCTTCCAACATGGCAATGATCCCAAACATACCGCCCGGGCAACAAAGGAGTGGCTTCGTAAGAAGCATTTCAAGGTCCTGGAGTGGCCTAGCCAGTCTCCAGATCTCAACCCTATAGAAAACCTTTGGAGGGAGTTGAAAGTTGAAAGACTTACAGGAAATGTTTGACCTCTGTCATTGCCAACAAAGGATATATAACAAAGTATTGAGATGAACTTTTGATATTGACCAAATACTTATTTTCCACCATAATTTTCAAATAAATTATTTCCAAATCAGCCAATGTGATTGTCTGAATTTTTTTTCTCATTTTATCTCTCATAGTTGAGGTCTACCTATGATACCAATTACAGGCCTCTCTCATCTTTTTAAGTGAGAGAACTTGCACAATTGGTGGCTGACTAAATACTTTTTTGCCCCACTGTAAATGTATCTACGCTTTATCATATGCAGTAATTGCCTCTACATTCAATTGGTTTTAGTAATAACTTAAGACTTAAAGCAGAGCTCTGCCCAAAAGGGGAGTTCCTCTTTAAGGCTTCGTCCTCCTCTCCCCATTAAGCATTGGCTCCTTTGGGGAATGGGGGGGGGGGGGGGGGGAGTACCCAAAATTTGACAGGTACCTGCTCCCACTTCCAACACAACAAACACTTTACTCCTGCACTAGGAAAGGACTCAGTAGACCCAATAGGAATGTTCTGGAATATTCTGGAATATGCACTGCTTGCTGCCCTCAACAGACCGGGGTGGTCCGAATATACTGGATACAAATGGATAAACAGAAAAAGAAACAAAGATAAATGGATGAGTCCCACTTCCACTGTAATTGCCTAGGTGATCGGACTCCTCCCTCCACATAGTCTTCTGGGACACATGACACCTGGCTGTGATGATGCAAGCTGTCACAGCAGGGTGCACACACTGAAGATGCCAGAAACGGGGACATAGGACGGTCGGTGAACACGGTCGGTGTGAAGACACCGTGGGATCGAGGGACAGGTGACTTTTTTTTAAATTTTGACTGGACCTCCACTTTAAGGGCAGGTGCAGACCAGCACACTCACACTCCTGCAGCAGAAAGTCTGAAAAGGAGGGTCACACACTGCTGGTATCATCCACAAAAACCTTACTGGAGCCTGCTCAGACAGAATATGGTTCTTCCATGGTGTTCTGTCTGAGAAGGCTCCAATAAAGTTACTTGCAGATGATACCAGTGGTGTGCAATCCTCCTTTTCAACTGGCATATAATTATATTAATTTCATAATACTTTTAAGCAAATGTCCACAGCACCTCACCCTCCTACATAAAATGTCAAGAGTTCCCCACCCTCCCTTACATCATAGTGCACCCCCCTTACATTTTGCTGTTGCATCATTTCTTATGCTGTGATTGCCTATTTTTTAATGTTTTGAAGCATTTATACATATATTAGCTAGGTCTGCTTTTTTTGTAATACTAATCGTTAGGCACTAAGTTTTGTGTATGTTATTTTGTGAGACAGTGTTTTATTTATATATATATATATATATATATATATATTATGTGGGGTTAGCTCAGGTGGGGGATCACCTTCCCTGGGAAAAAGGTAGACCGCACGGCAGGCTTTCGTCAAAATCTGGCTGGTTGTCAGTTTTATTAAAAAGGTTTGCAAGAAATATCAAAATAAACAAAACATCAAAATAAACCCTTGCCATCCAGGCACTAACTAAACAGGAGATAATTCCTCTCTAAGAGGTGAAGGGCTTCTCCCTGTCACCAAAACAAAATAACAGCAAACCTTTCCTTGTAGGTATAGTCCATACACACAGCTCTCTCAGAATACCTCTCTGAGTCCCAGGCCACGAGCGACTCCTTGCTCCAGCCCTGCCCTTTTTGTATCACCTGTTGGTGGTCATTAGTGGAGTTCAAACTCTGGTTCAGAACCACCTCTGCCATTGTGGCCCCGAAAACTCGGAGTGGACTCCACCTTACACCTCACAGTATGACCTCATGCGAGGTGACACATATCTTCCATCCATCACTTTGCCGTTCATACTGTCACAATATATATATAAATACAGTTGTGTTCAAAATAATAGCAGTTAGACATCACTAACCTGATCAATCACTGTTTGTGGTAGAAATGATATTTCTACATGGAAAATAATTTACTAGCAGGTGTAGTAGAGTAATAGAAATCCAACAGACCCAACAGTCATGACATGCATGCTGCTGATTCCGTGTAATTGAATCACTAATTGAAAGGGGCATGTTCAAAATAATAACAACAGTGTGGAGTTCTATTAGTGAGGTCATTCATTCTTTAAAAAACAGGTGGCAATTATTGCCCTTATTTAAGGAAGGAAGGCAGCAAATGTTGTACATGCTGGTTACAGTGCATTTCTCTCTGAAATTCTGAGGAAAATGGGTCGTTCCAGACATTGTTCAGAAGAACAGCGTACCTTGATTAAAAAGTTGATTGGAGAGGGGAAAACATATAAAGAAGTGCAGAAAATGATAGGCTGCTCAGCTAAAATGATCGCAAATGCTTTAAAATGACAACCAAAACCTGAAAGACATGGAAGAAAGCGAAAAACTATCATTCGAATGGATAGAAGAATAGCCAAAATGGCAAGGACTCAGCCTACAATCAGCTCCAGGAACATCAGAGAAGGTGTAAAGTTACCTGTGAGTACAGTTACAATTAGAAGACGCCTATGTGAAGCCAAGCTATCTGCAAGAAGCCCCCGCAAAGTCCCACTGTTGAAAAAAAGACATGTGCTGAAGAGGTTACAATTTGCCAAAGAGCACATTGACTGGCCTAAAGAGAAATGGCGCAACATTTTGTGGACTGATGAAAGTAAGATTGTTCTTTTTGGGTCTAGTGGCCGGAGACAGTTTGTCAGACGACCCCCCAAACACTGAATTCAAGCCACAGTACACTATGAAGACAGTGAAGCATGGTTGCGCAAGCATCATGATATGGGGATGTTTCTCATACTACGGTGTTGGGCCTATTTATCACATACCAGGGATCATGGATCAATTTGAATACATCAGAATACTTGAAGAGGTCATGCTGCCTTATGCTGAAGATGAAATGCCCTTGAAATGGATGTTCCAACAAGACAAAGACCCCAAACACACCATCTTGCAACATCTTGGTTCCAGACCAACAAGATTGATGTTATGGAGCGGCCAGCCCAATCCCCGGATCTTAATCCAATAGAAAACTTGTGGGGTGACATCAAAAATGCAGTTTCTGAGGCAAAACCAAGAAATAGAGAAGAACCGTGAAATGTAGTCCAATCATCATGGGCTGGAATACCTGTTCACAGGTGCCAGAAGTTGGTGGACTCCATGCAACACAGATATACAGCAGTTCTCAGAAACAGTGCTTATACAACTAAATATTAAATTAAGTGAGTCAAAGGAAAGCAAAATCTTCAAACATTTTTCAGTTGATATAGTGAATGTTTGAGTTTGTAAAGAAGAATACAAACACTGCTATTTTTTTGAACAGTCTAATATTCACTTTTCTTCAATTTTTTTAGAGGAACAACAAAAATTTGATATATTTTTCTTCATATTTTGATTTGGAATAGAATATGTAGTGTTCCCAATGCATTTGTGTGTATGGAAATAAAAGCTATTAGAAGGATTTTGAACTTTTTTCAACACATTGCTATTATTTTGAACACAACTGTATATATATATATATATATATATATATATATATATATATTGATTCTAGCAATTTTTCACCCTTTCTGAATTGGTAGTGTCTACTTTGCTTTATGTTAGCAAATGTAATTATGAAATAAGTGATATGCTTACATAATTTGTTATTTTAATTCAGATTGTCGCATGCCCTCTATAGCGATTTATATACCTGGCAATGATAAAGTATTGAGATTTGGAAATAGGTGTGTTCCCCTTCAACACCAGTAAAGTCCATTGTTTTTTTCTCGGATATATATTTATTATGGATGCGGCAACTGAGCGGTATACTTTGTTGATATTAATCCCTTAAAATTTTATAAAATACTTCATAATTTTAGGTTTCATTACAGACAAGTGAGCTAAAATGCAACCTCTGACCTACAGGGGGTTTTGATAGCAGACAATGTTTGAACTGTTCTGGACTCAGAATGAAACAGGAAGGTCTGAATTTATATCTCTACATGGACATGCTGGAAGCCATTTTGTTCTGTATATTCTATGTTCATGGTTTCTTAATACAAACCTTAAGAGCAAACATTCCAAAGTCATTACAGCCTATATACCCAGGTTATAAATTTGGGGGGAGGTATGGTGGTATCAGACAGCTACAGGATAAAGACCAGATATGATACCAAGTGGTAAGATAAATGGATGAGTCAATGTCTAGATTGAACAAAGAACTGTTCACAATTATTTTTTTTCCATGAACCTCTGAAAAAAGAATGCATATTAAACTTTACATTGCATATGGTGTTATTTTGACAGGAAAGTTTTAACCAAAAATGTCAATTGTATTATTATTAGTATTGCATGAAATGAATACTTGCTTACTTAAGTAATCCAGATTTTATATTACTATATTCAGTTTCCATATACATATATATTTATCTATAGTAATTGGTTTTAACAATTAATACACATATATATTGTGGATATTATGTTTTTGACATTTTAAAAAATTAGTTTGAGTTCATTATAATACAACGTTGGTATGTTACAAAGACGTGAAATAATAAGAAACCTCAGTAGTATACCTCAACAAATGTCTAAGATATATAGGTAGATTTTTCTCCAGAATCACTTAAAGTAATACATTATTTGCAATGACATGGGTACGAGTCTGTTTGAAACCAACCTTTTCAGAATAGTTATCTCTAATATTCATGATATTCTTACTAGCCAAGGTTAAAGGTCAACCTTAGACATGTTACAGAAGACATGTCAGATAAATCCTAATCCTATACTGCCCCCTTCAGATAATTGAAATCAATTAGTAGAGAAAATGACACTTAGTCTGACTTCACTTTTAGGTAAGATAAGCTTTGCCCACCGAAGTTTTTTGGGGGGATAAAAGTAAGAGATGGAGAGAGAACAAATGAGCAAAACAGCACATCACAAGGCAGGACAGGAGACAAGGGACAACAGACTGATACAGACACACCCCAAAGTGAGCTGACTGAAATTTGACATCACTGACACTATAGCGTCCATATTGGTAACTAGAACTTTCATTTTCTTCAGCTAACTTGTACTAGCCTTATATCGCCAGCTAAATTGTTTAGTCTGATAACGGTTATGGTTAGCACAGGAGTTGATGAAATTTGACATCACTGACACTATAGCATCCATATTGGTAACTAGAACTTTCATTTTCTTCAGCTAATTTGTACTAGCCTTATATCGCCAGCTAAATTGTTTAGTCTGACGGTTATGGTTAGCACAGGAGTTGATGTGAAGTAATTTTAATTGCAGTATAAATTATTTTCATTTCAATTCTCTGGGGGAAGATTTATTTTAAATATCTTTAAAGCTAGTTTTAGCTTCTATTCAATGGTTTATCTAGGTATATATGACAAAAATACGACAAAATAGACAACTTAGTGTAACATTTGATCTTGACCTCAGATAAATTCTTAGCTGATTGGATTGGCCTGTGTATGGTATTCTTAATCAATTCATGCCAAGGTTTTCATTGAGCTTTGATTATCTAGTTGTGGAGAGATCACGTGGTTGATTTGCATAGCTGTTGTCACATGTTGCTGAGTTACTGATAGTTTCTTACACTGCATTTCTAGACAGTTGGTTCTAATTCATTAATATTTGATTTCTGGTTTGAATTCCTAACCATTATTTTGAATTAGATTATTGTACTGTTATTTTAGTTTGTTTATTAGTTATGATCACCTATTGTATTTCATTATCATTTTACATTGAATTTTATGTTAAATAAATGTATATTTTTGCACATTATTGCTTTTTATTTTGTTTTCAAATTAGCTCAAATAAAGAACTCAGATTATCAGTTGATGTATGACAATTAGTCTCAGAGCTAAAGTTCTCCTTAATTACAGATCCCTGCCTGTTTTCATAAAATACATACTGATTATTTTCTCAGAGCTAAAGTTCTGACAACAAGGAACTGAGAACAGCTTTGTTTGCTGACAATATACTTTATTTCCTGTAAATCTCTCTCATAATACCACAGCAAAATGAATATTCTGCCAGGAATATTTGATGATTTTTGGGCACAGGTGAAATAATTCTTAATTGTAGGTACTAATGCACAAGGATTACTAGGCCTGAAAAACTTTTCTTTTAATGCTGCAGACCATAAGATTACTCAGTGGTGCCCCAAAGTAAACAGCCCTGCTCTGCCATTGGCCCCGTGCTAAATTGCAGGGGGCCCAGGCCCAATACTGGATGTCTGATTGTACTGCCTTTGGGATTGGGGTGATTAAACTCAATCTGTAGGTGTATTTACAATGAGTTGCTCCAGTCCAAAACTGTATTTCTTTACGTGGCAGCCCACTTTTATTTAAAGGAAAGCAAAGTTCACAGGTGCATTGCCCACGCAGGGGTTTCTTACACACATTATACACAAACATAAATACCGAGATACCTGGTTCACTGCTGCTTCACTCACCAGTTTATTTGACTGTGTTGTCCAGCTCGTCTGGATGCTTGGTTCTCTAGCCTTTAGTCGCATTGCCCTGCTGTACGGCCCACCTCTGGGCTATGGATTGGGGTTTGCCTGACACCCCAGTAGGAGCCACCCTTGCTCCTGGAACTGAGACTTGCTGTCTCCTAGCTTCTGGCTGTAGAACCTCTGACACCCCAGGTAGAGACCTTCTATCTCCCACACTGGGAGCGGTCTTCAAATTGGCCACAGCTCTGAGCTATCCTCAGACCTGTTCATATAACAATCCTGTACACCTGTGCACTCAGACAGGTTGCAGGCTTCTGGCAAAACCCAGACACAGGATTGAAAGTTCCGGTCTACCAGAATCACAGAATCCTGAGAAAGCCCAAAACACAGCATTCTCTGCTCAGAAACAACAATCTGGAACTTCGCATGTGAATCCTGTGTCACATTTTCTTATATTCTCTCAGTGACAGAGCCTCTCTCTGTCACATCTATTATCAATGGTTCTACACCCAATACCTTTCAAAATTTGATGATTGAATCTATTCTGCCTTAGAAACACTTTTCACATTATGAAAAATCACCACATTCTGGAAAACTTGAAATACTCAAATCCCTGTTTCATTTCACCTTTGTGGTTAGTCTTTTAAAATCCAAGAACCATCACATCTCTGAGCTTTATCAACACCTACAAATCCTCTTTAATCAACCATTTGCAGAGATTGATGTGAAAGAGTGCCTTCCTCTGATCTTCTGGAAAAGCTACAAGTATTTAACAAAACTAGATGGATTCTTGTAAATGAAACATGGCAGCTGACTTAATTTAAAATCCACCACAAGACAAATGTCCCCTACTTCAGGACAATTAAGCTTTTATGAGCACGGCCCTCTGAAATCTCCTGTATTGGTATGGATTGTAAGTATACTGTCTCCCTAATGCTGTAAAGTGCTGCACAAACTGTTGGCACTATATAAATCCTTATAATAATTATATTATTGATAATAACCCTTCTCGAGCTACTTCATCCAGTTGGCCAAAATAAAACCTGTCCTTTCCCCTATGCTAGTGCACTGCCTTTGGACTTGCCCAATGATTGCTACTTACTAGATGAAGGTTGCCAGACAAACCATGTTCTTGCTTGGACTCATGCCCTTGATTTAGTTCTTATTCTTTTTAGTTATGGTGCACCATCAGTATCATGTGTGCAAAAGAAGCTGGTTAAGAGTTATGAATGGCTACATATCTGTTTACTTATGATCATATGCTATATTATGTGGGGCTGGCTAGTGTCTCACTCAGCAGGTCTTCTGGACATGAAAAGAGACCACAGACAGCTGGTACTTCAGAGGAAGAAGATCCTTAGAAGGTGGAGAGTTTGTAACTGAAAAAATATAGTTGGGGGGAAATAGAGCAATTAATGTTTTCCTTCAAATACAAAGAATGGTGTAAGAAATCCCAGCTTGCTAACTCTTTGGGATCTCTGAAATTGGACACTGTACCATTGGACAGTGTACTATGTTCACTGGCATCCCTTTTTATATGTTTTCTAACACCTGTGTCATTTTGCTTATAAGGTTCTTAATCTCATACTTGCAGAAATCTATGATTTTAGTAAATTTACATCATAACCTGGTATTGCCACATTCCCATAATTCTACATACATTAGGCAGAAAATAATAACTCCCTTTATTTCTAAGCCAGGACATTGGTTATACTATATTCCTGCAGGTGCCCCATTCCAAGGGTGAACATGGTTACATTATATCTATATTTATCAGAAGCCAAGTTTCTATATGGCAACAAAAATTTGGAAATCTTTAATAAAATGTTTTTTATGTCATGTGTGTCATGTTACAGAACAGAATGATTTTCATGGAGAGCCTCAGCTACAGCGTACACTAGCAGCATATATTTGGCTGTGAAATTTATTTTTTATTACAATTACTTTGTCATGCATACAACAGCAGAACCAAAATCTGATTCTTTTCAGTTTTTAAAAAAAGTGTTTTTCAGGTAGCTCTAGCAGTGAAACAATATTCTTTAGCAAACAGTAATAATCCTGTTTGACAGATAAAAATTGGACAGTAGCTTGCTATGACTGTCCTTTTTTCCTTTTTTTCATTGAAGCAAAACTGTCCTGTCCTGGCCAATTTCTAATAAGCTCTCATTATTAATTAAGAGAGCACAGATGCTACACAAGCAGCAGTACAATTTTAATGAGCAAGGCTACACCCAAATTTAATGGAGACAACAAGCACATTCTGCAGAACATACAACAGTGTAAAATTGTCCAGAAGAAAGATGGGTTCAAGCAGTAATAATAGGCCTGTGTGCTTATGTCAGCATCAACCCAGGTCAGGGGACCTCAACAAGTCATCAGCAAGAGTAAGACCAGTGAGATCTCCCTCTAGAAGACCCAGGTACTAAATCTTTGTGTCATCAAGAAAAAACTCCAGAAATAGAAAAGGTAGTACAGGGGGAGCAGAAAAATAAATATTGGGAGGGGAATTGAGTAAAGTTTAATTTTATGTTATCCATTCTTTCAAATGAGCTCTGAAAGAATGGCAGGTTAAAGAACACATGGACAGTAAGGCTGGTCATACATTATACAATTTTTGCTTTAGATTTACCAAAAACCATATAATAGGAGGTCAAACCAAAACAACACTTTCAGTTGTATCCAATTAGGCAGGCCCTTGCACTACATAGTTAAAGGTAAATCTAAAGGAAATTGGGCAGAAATTGGACAGAAAATTGTAAGAAAATTATATAGTGTATGGCCAGCCTAAGACTGAATGTAATGCTTTAAACTCTCCAAACCTATAAAGGTTCAATCAACATAAAATAAACATTAAAAAATGACAAAGATATATCACAGGTCACACATGGTGCGTGCCCCAGGTTGTGCAGGGGGTGTGGTTCTGGAAGGATGACCATGAGTGCTCTCCCAGAACAAGCCGATCGCGCTGTAGCTGTCTTTTAGCTATAGCATGGTCAGGAACTGGTAAAAGGGACACTTTGCAGCAAAAATAAATAAATAAATAGAGTTTTCTATGGACAGGACATTAGCTGAAAGTGAATGCTGATTTGAAACCAAGCACAAAATTGAATGAAAGATAATATAAGTACAAAAGAAAAAATTATGGAGTTGTTTGCCCAAATAACTAGCAATTAGAATTAAAGTACAGCCTACAATTACTTAAATTCACAGACACTATGGCTAATATTTGCCCCTTATTGGCACTTCTAAGCCCGCTGTCCAAAGTTCAATGGCCTTGTACTGCATCATAGTTTGAGAAAATTCTTGCAGGTGAATTTGCACAAAATTAATCTGGATTGCGTATCTAAAACCCATATTAGCAACAAGTCTTCCTAAGAGTTAGTATATAACAATCTTGACTCTGCATACCAAAAGCAAAAATTTGGTAATTTCTACAGCTTTATCAGTGAATGACACTATTCATCTATAATTTTAATTTGGCTAAATAAAAGTTAGAAGGGAAATGAAAGATAGCTCACATAGACAGTCCTTTTACCCTCCTCTTTAATTTAATCTGTTCAGTTAAAGAAATACTTATGGTCTTACAGAATTGTGTCTATTAGTCACCCTTCCTGAATATAAGGAATCTCAGGGAACATTAATTGCCATTGACCTTCAAGGTGTTTCTTGGAAAGGCAACACAGAAAGTGATTTAAAGTGAGCTAATATCTACTTTCAGGAATAAGCTGGGAGTTGATCGTTTGCCACTTCAAAAAACTGTTCTCCAGCTGTTTTCATCATGTGAACCTGAATGTGTAATTGGCTATTTGCTATAACAGTAGCAGCTGCCTCATATATTCTTTAAGAATACTGCATCATTTTGTTATTTTATTATCATACACAATCTGCAGAATAATCCACTTATATGCTTTCACTGTGTTGTTATTGCTGCCCTTGTTTTTGTGATCCTCATGTATATTTGGAAATGATCATGAACTTTTGACAAGGATAACAGTTTCTGAATTTACTTCAAAATGATCTTATATGTTTTGTTACAAATAGTAATAATATACTGATTTATATTTTACAATCACATTCAGTTTAAATAAAACATTACGTGCAAACAGATTCTATGGAACGTGAAATGCAGGTTTGGAGAAAAATGTATAAAAATAACTGAACAACAATCACCATATCCCTGAGTAACCCCAAACACTAATTGTTCTTGAAACAACAATTATCTGCATTGAATTACTATGGTCTACCACTGAAGTCTTCCCTTATATAGAAGAGTTTGCAATGACCTAAATATTTATATCTATTTAATCTATATTTTCTCTAGGTAGTAATAGAAAAGTCACTTACCAACAGCTAGTTAGCTAGCTGGCCAACATTTGCAAAGCAACATTACATTTTTTGACAGGAAGCAGATGGCCAGTTAGAGCTGTTAAAATCAATTTTTTTGGAGACATAACTTTAGAGAAAAAATCCTGTAATTTTATAACTGAAAGACTCCTTGCTCTATTCAGTTTCTAACTAAGAGTTTTAAATGTAATAAGCATCTTCAACCAGAAGTTCTTCAGCATTTGCTCACCCACTACTTTAGTGATAGCTTGAAGAAGCTATCATAACATTAGGTGATAAGTGGAGAAAGGTATTGTTCTTACAACCAGTCCTATTCCACAGACACTTGAAGATTTTTGATTCATTCTAGAGCACGCCAGCTACCTTGCAACAATGGTCAAACTCACATAAACAGAATAACAACCCTTAAAACTCAGTCTCTCAGCTTTAGTTTGTTGCCAGAATTTGGAATGGCTACTGTAAGGTGTGTATTTATAAAAAAAATAGCACAGAAAAATTTGCCCAGTGAAAGTGTATGCACTTTATTTCTGTGGAAATGGGGCAAAATGTTATTGGGCTATTTCCAGTGCTGGACTAATGTTTTTCATTGATTTAAAATTTAAAAGACCCCATTTGGCACTAATCCAAGGGTATATTAGAACATTCCTGTGATATGTAGCACCATTTAGTACCAAATACTGCATTTTCAGATTTAAATCAATTAAAAAAATTTGTCCAGCACACAAATAACATGTACATGCACTTTAACCAGATGAATGTAAGCACTTTTTTATGAATACACCTCTATACATTAATAGACAACATATAACTTTTGCTGCTTCCTTCAGAAAAGCAGGCTCTCTAACAGTATGTGCTCTAAATACAAAAGCATCCAAAGCTGTATAACCCATAGTTTAAATTTCCTTTCTCTAATATTATTGAACATAGCAGGATGGAGAGGAGTTTTAGATATAATTTCAAAATTGAACTATGTCACCTGTGTACTCTTAAGACTGTTCCACACATTTCCATAAAAACATGACTATAAACAGATAAGGGTCATAATTTTCTTCCATCAAATATAACACTGCTAGCGCAGGATCATTATGGTAGGATTTGTCTCCCTTTTAAAATTATGTAAGTGTGCTTTTAGGTAAAACTGACTTTTAAGGTCATTAATGCAAATTAATGTCAAGTCAGCCAATCTGGCTGCCAGCATGAAACAAAGTAAACAAGTTAATTTGATTTCTGCAGAACATAAGACCAAGAAATCTGGCTGCCAAATTCTCAGAAGGTCGAAAAAGGCTATATGTTCCAAATCATAGGTCTTAACATGAAAGGTTTCTGTCCCTATTATAATCCCAGAATAAAATTTAAGATAAGGATATTTTATTGTCATTTCAAAAACATGCTAAGAATTAGCCAAATAAGGTCCTGTAGACAATAATAGTCAAACAAATAAATAAAAATGAATAAATATGTATGTAAACATAAATATAAAGATACTGATTGTGAAAATAAATATTATTTTTATTATTATTATTAATAATAATAATAAAAAAATAAATAAATTCACACCCATTTGTTAAATGTGAGCGGCAACTACACATAAAAAGCATAATGATGCTCAAAATGATTGAGATGTATAATAATGCACATTATAACTGATAGTATTGCAAATTTCAGTGAGTGTCTGGAAAGTAATACCATAGGTAGCAGCAGCAATTAAGGGTGATGAAGAATTTGTCACAGCATCAGGGACAAATGGGTTCCTCAGCCTGGTGGTTCTAGCTATAATGCTCAGGCCTGAGGTAAGTGTAACAAACACGCTAAAAGCAGGACAGGATGATATCGAGGGCCATCCTCCTTCTCCTTATCAATATTAATAATATATCAATATTATTGATGGTGGACAGTTTGCTACAGTTTTACTACACAGTATCTGCTTATGTCCATTTGCACCTCTGAAAGCTGGCTTTCGCAGTCTCTATGAACACTGCCTGGAATATTATCTGAGCCTGCAACCTTTCAGTGCTTAACCTTCACAGACCTCTTCACCTCTGCTATGATCACCTGGTAAAGTGGTGAGCCTAAAGCTAGGGGATGTGTTGGAAACCTCAAAAAAGCACAAAAAGGGTTTAGAGCATTCAGAAGAGAAGTATCCCTGGTGCTCATAATGCCCTTCCACGTGCTCTATGGTGGAAAAGTGACTATGAATTTTGAGGGAATAGTTAGCCTTGATTCTCCTTATACAACTTACTCACAATGTGGCTTCTTCTTGCTGCACTGCATTCAGATGTACTGCTAGACCTGAATGCGTCACAGAGTCACAAGTTTTCTGAAGAGAACAAACGTCTACATTCTTCACGGGTTTATGGTTGGGGAAGATAGTATTTGTTCTAGTTGTAGTAACATCCTCCACACATTTGCTAATATAAATAACAGTTTCCCCAGATCCACACATCTGACACTTTGCACTGCCTTTTAAATATCTGCCAATTAGTACATTCAAAATAGTCCTATAGTATTGAAGCAGCCACATTAGGCCATATAATAATGTTTGTCATTGGTTTATTGACTTTCAGTGGCAGTGGGCAGAAACAATTTGGTTAGAAATAACGAAGTGGGGATGAGGGATATCTCTCTGCCATCTACCTCCTTGATTTCTCCCTGATAGATGATTACAATCTGATTAGAAGAGTAGCATCCCATTGAGTTGGAGTACAGCATGTTGTTATTTAACCAAGTTTTTGTCAGGAGTTAAACAAAATCATTCCCTGTTTCCCGGCAGACATTCAGTATCAGTCCAATCAGATCCATTTTGTTATCCAGTAAATGAATGCTGGACAGAAAGAGTGATAAAATAGCTGACCTGTTTATGTTAGCTCTAAGCTTAGCCAATAAACTAGTCACATCACACCAGGGATCAATAGTGGGTGTACAACATAACATGCCATTGGCCTTGCCCAACGCGCATTTCTTCCAGTGCAACAGATCTGGTCCATTAAAGTTTGTTGCACCAGATGAAATAAGTGTAGGATGAGGCCAGAGGCATATGACCCACACCCACGGACACCCACTGTTTACATCTTCAGGTTTGTTGCATCAACACAAAAAAACACACGTTGAGCAAGGCCAGAGGCATATGATGTTGTACATCTGCTGTTAATCCCTGGTGCGGTGTGTTTTTCTAGTGTTACTCTGTAACCTTTGTGAGTATATCTGCTTTTAATAAATCATGTGGTTTTAGCATATTACTCTATGGCCCTTTGTTCTTTCTCCTACTCATTATTACTCTAAGGTGTTGCATTTGGAAAACTAGTGAAGGAATGTGGAAGTGGTGGAGTACGTGGTACCCTGAGTGACGGCCACCAATTGGATGATTTCTGCACAGTTGATTGGTTGCTTTAGTTATAGTGCTACAGGCATCTTAACTGCTTTCCCTCCGCCCTATAGCAGAAATAATTCTACAGGGAGGCAGGTGTGCGCACAATCATGTATATATACATGATTTTGCATTACCGGGTAGGGGCACTCGCAAGCTGTGTGCGCGCCCTACCCATGCCGCCATTCACAGCCTCGGCTGTCAATCACCAGGTCCCAGCTGGTGATTGCTCGCCGGCACCCACAGCCTACCGCAGTCTCGCAGTTGCTGCTCACCGCTATTACTAGTAAAAAGAAAAATTCCAGTTTATATACTGTCATTTGTAAACGCTATAACTTTCACATAAACCAAATAATTTATATGTATTGGGATTTTTTTTAGCAAAGACATGTAGCAGAATACATTTTGGCCTAAATTTAGGATGACACAATTTTTGATGTACATGGGAGTAGAAAGTGTAATCTTTGCCATCTGGGTGAGATAGTCGCCAGATGTGTGTTAGCTGTAGCACCTCTACAAAATTAACTAACAATGTAGGAGCGGTTGGAGTACAGTTGAGAGGAAACCCGGGTCGGTCGTTGGTTTTGGATTTATCTTCCTGCCAATTCATGTAACAGTTGAAATCTCCTCCTATAATGAGGGGAGGTGGATATAATTTGATATTCTTGTGGACATTGATTGAAAAAATTGTTTAGTGGGAGTGTTGGGTGCGTACATGTTAGTGAGTACTAGGTTGCTAGAACCCATTTTTATGTGTGATGTTGCAAAACATCCTTCGTCATCAGTTTCACTGGAAATAACTACCCGGGAGAGCCATTTGTGGATAGGTAGAAGTACCGTATTTTCCGGCGTATAAGGCAACTAGGTGTATAAGACGACCCCCTAATTTTCCAGTTAAAACATAGTTTTTGGGCTATACTCATCGTATAAGACTACCCCCCTTCTGAGGCAACACCATTCCTGTCCAGGCCAATTTTCAGCTTTCAGCGCTGTCACGCTTTGAATGACAATTGCACGGTCATGCAACACTGTACCCATATGAAATTTTTATCATTTTGTTGTGACAGATAGAGATATATTTTGGTGGTATTTAATCAACTCTGGGTTTTTTATTTTTTCTTAAACAAACCAAAAACCAATGAAAATTTTGAAAAAAAAAGTTTTTTCTTAGTTTTTGTTTTAAAATTTTGTAAATAAGTGAATTTTCTCCTTCACTGATGCGCGCTAATGAGGCTGCAGTGAGGGTCACTGATAGGCTGCACTGATTGACACTGATAGGTGGCACTGATGGTCACTAATGAGGAGGCACTGGTAGGTGGCACTGATGGGCATTGGCAGGTATCACTGATGGGCACTGAAAGGCAGCACTGATACTTGGCACTGATATATGGCACCGATAGGCGGCACTGACTGGCACTGTTAGGCGGCACTGACTAGCACTGTTGGGCGGCACTGACTGGCACTGTTATGCGGCACTGATAGGCAGCACTGACTGGCACTGATAAGTGGCACTGACTGGCACTGTTAGGTGGCACTGACTGGCACTGATAGGCGGCACTGACAGGCAGTAATAGGTGGCACTGATGTTTTAGTCGAGGACTGAAATCGTCCAGTGCTTATCTGTTCCTGTCCTAATTTATGACGCTAGCTTTGGAATGTGCGCACATTGGAAGGGACTCATGCTGACACACAAGTTCAGTCTATGAATACTTCTAGTTTAATATAATGAGAAAGTGAACTTATATATGCAGAATGATGCAAGAGTCATGTGACAACAGCATAAGCATTATATTAGTCTTTGATTGGTCATTTCCACATGAAAACAATCTCCGTCATGGTATAGATGTGATCTTCTTCCAGGCCTTATCTTATAGAGAAGAAAAACATTCCTTTGTTTCCCAAATCACACGGTGGGAGGGGGTCTGTGTGTGTGAGCAGACATTTCTTAAGCAAGGATTTCTTATAGTACCACAAAGCCCAGCAGGCAGAAAATATTCACACAACATATGTATTAAAGTATAAAAGTAAATATTTATAAAACTTATAGAAATAGCGTATATATATATATATATTCAATAGGAAACGAAATAGGCATTTTACCAAATCCATCACAGTCCCCCCTTAAAATGACTATTTTACTCTGTCCCTATAAAACCTAGCTCATCTGTCCTTATGTACCTTGGAACTCTTTTATGCTGCACGTTAGACAGGTGATGACTATTTCATCACCCCCCTTGCCACAGGCTTTGTACATATGGAAGTCAGATGTTATCCCTACAAAATTGTGAGATTACTATTGGCGGAGAGGGACCGTAACGGGGTATAAGGTTTTTCTTCATCTACCATATGGAGATCCTCTTGCTCCTGGTTCAGGAAGGTAGGTGTTCTGTTGTCTACTGCTTTGCTCATCAATTTCCTCACACATGGTATAACACAGCATACAACCAGGGCCAGGAGAATCAGAATTATTAATACAGTTACCCCTATTTGGGCAAGTATCTTTTGCCACCCACTCATCCAATTGAAATATTGATCCCACAAGTCTGTGATCCCTGAATTCTTTTTCAACTCAACTGACAGATCTTCCAATTTCTTTATAGACAGAGTAACCTTACCATTCGGGCCAGTATTGTCAGGAATATATGTACAACATGTTCCGGTTCCTTCTATCATTTTACAGACACCTCCTTTTTTCCGCTAAAATCATGTCCAGAGCCATCCTATTCTGGAATGTCATGTAGGATGTAGGGACTAACTGGTCAACGATTCCTTGAAGGGCATCCCTGGTGTAATTCACAAACCTCTGTTGGTTGTAGTATATGTAATTTATCTAATCTACATTTTTATTAACAGTTATCATGGGAATGAGGGATTCAAAACCTGATTTTACTTGGTCTCTGGCTTTAAATTTATTAGGCACCCCCCTTGGGACTCCAATAGCATCTATATACACATGTGGGTCAAAACTACCAGAAGGAGCTTTTCGTTTCCTCCTACGGCCAGGCATTGGGTCATGGGTATTTTCTGCTAGGATGTGGAGAGGCATAATGGCCTTTGCAAGAGCATACTCACCAGTCCAAATCCCTTCCAATCTGATTCTAATCTTTTGGTCCCCAGTAATCATCCATGACACATATGTATACCTGGTCACTACTATCGGAACATGCTCGTTGTGTCAAGATCATATAGATTATGGTCATATAGCACCACATGGGATCTATACTACAGAAATCAAAGGTGAAAATAGCTACATGAGTGTTGGATGAGTTGTACCAAAATATAGTGGTGTCACCTATTTCAGTGATATCCACCTGTTGAGCCTCTGTCAGACTTATAAGAAAAAGTATATACAACATAGTTGTCATGGTGTAGATGACGCCTTTTCCTCAGGGGTTGGGACTTTCTTGCAGTGGGAGGCCTGTATCCAAGTGTTCTTCCTGGCCACCTTGTCCGAAGGGGCTGTGGTCAGCAGAACTTGGAAGGGACCATCATATCTTGGCTCAAGGGAATGTTTCCTCATAAATGTCTTTACTAATACCCAATCTCTGGGTAATAGGCTGTGAGTTCCTGTATCTGACTCAGGATCTGGAATGGAGAAAACACTTGGACATGGATACGGGTTAATTCACGTGTTAATACAGTCACATAATCAGTTAAGACATCAGACTGTAATTGCAACTGTTGTGGAAAATAACAACCAAGTCTGGGGGCTGAGCTAAACAAAATCTCATAAGGGGATAGGGAGTGTTCTCCTCTTGGTGTGTATCTGACACTAAATAGGGCAATAAGCAGACTGTCTGGCCAACTCATGCCAGTCTCTTGGGCTACTTTTAGCATTCTTTCTACTTTCCCACTACTTTGGGGGTGATAGGGGGTATGGAACGCCAGAGTGACTCCTAATGCCGCCCATATTTCTTTGGTTACTGAAGCTGTGAAGGCGGGGCCCTGGTCACTCTCTATCACCTCTGGAAGCCCATATCTGCCTACAACCTCAGTGAGGAGTTTCTTCGCAGTTGTTTTAGCAGTCATGTTAGTTACAGCAAAGGCCTCTGGCCAACTGGAAAACATGTCCAACACCACTAGGGTGTACTCAACCGCCCACTCTTTGGCATCTTGATATGATCAATTTGTATCCTTTGAAAAGGGTATAGGGGTTTGGCCAAGTGTTTCTGTGGTGTCTTCTCTGTGCGTTCCGTATTGCATTTTTGCACAGATGGCACATGTTCTGCAAAAATTGTTCGTCAATGTGGTGATTCCAGGCGCTATATCGTACTTGTTGATAAAAGAGTTCATGAGGCTCTTTGACAGATGGGCTGCTCCGTGTGCCCACTGGACTACAGCTGGAAACATATTCTTGGGTAAACAAAGCCTCTTGTTGCACTCAAACAGACCGTCTTTGAGAATAGCTCCTCTCCGTCTCCAGCTTTCTTTTTCTTCTGGACTTGCTGCTTCTTGGAGTTCCTTGAGGTAGCTTCTGTCCACAGGTAAAGTCTGTAAGGTGAATATTGGTTCCCACTCTCCGGTCACCTCTCCTTCCATTTCTGGTGGTCCCATGGCCGCTCGTTTTGCAGCCAAATCTGCCAGATTATTGCCTTTGGCTTCTGAGGAGTTTAATTTCCCATGAGCTTTTACCTTCAGAATAGCCACTTGAATGGGTAGAAGGAGTGCCTTAATAAGGCAAGATGGCGGCGGGAGCAGACACGCTTTAGGAGCTCCTGCGCTCCTAGCCCCAATCCGCTGCCATCCGGGCCGCAGCGGAACCCAGCGGGGCCCCTAAGACACTCCCGGCCCAGCCTGACCACCAGGGACCACTTCTGGACCTTTTCCCGGAGCCCCGGAAATCGCGGCCTACCCGCGCACCCGAAGCCGCGGCCTCGATTTTGGCCGCGGCCGAGCCGCGATCGGACCGGATCGCCGGACATCTACCCGGACCGTCACCGCTCTGCCCACCGGGTCCCGCCGACCTGCCTGCCTGCCCAGGGCCCTCCCCATCAGCCCTGGGTCCTCGCTGATCACCCTGGACCACCAGGAACCGGCACGGCCTCACGGTCTCCCTGGAGCCCTCCCTAGCTCTGGGACCACCCCAGACCACCCGGCACCCAGCCGCCACCTCGGGGCACCCAGCTGCTCGCACCCGGCGACCCTGCCTGGGAACTGCTTCAGGCCTCCCAGCACCCTGCGGGCCACCCTGCACCAGCCAGCCCCAGACCAGGAACCTTTCCAGGACAACGCCGCACCTCCGCTACCTGCATCGAGGGGATTCCGTAAAACCATGGGTCTTTAATGCCGTTCCAGATATTGCAATGCATTGTTGATGAGGATTCTCCCGTCCTTCCCATCTCTTGGCCTTTGCTTGGCAACTCGAAGTCCAAGCTCCCAGCTAACACCCCTGGACACCCAGCACCCAGCTACCGGGTACCCAGCTACCACCCCTGGACACCCAGCACCCAGCTACCGGGCACCCAGCTACCACCCCTGGACACCCAACACCCGGACCACCCAGCGAATCGAGACGTCGCCCAGCGAATCGAGACGTCGCCCAGCGAATCGAGACGTCGCCCAGCGAATCTCCCACCGGACCACCCAGCGAATCTCCAGTCACCGAGCCGCCAGCATCACCAGACGCCTTGCCTGCCAACGCCCCCCAACATCGCACCCTACGTCCCCTCCACTCGCCGATCCACCAGACCCACTGAAGCCCCCTCGGACGCCAGCATACTGCACCCACAGATTGCAGCCAGCCAGCTGCTGGACTCTACTCCCACTCTCCCCCTACAGAAGGACTCTAGTGGACTCCTCCACGGTGATATAGACTCTCCACATCACCTCGCCCTGACCCGTATCCCTTCACCTCCCCTGTCCCGAACAGCACTGCACTCACCCCAGCATGCCACCTGCACTTCTTCTCCTCGTTTTCCTCTCCTCCATCCCAAAAATCGCCTCCCTCTACCCGCCCACCCCCCCAAAACAGCTCTACATTGCCCCTTCACTTCTGCCCTCTCTCCACTACGGCACTCACCACCTCCTCCTGGTACTCCACTCCCCGGTCGACCCACGTGCCACCACTACCAGACCCACACGCTCCTGCACCTCCCATTCCCATGCCACCCTCCTCACCCTTCTCCTTCTCCTATCCGCTGGGGACATCTCCCCGAACCCTGGCCCCTCACCACCTCTCCCCCCCTCCAGGGACCCCCCTGCTCCCGCCAGCCGCCGCAACCCCCTCAACCTCATACCTGTGCACCTCCCCCCCACATCCATCCCCCCTCTCTCGGTTGCACTTCTGAACGCCCGCTCGGTTTGCAACAAACTAACTGCCATCCATGACCTCTTTATCTCCCGCTCCCTCAACCTCCTAGCCATCACCGAAACCTGGGTACAGGCCACCGACTCTACCTCCCCTGCGGCACTCTCTCATGGAGGTCTCATCTGGTCCCATTCACCAAGACTGGGCGGTCACAAAGGTGGTGGTGTCGGCCTGCTCCTATCACCGCTGAGCACCTTCCAGGTCCTCCCTAACCCCCCCTCCCTAACCTTCTCCTCCTTCGAGACTCACTGCATCCGGCTCTTCTCACCCACCCCCTTAAGGATCGCAGTGATCTACAGGCCCCCCGGATCCATAGCCCGCTTCCTGGATGACTTCGCCGCCTGGCTTCCCTTCTTCCTCTCCTCTGAGCTACCGACCATCATCCTTGGGGACTTCAACATCCCCATCAACGACCACACCCCAGCTACCTCTCAACTCCTCCACCTAACCACCTCCTTCGCGCTCACACAACACACTCAATCCTCCACCCACATCAATGGGAACACCCTGGACCTCGTCTTCTCCCACCTCTGTACCCTTAACCACTTCACTAACACCCCCTTCCCTCTCTCCGACCACCACCTCCTCACGTTCTCCATCTCCCCTTCCCCTAACTCCCCCCCCCCAGTGCGCCAAACCATCACCAGCCGCAACCTCCGCAACCTGCACCCGGCCCCCCTCCACTCGGCTGCCGACCGCTTGCACGACAGCATCCTTCCACTGTCATGTCCTGACCTAGCCACCACCGCGTACAACGACTCACTATCAGCCACCCTAGACTCTCTGGCACCCCTAACCACACGCAACATCAAACCCAGACCGCTCCAACCATGGCAGAACGACCACACTAAATGCCTCAAACGTCGCAGTCGTGCGCTGGAGAGACTATGGCGCAAAACCAGGTCCCCTCATGCATTCTCCCTCTACAAATCTGCCTTCCTCACCTACACCTCCTCCCTCCACGCCGCCAAGCAGGCCTACTTCGTTGACCTGATCAACACCCTCTCAAACTGCCCTCGCCGACTCTTCTCCACCTTCAACTCCCTGCTCTCTCCCCCCCCTCCTCCACTCAGTACCTCACTTACCGCCCACGAGATTGCCACTCATCTCCATAGCAAGATTGACGCAATCCGCAAGGACATAGTCAACTTGCAGTCTACCTCCCCATCTAGCCTCCCCCCTTCCATCACCCTCTCATCTCTCCCCTCCTCTGACCTTGCAACGGCACTGCCCCCCACCACACCCAAGGCCCTGCCTACCGTAACCCCCCCATCACTGCACTCCTTCAGCCCTACTACCACTGAGGAAGTCACCAGAGTCTTCTCAGAAGCCCGCCTCACTACCTGCCCCCTGGACCCTATCCCCTCTCAACTCCTCCGGTCACCCCCCTCTTCCCTCATCCGCTCCCTTACCCACATCTTCAATCTCTCCCTCGCTACTGGCGTCTTCCCCTCCCCCCTAAAACATGCGCACATCACCCCCATACTCAAAAAGCCCTCCCTGGACCCCACTGACCTCAACAACCTCAGACCAATTTCCCTGCTGCCACTCATGTCCAAGCTCCTTGAGCGCTTGGTCTACGATCGCCTAAGCGCCCACCTAACTGACAACAACCTCCTTGACCCACTACAGTCCGGCTTCCGTCCCCTACACTCCACCGAAACTGCCCTCCTCAAAATCACCAACGATCTACTAACCGCCAA
Organism: Staurois parvus; assembly: GCF_062004578.1. NCBI lineage: Eukaryota > Metazoa > Chordata > Amphibia > Anura > Ranidae > Staurois > Staurois parvus. The sequence continues at coordinate 5,459,536 of NW_028317998.1, forward strand.
AGCCAAAGGCGACTACTCTGTCCTCCTCCTCCTAGACCTCTCTGCGGCTTTTGACACAGTCGACCACCCCCTCCTCCTTAATAAACTACTCTCCCTTGGCATCAGAGACTCCGCTCTCTCTTGGTTCTCGTCCTATCTATCCCAACGCTCCTTCAGCGTTTCCTACAACGGCGCCACCTCCTCTTCCCTCCCCCTCTCTGTTGGGGTCCCCCAGGGCTCTGTCCTTGGACCCCTTCTCTTCTCCATCTACACCTCCTCCCTTGGCAAACTCATACACTCCCACGGCTTCAACTACCACCTCTATGCTGATGATACTCAAATCTACCTATCCACCCCTCACCTCACCCCCACATTCTCAGCCCGCATCACTCACCTCCTAAACGACATCTCTGACTGGATGTCGCTCCATTTCCTCAAACTCAACCTCTCCAAAACCGAGCTTCTCGTCTTTCCCCCTTCCCGTGCCCCCCCCCCCATCCTTTCCATCACTACCAACAACACCACCATCAATCCCGCCCAGCAAGCCAAGGTCCTTGGCGTCATTCTGGACTCAAACCTTTCCTTCCAACCTCATGTCAAATCACTCACAAATACATGCAGGCTCCACCTTCGCAACATCGCCAAAATACGCTCCTTCCTTACCCCAGACACCACTAAACTACTCGTTCACTCCCTGATTATCTCACGCCTGGACTACTGCAACTCCCTCCTCATCGGCCTACCCCAGTGCAAACTCTCCCCGCTTCAGACCATCCTGAACTCAGCTGCCAGACTCATCCACCTCACCAGCCGCTCCACCTCTGCCACCCCCCTCTGCCTCTCCCTCCACTGGCTCCCCATTGCCCAACGCATTAAATTCAAACTGCTCACTCTGACCTATAAAGCCATTCACAACACTGCCCCTAACTACCTCACCGACCTGATTCCCAAGTACCACCCTACCCGTACCCTTCGCTCTTCACAGGACCTCCTTCTATCTTGCTCCCTGGTCTCCTCCTCCCACGCACGACTGCAAGACTTCTCCAGGTCCTCCCCCATCCTCTGGAACTCACTACCCCAATCCATCAGACTGTCACCTTCCCTCCTCACCTTCAGGCGCTCCCTGAAAACCCACCTCTTCAGGGAAGCCTACCCCACCCTCACCTAACAGCCGCTGCCCTTCCCTCCTCCTACCACTCCATCCCCCACAGCCATTTCCTCCTGTACCTCTACCCCCTCCCTCCTAGATTGTAAGCTCAAAAGAGTAGGGCCCTCTTACCCCTTGTGTGCTGTTTGATGTTACTGTACTGTTTCATGTATTGTCCCCCCCTATTGTACAGCGCTGAGCAAACCCTTTGGCGCTATATAAACTCGATAAATAAATAAATAAATAAATAAATAAGGAGTGCTTCTAGCAGTCGTCCAATGGCTGCTCCGTGTCTTATGGACATACCTGCCGCAGTCATAAATCCTCTTGCCTTCCATATGGGTCCAAAGTCATGGGCCACCCCAAAGGCATATCTGGAGTCTGTGTAGATATTGGCCCTTTTTCCTTCCGCCATCTGGCATGCTGTTGTAAGTGCTTGAAGTTCAGCTCCCTGTGCAGATATTGCTGGCGATAGGGCTCTTGCCTGTAGGACTGTGTCTGCAGTAGTGACCGCAAATCCTGTATAATATTTGCCTCCATCGTCTGCATATCTGGAACCATCAACAAACAAGGTGAAGTCTGGGTCCTGCAGAGGTGTTTCACTCACTGTGGGAAGATGGAAGGTTTCCATTTTCATCACTTCAAGACAATTATGAGGCTCAGTGGCTCCATTATCCTCTCCACTTTCTTCATTACCTTCATTACCCCCCTCAGCAATTGGGAGGAGAGTGGCCGGATTCAGGGTTTGGCAACGTAGGAGAGTGACGTTATCAGGAAGTTGGAGGGAACACTGTAGTCTAAGATGCCTCGCTGTGGACAAATGTTTAGGTTGGACTTGGTTTAAAATGGCAGCAATGGCATACGGTGCCAGAAGAATAAGTTCATGTCCCAGTACAATATCAGAGGTCTTATCCAGCAGAGCTGGAGCAGCGAAAACTGCACGCAGACACGAGGGTGCTCCTCTAGCCACTGGGTCCAAACGGCATGAGTAGTAGCCTACGGGTCGTAGGCAGTCTCCGTGGGACTGGGCCAATACTCCTGTGCCATGGCCTTGGCGTTCAGACACGAACAGTTTGAAAAAATTTCTCGTAGTCTGGTAGACCTAGGGCTGGGGCTGAAGAAAATAAGCATTTTAGAGCCAAAAAAAAAAAAAAAAAGTTGGAGTCGGCCTCTTCGGACAGATGGAAGGGCTCAGACTTGACAGCATCATAGAGTGGTTGCATAAACCAAGAAACATCAGGAATCCATGACCTACAGTGGGATATGAGGCCAAGAAAGGCATAGAGTGGCTTCTGGCCTAACGGCAGTGGCAGGTTCTGGATGGCCTTAACTCTTTCCTCCGTAAGATGCCTTGTTCCATGTAAGAGGCAGTGGCCCAAGAACATGACTGTTGTCGTGCACCATTACAACTTCGGTTTAGAAGCCTTACAGCCTTGGTGTGCCAAATAACATAGTAAACTCTCCGAGGCTTCTTCAGCCGTGGGCAGGTCATCAGCACAGAGGAGAAGGTCATCCACATATTGAAGAAGGACCACTGCCGAATGTTCCTTTTGCCGCGTGTCCAGTATGGTGGTCATGGCTTTGGCGAACTGGCTCAGAGAATTTTGCGCCCCTCGTGGATAAAAACAAAGAAGTATCTGCATGAGAATACAAGGGAACACTGGAGAATGCATTTGCCAGGTCCACCACGGTGAAATACTTTGCTGTTGGAGGTACCCCTGTGAGTAAAGTGTGGGGATTTGGAACGATAGGTGTCTCTAAGACAGTGGCTTCATTCACTGCTCGGAGGTCCTGTACCATCCTGTACTTCTCTGGTTCTCCTTTGGGTGTCTTCTTTTTTTATCGGGAACAAAAGTGTATTACATGGAGAGGTACAAGGTATGAGTGCACCATTTGCCACAAGGGACTTGACCTGCTTCGAAATGGCCTTGGATTGCGCTGATTTCAGTGGGTACTGTGGTTTCCTGGGTAGGGGAGCTCCAGGCTTCAGTTCCACCATAATTGGGGGTACCTTTTAAACGTCCAATATCTTCGGGTCCTGTGGACCATAGACAACTTGGGATTCTGCTCAGCACATCCGGTGCTACGTAGAATGTACCATTGACTTGTAAGACCGGACACACTGGGTAGAGGCGTTGGCCTTCCAGTTGTCTAATTTGGTGTACCAATATGGCCGCCTCCAGGAAGTGTACTGGGCTGGGCAGGAAGGGACAAAGCAGGTGCAGCAAGATGGCTGCCATCAGGAAGTGTACTGGGCTGGGCAGGAAGGGACAAAGCAGGTGCAGCAAGATGGCTGCCATCAGAAAGTGTACTGGGCTGAGCAGGAAGGGACAAAGCAGGTGCAGCAAGATGGCTGCCATCAGGAAGTGTACTGGGCTGGGCAGGACTGTTCCTGCCCTCCTTTGTTCTGAATTCTATCATCATAGGGCGGTGGTTTTAGCACACTTCCATTTTCACTTTTATGATACACATACATTATACAATCGCCTTTTTCTTGAATTTCTTCCAACTATCCTTTATGCAACGCTTTTACAGTTTTTTTTACAAAGCTTCTGTCACGTTCAGCAAACCTTTTTTCACATAACATTCCTCTCTGTTCCTACAATGATTTGTGCCAGTCCTGACCTTCAGCTTACAAACTTTCGCTACTTTAGATAACTTTTTTAACTGCTTCACTTCCTTCACATCTCTTCACAATATGACATGCCAGTAATCCTTTTCAATATTTAACACATTAATGGTACACATAAACAGTTTTTTTTTTTTCCTGTAGCAATACCTGTTCTGTCCACTGCTCTTTGTGGATAACTTTGGCTACATTATACCAAGCTTCTTGCTGTCTTCAGCAAATTTTTGGTCAACTAAGACATCTTTCTTCTCTTCTTTTTTTTTTTTTTTTTTTTCTTCGCCATTCTTCTGGCTGTAAACGACCTCCCTTATCTGTGATTCCACATACTTTCACTAACTTAACTAATCCCTTCACATACTGCTCCCCCTCCCTCTGTGCAACCAGGTCACGTCCTAACATTCCTTTCTAGGGGTCTTATCAGCGTCTGACCCATCTCCTCCTCCCTTCTCTGTCCTTCCTAACAGAAATCTAAGACACTTCACAGGCTGCTGTCCAGCCTTTTCTTAACCCTTAACAAACCCCAACCTTCTGTTATGAATGGCAACATTAACTCACAGACACACATTTAGGACATAACATAGCAGTCTATCTTGGTGGGCTATGAGTACAGATCACTGAGTAAATCTTCGTAACCCACACAAACACGGTTACGGCACCACGCTGCCACACTACCGTGACGCGTACTCGACACCTCCTCTCGTGGTCAACACACAAGGTTACCACACCCAGAGAAATTATGTGTCAAAACCCTCAGTAGGTCCACTCCTCTTCCACCTCAAGACTGATACATAAAAACAAATACACAACAGAGACCCAGGTAACAGATAAGCACATGCAGGTAGATTTAAATAAACTCCGGGCAAGCAAAGTTACCTGCCTTTAGTGACCTTTAGCAGCCGTACTAGGCACAGGTATGAATCAACAACAAAGACAGGATAAGCAATGGTAAGATAGCAAAATATATCTTACCATGCTCCAGAGGTGATCAATCTCCGGCCTGTCCAGTTTGACTGACACCGAACGCCTTTTCAGGTCGGCTGGCTGCAGGTTCATTACTCAGAGTTCCCGGATTTCTTGGCACCAGTTGTTTTAGTCGAGGACTGAAATCGCCCAGTGCTTATCTGTTCCTGTCCTAATTTATGACGCTAGCTTTGGAATGTGCGCACATTGGAAGGGACTCACGCTGACACACAAGTTCAGTCTATGAATACTTCTAGTTTAATATAATGAGAAAGTGAACTTATATATGCAGAATGATGCAAGAGTCATGTGACAACAGCATAAGCATTATATTAGTCTTTGATTGGTCATTTCCACACGAAAACAATCTCCGTCATGGTATAGGTGTGATCTTCTTCCAGGCCTTATCTTATAGAGAAGAAAAACATTCCTTTGTTTCCCAAATCACACGGTGGGAGGGGGTCTGTGTGTGTGAGCAGACATTTCTTAAGCAAGGATTTCTTATAGTACCACAATTAGTCTTTGATTGGTCATTTCCACACGAAAACAATCTCCGTCATGGTATAGGTGTGATCTTCTTCCAGGCCTTATCTTATAGAGAAGAAAAACATTCCTTTGTTTCCCAAATCACACGGTGGGAGGGGGTCTGTGTGTGTGAGCAGACATTTCTTAAGCAAGGATTTCTTATAGTACCACAAAGCCCAGCAGGCAGAAAATATTCACACAACATATGTATTAAAGTATAAAAGTAAATATTTATAAAACTTATAGAAATAGCGTATATATATATACAGTCAGGTCCATAAATATTGGGACATCGACACAATTCTAACATTTTTGGCTCTATACATCACCACAATGGATTTGAAATGAAACAAACAAGATGTGCTTTAACTGCAGACTGTCAATTTTAATTTGAGGGTATTTACATCCAAATCAGGTGAACGGTGTAGGAATTACAACAGTTTGCATATGTGCCTCCCACTTGTTAAGGGACCAAACGTAATGGGACAATTGGCTTCTCAGCTGTTCCATGGCCAGGTGTGTGTTATTCCCTCATTATCCCAATTACAATGAGCAGATAAAAGGTCCAGAGTTCATTTCAAGTGTGCTATTTGCATTTGGAATCTGTTGCTGTCAACTCTCAATCTCACTATCAGTGAAGCAAGCCATCATTAGGCTGAAAAAACAAAACAAACCCATCAGGGAGATAGCAAAAACAGTAGGTGTGGCCAAAACAACTGTTTGGAACATTCTTAAAAAGAAGGAACGCACCGGTGAGCTCAGCAACACCAAAAGACCCGGAAGACCACGGAAAACAACTGTGGTGGATGACCGAAGAATTCTTTCCCTGGTGAAGAAAACACCCTTCACAACAGTTGGCCAGATCAAGAACACTCTCCAGGAGGTAAGTGTATGTGTGTCAAAGTCAACAATCAAGAGAAGACGTCACCAGAGTGAATACAGAGGGTTCACCACAAGATGTAAACCATTGGTGAGCCTCAAAAACAGGAAGGCCAGATTAGAGTTTGCCAAACGACATCTAAAAAAGCAGTTCTGGAACAACATCCTATGGACAGATGAGACCAAGATCAACTTGTATCAGAGTGATGGGAAGAGAAGAGTATGTAGAAGGAAAGGAACTGCTCATGATCCTAAGCATATAACCTCATCAGTGAAGCATGGTGGTGGTAGTGTCATGGGGGCGGGCATGTATGGCTGCCAATGGAACTGGTTCTCTTGTATTTATTGATGATGTGACTGCTGACAAAAGCAGCAGGATGAATTCTGAAGTGTTTCGGGCAATATTATCTGCTCATATTCAGCCAAATGCTTCACAACTCATTGAACGCCGCTTCACAGTGCAGATGGACAATGACCCAAAGCATACTGCAAAAGCAACCAAAGAGTTTTTTAATGGAAAGAAGTGGAATGTTATGCAATGGCCAAATCAATCACCTGACCTGAATCCGATTGAGCATGCATTTCACTTGCTGAAGACAAAACTGAAGGGAAAATGCCCCAAGAACAAGCAGAAACTGAAGACAGTTGCAGTAGAGGCCTGGCAGAGCATCACCAGCGATGAAACCCAGCGTCTGGTGATGTCTATGCATTCCAGACTTCAGGCTGTAATTGACTGCAAAGGATTTGCAACCAAGTATTAAAAAGTGAAAGTTTGATTTATGATTATTATTCTGTCCCATTACTTTTGGTCCCTTAACAAGTGGGAGGCACATATGCAAACTGTTGTAATTCCTACACCGTTCACCTGATTTGGATTGGTAAATACCCTCAAATTAAAGCTGACAGTCTGCAGTTAAAGCACATCTTGTTCGTTTCATTTCAATCCATTGTGGTGGTGTATAGAGCCAAAAATGTTAGAATTGTGTCGAAGTCCCAATATTTATGGACCTGACTGTATATTTAATAGGAAACGAAATAGGCATTTTACCAAATCCATCACACTGATGCGCACTGATAGGCAGCACTGATATGTGGCACTGATTGGCAGCACTGATAGGTGGCACTGATGGGCATTGGCAGACATCACTGATGGGCACTGAAAGGCAGCACTGATGCATTGCACTGATATATGGCACTGATAGGCGGCACTGCCTGGCACTAATAGGTGGCACTGATTGGTAGCACTGATAGGTGGCACTGATTGGCATTGATAGGTGACACTGAAAGGCAGCTCAGATGGGCACTGATATGTGGCATTGATGTGCACTGGTATGCACTGATATGAGGCATTGATGTGGCACTGATGGGCACTGGCACGTGGCACTGATGGACACTGACAGGTGGCACTGCTAGGGCTACACTGATCATCAGGGCACACTGATGTTCAATGTACATGTCCCCTCCTCGGAAAGCCGATTACCGGCTCTCCTCTCCTCTGTCAGCGTGACAGCTCGAGAGGAGAGAAATGCCGATAACAGGCATTTCCCTGTTTACATGTAATCAGCTGTGATTGGACACAGCTGATCACATGACCGAGCGGACATCTTTGGCTCTTTTCCTGATCAGTGATCTGCTGTATCTGAGGGACACAGCGCACCGCCGATCGCCGCGCACTCCCTGAGCCGCGCATGCACGGAGAATAGGAGGACGTCATATGAGCCAATCACAGCAAGTGATGTATTCTATTAATGAATACAGAGCCTGCTCGGATTGGCTGCGTCAGAGAGGCGAGCTGATGATGTCACAACTTCAGCCAATCCGAGCAGGCTCTGTATTCATTAATAGAATACATCGCTCGCCGTGATTGGCTCAGCGCGGTATACTGTATGTAGCCGAAGCTACCGTACAGTATTACTGCACATCCAGAGGGCTGACATTCTATACACCGCGTATAAGACGACCCCCAATTGTTGGGGTATGTTTTTAAGTATAAAAAGTCGTCTTATACGCCGGAAAATACGGTATTCCTGTTTTGCTATAATCGATGGGGATCCTAGCACCTGGCCCACCCACAACTTTTTCATGCACATGAAGTCTGTCTGGGTCAAATGGGTTTCTTGGAGTAAGGCTATGTCTGCTTTTAGTCACTTCAGGTGGCGCAGGATAGCCATGCGTTTGTGAGGTGATCTTAGGCCTTTGACATTCCAGGAAATTATGCATATCATTGTGATAAATTGACTGAGGTGTGGCTGAGGGTATACTATATATGATTTTGTGATGTGTCCCTCCCTACCCAGATCCAATAACAAGTTCTGACTGGGGTTGGTAACTCTCCAGTAGTGGCTCATGTTCTTCGGGGAAATAAGGTAGATTAATAAGATAGAAAAACATAGAAAAAGGCATACAATGGGCCCAACAGGGGCCTGCTGGGGAGAAAAAATATACAACAAACCAATGTAATAGTTTGGACTTCACGTTTTTCCACATGGTACTCCTTTACTACGACCAGTGTAACCGGAGAATTCAAAGAAATTAACCCGCCATGGAAGCATAGCTGTTTTATGGTTGAGAGCTTCCAGTCGGGTAACTCCGTTAGTCAGAGTGGAATCCAGGATTCCAATGTCTTATAGATTTTTGTGTGTGTTCGGAGTATGGAGGACGGTGGGAAAAATGGAAAACATATCAGATAGCATTTTGGAAGTTATGACAACAGTTTAAATGCGTGTATCAAATAAAAAACAACTGGAGGTAAGGATATGTCTTCTGATGCAGAACAGTTGAACTTTGACATCTCTTGAGGAGATGGAGTAGAAGTTAAAGATTTGGCGAGCTGGAGGTCTTTGAGAGGTGTGCTAGATGTTGGAGTAGAAGCGAGATCATGGAGGCCGTAGCTTTCCAGTGTGTTGGTTCACACGTGCCTTTTTGGAGGGTCTTTACGGGGACTGCATTGATCCATGGGGCCTATTGCCCGGAAGGGTTGGAGGGAGTTAGACGAGGCGTCTGCTTCGCTTAGATGGGTCTGCAGGAAATGTGAAGCTTTCTCTGGGTGAGTGAAGGCTTTTTTTTCTCCTGTGTGTGTGGTAAGCCGTAAAATAGCAGGATAAGCAAGAGTAAATTTAATGCCTTTTTGGTGCAGGAAAACACAGATGGTTTGAAAGCCTTTTTGTTTACTTGACACTTCTTGTGAGTAGTCCGCGAATAAAAGCAGTTTATGGCCTTCTATTTGGAGAGAGCTGGAGTTGCAGAATGAGTTGAGAATAGCTACTCTATCTGTGTAGTTGGGGTGTATTTGGCAATCACTGACCGTGGCGTGCATCTGTCTTTAGATGGTGCACCTAAGCGGTGTGCTCTTTCCACCTGGCATGGCGAGGCTAAGGAATACGTGTGGTGCAAAGATCCAAATAAGCTCCTGTATTGTAAGATTCAGGGAGTCCTATAATGCACAAATTGTTTCTGCGCGAGCGGTTTTCTAAGTCATCCAATTTTCCCAAAATGGTCTTTTGCGCGTGCGCAACTTGGTGTGCCCCCGCTTGAACAGAATGGACTTCATCCTCCAAATCAGAAAGCCGCTGTTCTGTTTCAGATAAACGCTTCACATAGTTACCCAGATCCTTCCTAAGTTGTTCTATGCCCATTGATACTGCTCTGTCCACAGCTATAGTGATAGTAGGTGAGAGTAGGGTAGCAACAGCCTGTGCTATTTTTTCATATTGATCTACCTGGATATGAGTGTCAGGTTGTGCTGTGACTGCTGGAGTCTTTGTCTCTGGCATACCTGTTTCCATGCTGTCGGTGGCCATCTTGGCTGCAGAAGAGGGAGATCTGCACGCCTTGGGCCGTGGAGCGGGTGAGGAGTCAGGAGGAGCCGGCAACAAGTACCGGTCCATGCAGGGGAGTGATCTCAGGGCTTGTGGCTGGAGTCCCAGAAGCAGGAAGACGTTTTTGTAAGCCGGGGGATCCTGTGCCGCAAGTTCCGCATCCCTTACATGCAGAGCGGAACCAGAAGTCCTCAATTTGTTCTGTTTTAAAGGGATGAGGTGGCAACCCTAGCTTCAAGGCACATACGATATCTGGCTCACCTAAGGGATCATCGTAGGAGAGCAAATGCAGAGATCAGTCTTTAAAGTGGCATATTAGTTTTAGAGAAACAGGAAAACTAATGCTCGTTTGGATGGTTGCTGGGGCTGCAGTTTCTTCCAGAATTTTATGGGTCATATCTGCACCAGGGGCAACTCATCAAGTTCGCTGAAATGCACAGGGGAAAAATGTGTAGGTAGGTGGTGCTGCGTGGACTGGTGAAAGTATTAAAGAAGGATTTGTGTTTGGAGCTCTATGAGACAAAACCTATTATTTTCCATTTTGAAAAGGCATTGAGGTTGCGTAAAAAAAATCTCTTATTTTAGCAATTCTGGCCATGTAAACAAAGGGGCAGGGATAGTGACATTACTGACCAAATATAGCCTTATTTCAGGGCCTGGGAGTGATGATTCTGTGTTGGTCAGTGAGGAAATTGAACTTGTCCATCACTCAGCATGATTTTTTTAATTGGAGGGCATTGTTCATTGTGATTGACATGCATCTTCATTTTCTGGACAATTTGATTGAAGAGATATATACAGCATCAGTCATTTTTTTAAATAAATACTTGCACATGGGAGGCACAGTACCTGAAAGCCTCCTTATTGTCCATGGGGGTTTCCAGATCTCAGTAAGCCACCTGCCAACAGACCACCACAACCACTTGGCCCGGGTTGGGGAGAAGAGACCCTCATCCTCATCAACATGTGGGACACCCTGGCAATGTACCTGCCTATGTTGAGGGCATGTAGCCTGGTTTGGTTTAGAAGGAGGGTCCCCATGGTCATCCCACTTCCTTTCCTTTTCTTCCAGGCTACATGATCAGATAAGGCTCTGGTATGGAATATAGGGGACCCCTTGCCTTTTTATTGGCTGGAGTCCCCTATTAACATTTATATCAGACCCTTATCTAGGATAAGGGTCTAGTATAGATGAAAGGAATCCTTCAGCCAATGCTGTCATTGGTCAACAATTTATACAGCATCATACAAATATGCCACTTCACAGGCAGGTAAAGGGCATCCCTGAAGCATATGATTTAAGCATTTGTCTACCAACACTGTTTATAAATTAATTTTTAAAAATCTTTAATGATCAAAAAAATACTTTAAAGTCCTGTTTTATATGGTTTCTACCTTCAATGTGTTTACATTAGAGGACTAACAAGCCGCCAAAATTCTTGTGCAATACAAAGTAAAAGAAAAAGAACTATGGTTTCAGTGCTTCTGTTGTGAACTATGAATATTTATTTTATTATATTATATGAATATTTATTTCTCCACAATGCCTATAGCTACAGAGATTAATTATGGCTTATTTCAAACTGTTTATACTTCTTGTTCAGAATATGTAGATACTTTAGTGTGCATAGTCTAGATCCAGATAACCTATGAGATGACACTAGGGTATGTGCAAATTTAAAACTCAGAAGTCCCAACCTATATAACAGTTTTAAGCAGAAAAACACATTTTATAGTTATTACCTCTTGTTACTTAATGGGGGACTCAGGGATCCCTGAGGAACTCATGTGATCTGTGATGCAACACGTTGGAGGATGGAGTTGGGTGACAGAAGGTACTTTCAATGTGTTGGAACGCAGATGAGTTTACTTTTTATGTAAGTGACATTCTTTTTATCAATAAAAAATGTATTATCAAGTACTGCACTATGGGTGGCCCCCTTTATTATTCTTCCATTTTAGCACATACCAAGTTGAATTGTGAGACCTTTCCCATAGAGGAGAGAGAGCAGAGTATAATCCATGGATGGTGTGACAATTTAAGCAATTCTGACTTATATGAGAATATGGGTCCCATATGAAGGTGACCAGCCATTCTGCACAGACAGTGGAGCACATATGTATTTTTACCACAGAAGGGAAGTCACTGGCATGAAGGATTGACACAGCACAGATATCCATCCATATTAACTTCATGCTGTGGACATTTTTGTTGGTACATTGGTCACCAGTACTATTAATTATTACCACTATCACTGTATATATTAGGTGACACATAGTTATTTATAATTTTGGTATTTATATAAATTTGGCACATGATATGCATTGTTTATGAAGTATAAGCTATTTTATTTATGTTGTGTATATTGATCAATTCTGTATATTGTATTTTATTTATTTTTGTATATTGGCTTAATTCAAAGAAGTATAGATTTGCAGCATTGGGGATTTGGTAGAGTTACAAATGGTTTGTGTATTATTAGAGTGAGAATGCGCTACATCACTATCTTTGGCTTATCTGATTCACTGTGGAATATCACACAGCTAGGTGTCAGCAGCATTCTCTTTAATTTATTTTTCAATTTATCAATTTACTCAAGTTTTGTGGAATTATACATATTATTAGACAGCGCATATGCATTCACTTCATATTATAGTGAATTCCACTTTTGTTGAGAAAAAAAATCCCTCTGGGTGACCATGTACATTGCAAGGATTTTAGCAAACTTCTTACAGTTTAGTACCTGTTTCTGCTCCAAATGAATAACTTTGTTAGATTATTTCTTGTGTAGTGTGGCTATGTGTAGGAGAGACTAGTTCATTATAAGCAGTTGATGGAACTTTCAGAGTTCTGGTGAGTTTTTGCAGTGTTTGCATCCCTTTGGAAGTGATTAACCAAGAATGAATTTATTTATGCAGAGGATGCCTAAAATCTGACTTGCATTTTAGTGTAGAGTTCTTCACCTAAGCAGGAAGTTACATTTTTGGAGGCATTCTGTACAACAACTGTGTATAGAATGCCTTCAGGTTGCCATATTGAATTGGATTTTGTGGAAAATTACAGCACTGCCGTTTGAAAAGTAATTAAAAGAATAACGATATGTCTTATGTAGCAATTGTATGTGCTAAATTATTTTTTTTGGTTTGCTATATTTTTTCCACAAAAGTGGAGTTACCTCTAAAAGTCACATGTTTAGGACTGATCTTCACACAGAAAAAAACTAAACAAAACACAATAATACAATAAATGAAATCATTAAACAACAAATGTACAATTTAATACAACCAGTATAGGTATATGAAACTATATTTATGTTTCTTTCATATATTCCCCTGCACGGGAGAACTGAAAGGGGAACAGAACTGTGAGGCTGTACAACACAGCACAATTTCAATCCATCTTGTTTAAAAAGGAGAAAACAGAGTTTTATAAAAGTGATGACCTTATTGATGAGGTGATGCTCTTTCAATGCCCAGTAATGACAGGTCAGTGACCAATTTGTAGTTCTTGACCTTGTTGGTGAGGTGATGCTCTTCCAATGCCCAGTAATGGCAGGTCAGTGACCAATCTGTAGTTCTTAAATGCAAGAGCAAAATGTCATTGATCTGGCTATGATGTCCAACATGGGGATAAATAAAACAATGTGTGTTTTCTTTCTAACTTGTTGTACATATCTACTGAAAACCATTTTCTAAAACCTGGAAGCAACATAAGAATGCTGGAACCTTTTAATTATAGAGTTAGGACCGTTGATGGATGAAAAATGGACATCAATGCACCGCTACGGTAAAGAGGATGTAAACGGATGATCATCCATTTACATCTGCATCCGTCAACATCCGTTTTTTTTAAACAGATCAAAGACCTTTTTTTTTGTTAAAGAAACAGAACAGATGAAAAACAGATGTAAATTGACAAATGGTTTGTTTTTGCATTGCTATTGGATGTAAAAAAACTGATGTAAAAACTGATGGTAATCTGATGGAAAAACTGGTGGTAATCTGATGAAAACATGATGAAAAAATTGTGTAAACTTCATCTGTTTTTGGAGGTGCGAGGTTGAAGCAAAATAAAAGTTTGCCAGTGAATGTAGGGTGTGCATAAATGCATACAGTCATGGCCGAAATTGTTGGCACCCTTGATATTTTTCCTGAAAATCAAGTATTTCACACAAAAAAGGTATTGCATTAACACATGTTTTGCTATACACATGTTTATTCCCTTTGTATGTATTGGAACAAATATAAAACAGAGGCAGAAAAGCAAATATGACATAATGTCACACAAAACCCCAAAAATGGGCTGGACAAAAGTATTGGCACCCTTAACTTAATATTTGGTTGCACACCCTTTGGAAAACATAACTGAAATCAGTCGCTTCCTATAACCATCAATAAGCTTCTGACACCTCTCACCCGGAATTTTGGACCACTCTTCCTTTGCAAACAGCTCCAGGTCTCTCTTATTGGAAGGACACCTTTTCCCAACAGCAATTTTAAGATCTCTCCACAGGTGTTCAATGGGATTTAGATCTGGGCTCATTGCTGGCCACTTCAGAACTCTCCAGCGCTTCTTTGCCATCCATTTCTGAGTGCTTTTTGACGTATGTTTGGGGTCATTGTCCTGCTGGAAGACCCAGGATCTTGGACGCAAACCCAGCTTTCTGACACTGGGCCCTACAGTGCGACCCAAAATCCTTTGGTAATCCTCAGATTTCATGATGCCTTGCACACAGTCAAGGCACCCAGTGCCAGAGGCAGCAAAACAACCCCAAAACATCATTGAACCTCCACCATATTTTACCGTAGGTACTGTGTTTTGTTCTTTGTAGGCCTCATTCCGTTTTCGGTAAACAGTAGAATGATGTGCTTTACCGAAAAGCTCTATCTTGGTCTCATCTGTCCACAAGACGTTTTCCCAGAAGGCTTTTGGCTTACTCAAGTACATTTTGGCAAACTGTAGTCTTGCTTTTTTATGTCTCTGTGTCAGCAGTGGGGTCCTCCTGGGTCTCCTGCCATAGCGTTTCATTTCATTTAAATGTCGACGGATAGTTCGCGCTGACACTGATGCTCCCTGAGCCTGCAGGACAGCTTGAATGTCTTTGGAACATGTTTGGGGCTGCTTATCCACCATCCGGACTATTCTGCGTTGCAATCTTTCATCAATTTTCCTCATCCGTCCACGACCAGGGAGATTAGCTACAGTGCCATGGGTTGCAAACTTCTTGATAATGTTGCGCACTGTGGACAAAGGCAAATCTAGTTCTCTGGAGATGGACTTGTAACCTTGAGATTGTTGATATTTTGCCACAATTTTGGTTCTCAGGTCCTCAGACAGTTCTCGTCTCCTCTTTCTGTTGTCCATGCTTAGTGTGGCACAGACAGACACACAATGCAAAGGTTAAGTGAACGTCTCTCCTTTTTATCTGCTTTCAGGTGTGATTTCTATATTGCCCACACCTGTTACTTGCCCCAGGTGAGTTTACAGGAGCATCACATGCTTGTAACATTCTTATTTATCCGCAGTTGTGAAAGGGTGCCAATACTTTTGTCCAGCCCATTTTTGGAGGTTTGTGTGACATTATGTCGAATTTGCTTTCTTTCCTCCCTTTTTTTGTTTTGTCCCAATACACACAAAGGGAATAAACATGTGTATAGCAAAACATGTGTTAATGCAATACGTTTCGTGAGAAATACATGATTTCCTGGAGAAATATCAAGGGTGCCAACAATTTCGGCCATGACTGTATATACATGGTCAACTGCTGGGACGCAGAGACTTTAAATAATGCAGGCCATAGATGGGGAGAAAAACTGCAGATTTTTCTTTTAAAAAACGAAAAATCGGTTGTTCAAGTGGCCGACGTTACCATCAATGGTAAAAAAAATCGGCCGATTTTCTACCCGTCTAGAGCCGGCAAAAAGTGTCCCTGCAGAGAGCTCTGCTATTTCTTTGACAGTTCTCTGACAGTTCCTTGACATTTATAGAAGTTGCAACAATGTATCTATTTGTTTCCATTTAGGATACAGATGTTTTTATTCGGAAACAAATAGATACAATGTTTCAACCGCTGTAAATGTCAAGGAACTGTCAGAGAACTGTCAGAAATATCGGAGCTCTCTGCAGAGACACTTTTTGCTGGACTGGAATTCTTCTTATTTTCATCCTACTTCTTCTTCTTCTTCTTCTTCTTCTTCATCCTCTTCTTCTTCTTCTTCTTCATCCTCATCCTCTTCTTCTTTGTCTTCTTCTTCATCCTCATCCTCTTCTTCTTCTTCTTCATCCTCATCCTCTTCTTCTTCATCATCCTCTTCTTCATCCTCATCCTCTTCTTCTTCATCATCCTCATCCTCTTCTTCTTCTTCTTCTTCATCCTCATCCTCTTCTTCTTCATCATCTTCTTCTTCTGCATCCTCATCCTATTCTTCTTCTTCATCATCATCCTCTTCTTCTTCATCATCATCCTCATCCTCTTCTTCTTCTTCATCCTCATCTTCTTCTTCTTCATCCTCATCCTTTTCTTCATCCTCATCCTCTTCTTCATCATCATCATCCTCATCCTCATCTTCTTCTTCTTCTTCATCCTCATCCTCTTCTTCATCTTCTTCTTCATCCTCATCCTCTTCTTCCTCATCCTCTTCTTCTTCCTCATCCTCATCCTCTTCTTCATCATCATCCTCATCCTCTTCTTCTTCTTCTTCATCCTCATCCTCTTCTTCTTCTTCATCCTCATCCTCTTCTTCTTCTTCATCCTCATCCTCTTCTTCTTCATCCTCTTCTTCATCGTCTTCCTCTTCTTCTTTTTCTTCTTTTTGTCTTCCTCTTGCAGGTCACTGCTCATGCGCAGATTTTTTATCGGTAAAAAATCGGCCGATTTGCCCACTAATTGCCGCGAAAATCAGCCAATCGGCAAAATCGGCCGATTTTTTTCCAACTTTACCGAAAAAAAAAAAACCGGCTAAAATACCGAAAAACGGCCGACCAAATCGCCCACTAACGATCCGAAAATCGGCCGATTTTATTTTCGGCCGAAAAATTGGCCGATTTTCGACCCATCTATGGCCTGCATAAGGGATAGAGGAATGTTTCAAAGAGTGTTGAATGAGCTAATGTCTAAGGAGTGGGAATGTAGGTTTGTGAATGGGGTAAGAAAGATGACTGGGGCAGGGAAGTACTGTGTACAGGGAATGTAACTGTTGTCTGATCATTTCATGGTCTGGCCCACTTTTTCAACGTTAAATTTAATATTGGCAGGAGCTAATGAAGTACAAATAACAGACCTGAATGTTTACTATAGACATTCTGAATAATAATAATTTTTTTAAGTAAAGGATACTAGCATTAAAAATGTATCCTCAAATAATGATTTGTGAAAAAATCCACTAGGTTTATCATAAATACGAATATATGGCCCACTATTTATCTTGAAAATAGCTAATTGTCTGTATACTTTGTATAAATGATCAAAGGTCAACAGCATTCTTCTTGCCAACCACCATCCTTTAGATCATTGATAATAATGTAGCTTGAGTAATGCATATTTTGAAAGCACACAAGCAAATGTCAGTCACATTTAGAGCTGGTTTAGGAAACAAAAGTATAGGATGTGAGATTGGGGGGGGGGGGGTCACTGAGCTGTAGCAGGTGATAAAGAACTGTACTGAAAAACTGGAAGTCTTGTGTGCATGCTTTGCTCAGTTTTTAACATGGATATGTGATAGCTTGGGGATCGATAGAAAATTCATCTTTATAGGTTTATCTAATGAGGTGGATAATTTTGTTTAAAAATATAGTTAAAATTTCTTTCATACCAAGCATAAGTAAATCTGATATGTCTATGAAAATAACCATTTAAAATATATTAAGCAAGGGTTTTGCAGGATATTTAATCACACCATGCGTTATTGGTAATGTACTTGGAAATTTTTATTAGAACTCTCTTTGCATTTACACTGATAAGTCCATTGATATGACGACCTTGGCGTTTATTCATGTTTGCGCAATCAGCTTTTGCTAAGATTTAGCATACCTATATAAAATGTTTGATACAAAGAAAAAAATAGAATTTATGTGCATAGTTACACTCTTAAGGTGGATGATCAATTCCTTTTTTTTTTACTTTTGCTGTTTTTGACCTAATTCTCAGTGGAAGATTTGTAGTTCTCCTGCTCCAGTCACAACTACTGTCTTTCACTTAAAATATAGATTTTCCATTTTCACCTGGAAATACAGGCCCCAGGAACATGTTTCATTTAAAGATGAAGCTTACCTACTTGATGTCAGGAGCGTATAAGCGCTCCTGTTTTTTGACAGCTGCTGATCTTATTCCAGCATCCTGGTTTTAGCTATGACGCATCCCTGTCTGTCTGCAAGGAGATTAATGTGGCCAGTCTCTGGGTTGAAACCAAACCTAATTTAGGCCAGCCAAGCCTGCAGTCTCATGCTTTTGATGGTTACATGTGCTCAAACGGCTTGTTTGCCTGTTCTACTCTGCTGATTCCCTTGTTGACGACCTCAGATCAGATATTGGACTATTCTTTGAACTCTGCCTGCCTTTTGACTATGGATTAACTCTGACTATTCTGAACCCTACCTGCCTTGTACCTGGACTGTCATTGAACCACTCTGCCTGTCTGCCAAATGCAAGTACCTGTTTGCTTTGCTCAGTTTGCACTTTCCCCAGCATGATGGCCAAGCACTACAGCATTGTGTAGAAGTCAGGGGTGGACTGCCCGAGGGCCCGGGGTCAGTAGGGGGCCCCATGAAATGCCACTGGTACATTTTAAAGGCTTTTTTGGGTGTGCTTTGAGTGTGGGCAAGGACACAGGGGCCCCATGATCCCCTATTGCCCGGGGGCCCCATGAGTTGTCAGTCCACCCCTGGTATAAGTTCAGGGGCAACTGAGTACTGGTAGGCCTGCTTGCATTATGGGAAAGGGGGCTGCTATAGGCGAGGAACACAGAAGCTAGCTATAGTGTTTGACCACCTGTATTAGGGGTAGGCATGACATTTTTACTACCTTCAGGAGTAGGCCATTTTTTTCAGTTTGGTACTGTGCTACGTTAACTGGTGATTGTGCAGTCATGCAATTCTTTACCCAAACAAAATGTATATATTTTTTTAAACACAAATAGAGCTTTCTTTTGGTGGTATTTTATCACCACCAGGTTTTTTGTTTGCGATATAAAGGAAAAAAGGCCAACAATTTTGAAAAACAAAACAATTATTTCTTTACTTCCTGCTAGAAAACAAATCCTATAAAAAAAAATTTAAAAATCAAATTTATTTTAAATTTTGACCAAAATGTGTCCTGCTACATGTCTTCGAAAAATCCCTCAAAAATTCCAATTAGTGTATATTGATTGGCTTGCATGAAAGTTATAGCACCTACAAACTATGAATTCACTAAAGACATTAATACAGTGATCAGTGATAATATTATATACTGTCACTGTACTAATTACACTGGCTGGGAAGGGGTTAACATCTAGGCTGATCACAGGGAAAAATGTGTGCTTAACTAGGTGTAGTGTGTGTAAAGTGTGTTGCTGTTACTACTAGATCTCTGAGTTTCTCATCCCTGCTTTGCAGAGATGAGAAACAGAGAGATCGTTCTTTCTGTAGAGATCTCTGTGTTGATTGTCAACACAGAGCTCTGGGCTGTGATTTTACAGAGCCAATCAGCAGGTCCCAGCCTTGAATCATTGGCCATGACTTGCCGACAGGCCCCTGTTGTGTACATTCACAGCGGGTGGGGTGTCACACATGTGTAGATAGTGATGTACAGGGGTGCCTAAAGCAGCAATGTAGTGCGGATGGGAAGTTGGGACGTGGTTACTTTTAAACATTTTTCATTGGCAATTTATCTTTTTTTCAATGGTTTGCCACTGTTTTCCATGGAGACCTAATGTTTTGATATGACTTGCCTATTACTGTGCACATTTTCAGTACTGTGAATGATGCTAGCTTAATTTCTTTGCATACTTTGGCATTTGCCATCACCACTTGCCACAGATTTACATTATGTTATGACTAATGGCAGTTTAATAGACAAATACCAATTAACAGTCACTGAATGTGGGTAAATATATGCAGGCAAATACCCTAAATATCACATTTGTGATTTTTTTTCACAAGAAATGTTAAACTCAAAGATCTCTTTCAAAATGTCACGATTGCATAGCTATGACTCATTAGTAATCAATCAATAGTGTCTTTTCCTTCTGTGCTCTATAACAAAACTTATCTGACCAGTAGTATTTAGCTCGATGTTCAAGTTGAGTTTAAAGTGTTACTAAACCCAGGACCCTTCATCCACTATATCTGGTCTCCTACAGTACACAGAACATGGAAATGCAATTATTTTAGTAAATATAAACTTCTAAACACCATTTCTCATCAGAAGTTAGAACAGTCTTGTGGCTTCTATCAGTGTCCAGCCCAGCACTAGCTAAAGCTTGTAGGAGGAGTTTTCTTTCTGCTCTAGGAGGATGCAAATCCCTTGACTAGTGCTGATTGGCTCTGTGCTGATCACATGTACTCTTCCAAGAGAAAAGATTTTTTTTTTCCCACAAGTTTTAGGAAAATGACAATGGTTTTTTTTACACAAAGTTGTAATTTAAATGGTATATTGCTCGCACATGCCATGGGTAGATTTGGAATTACACCCCAAAATATATTTTGCTACTTCTCCTGAGTATTGGGATACCACATGTGTCAGATTTTTTGCAGCCTAGCTGCATACAGGAGCCTGAAATCCAATGACCCCTTTGAAAGCCTGATGGTGTGTAAATTCCTCATTTCACTTCCTCACTACCTATCACTGTTTCAGAGGCTCTGAAATTCCAGGATAGCAGCAAACCCCCTCAATTACCCTTTTTTTGAAAAGTAGACACCCCAAAGAATTTAATAAGAGGCATGGTGAGTATTTTGCAGATCTCATTTTTTCTCACAAGATTTTGAAAAGTAAAAGAAAGAAAAATATGTTTTTATTTTCTTTTGTCATTTTCCAAAAATTTGTGGCAAGAAATGAGGTCTGCAAAATACTCACCATGCCTCTTATTCAAATTCCTTGGGGTGTCTACTTTCCAAAAAGGGGTCATTTGGGGGGTGGGGTTGTTATTTTTGTATTCTATGCCCAGCACTAGATGCTTATGTCACACATCACTCACCACTTGGAGAGCATTTGAAGACCAAGCCATTTCTGACACTTCTTGTTCACATGAAAAATCCGTAGCTTTTGCTACAAAATTACTTTGAACCCCCAAACATTATATATTTTTTAAAGCAGACACCCTAGAGAATTTAAAACCAAAATACACTTTTTTTAATTTTAATGCACAAAAACACAATACAGTGGCCAATTGTTTGGTACAATATAAAATATTATGGTATGTATGATGGTATGAGTAAATAGATACCAAACAAGACATGCCTCATGCAATGGTGACAAATTGCATACATTTTTAATATCCATAGGCTACACTTTAAAAGCCTTCACAGGCTACCATTTTAGATTTACACAGGAGGTCTAGTGCTAGAATTTCTGCCCTCGATCTGACGTTTATGGCAATACCTCACTTGCATGGTGCAATTGCTGTTTACATACTGAAATGGGGCAGACGCTTGCGTATGCCTTGCACACGTGCATGGGGGAATGAGGGTGCAGGCTGCAGACATCATCCTGGTGTAACCACTCAAAGTCCACTGATATACCAATATGTTGCTGGTCCTTGTTGTGTATATATGTTATATTCTTTATTTTTATGCAGCCTGTGGGCTGAATAAAAAAAATAGAAGAAATCTCTGCCAGAAAAAGTGTGTGGTATGCCCACCATTAGAATATACTTCCCTGCATCCACCCACTTCTAATGTTGGGCATGCATGAAATGTTCTTTTTTTTTACATTCAGCCCATGGGCTGAATAAAAAAAAAAAAGACCCTAACAGATTCCTCTATTCATGTTGATTGATGTGGATGAAGAAATCACTGCCAAAATTGTTTTTTTTAAATATACGCCGAAGCATAGGAACGATCTACCCACTGACCACCCCAGGCCCCCATGCTTGGGTATATATGTTCTTTTTTTAACTGCAGAAGAAAAATCTCATTCAACAGCGCTGCACACACTGGCAAATATTCTGAGAACTAGATCCTGTTGCTGTCAGAATAAACAGGTCGCTGCTGAATGGCATTCCTGTGATCCACCTATTGGCCATCCCAGGTCCTCATGCTTGGTCACATATATTCTTTTTTTAACTGCGGATGATAAATCTCATCCAACAGCACTGCACACACTGACATATATTTTGAGAGCAAGACCCTGTTGCTGTCAGAATAAACAGATCGGTGCTGCAGCTGAATGGCATTCCTGCAAAGAAAAGAGCAATGGTTAACAATAAAACAGTAACTCAACAAAACAACAACTATTTTTATTTATTTATTTAAATTAATTTTACTGTTTTTTTGCTATTATACTTTTGTTGTTTTTTTAACTTTGTTTTTAAAACTGTAACCTCCAGATGTTAGGATCTCTTAAAATGCGATAACCAGTTTCCTGACTACGTATAAGGGACCGCCTGGCGGTACCACTAGCACTCCACTGAATAGGCGTTCCCAGCGCACGGAATCTAAGTCCCAGGCTGCTTGTTCACCAGGGCCCCTGATGGTGGGGATGGACTTGGAGCCCCCCGAGACCAGGTCGTGGCTACTGGGCGCGTCCGTCAGTGGTAGTGGTATGCGCCAAGGGCTCCCACGGGAAAGAGTCTGATATGAGGAGGTCAGAAGACCCCACTGTGAGGGATGGGCGGATGGATGGATGAGCAAGGTCAGACGGGCCGGGTTGGTAACAGAGAGGACGGTAAGGTACAAGGCAGCGGGCATAGAATGGTTGGGTCACACGCCAGGTCAGCAACAGCAGGTCAAATCCAATAGGGGGCGTCCAGGAGAGAGGTCAGGCAAGCAAGGGTCAGAATAGGAGAAAACAGCAAGGTCAGGTACAATCCGGGTCAATAACTTACAGGGTACAGGTTCGCAGAATCACAGGATGCAGGAAAGACCAGAAGGCACTGAATGACAGCTCAGGGTGATTTAAATATCCCGCCCTGCGCTGCCATTGGTGCCCAGCGGGCGGCCGCGGCTTCTACTGCGCATGCGCAAACTCGAACGCCACGGCCGGCCCGGACCTAGTGCCCGTGTCCCTGCACAGGGCGGTGCACTGCGCCTGCGCCGGGACCATTGCGGCGGGGATCGAGGAGATCCCTGACACTACCTAACATCTTTCGAGACCCTGTGCATATATATGCCCTAGACTGTGCCGTGCTGTAACCTATAATACTCCACTAGTGTGTGGTAGCGATGGAAGCAGTTCTTGAGACAGAGACCAGGTTGGCCAGGACAGGAGGGACAAAAAAAGTGGGTGTCATGCCTAATTCAATGTCTGCTACAGACACATCTTTTTGGGAGTGACTTTTTGGTTGAGGTACCAGGAATGGCATCAGGAAAATGCCTCTCATGCAGCTGGCTCACTGCATCTGGGTTGGGGTTTGGGCCACAGCACCTCCTGGATACAAAAGGGCCATGACGATCTCTTCCCTGGATGATCTCTTTCATTTTCTTTGTAAAACACAAAAGCATTGTGAACCAATTGAAATAAATATACAGACACTTTTTTATACCAGCATCTGGCTTCACAAAAAAATAAGTAAAGCTTCATCATCTGGTCATTGAAGTCCACCCCTCCCATATTAAGGTTATAGTCATGGACACAGAGGTGCTTCTCAACACCAGCTGCCATGGAAATTTGGATGGTCGTGTCTGCGTGAATGGAAGAAGGATGAAAACATCTAATTTGTCCTTCCATTTCACTGTGAGAAATTCATCATTTCTCAAGCAGGCTTTCTTCCCCCTTCTAAAATGAGTATTTAAAGCTATTGGGAGAAGCCCCAGTGATTAGGTCGCACGGTGCCACATCCGCCAATTCCAAGATTGTACAAATGTCTAAGCAGTGGCACGCATGTATAAAAATTGTCCATGTATAAGTAGTATCCCATTCGGAAAAAGGGTAACACCAAGTCCCAAACTATCTTGCCACTGCTCCCCATGTAGTCTGGGCATCCAAGGGACTCCATGTGACTATGTTTTCCCTCATAAGTCTGAAAATTACAGGGTTGCCCTCTCACAATTCTTATACATTTTGACCCCATATCTGGCATGTTTGCTGGGGAGAAATTGTTTGAATGCAAACATTAATGAGGGACTCATCAATGCAGATATTTTGCTGAGGAGTATACACAAATTTCTGGTTAAGGTGATTTACAAGGGGCTGAATTTTATGGAGCCTATCATATTCAGGGTCACCCAGAGGACGACAGAGTGTGTTATCAATGAAATGCATAAATCGCATTATATTCTCATATCTATGCCTGGCCATGGCAGTAGAGAACACAGTCATATGATGAATCGGGTCTGTGGACCAATACAACCACAATTAATTTTTTTTAATAATGCCTATGTTGAGAGTTAGGCCCAAAAAAACTTTAAATTCGGAAACTGTTATAGGTTTCCATGTAAATGGTCTGGAAGGTTTGAATTTGGGTTGGTGGTAATAAATTTCTAAATGCAAGAACTTCCTGCGCTAGAAATGGGGCCCTATTCACCAAGCTGCTGACACAATACTCCTTACCAACATGAGTGAATACATATAAATATAAGGTGCAGCGCTATACCTAAGTGTACTAAATAAATAAATATAAAGTGCAAACTAACTATTCAAAGTGCTCTAAATATTACCACAAGGTACTATACTTATGTGCAAAAATTGTGCATTAACAGAATGCTGTGCAACCCGTGTATTACAAAAGAATACAAATAAAGTGCAATTAGTGACAAACCAAATCACTGCAATCATTTGTTGTACATATTAATGAATCCAAATAAATTGTTTTTTTTTTTTTTAAAAATAAATAAAAATAAAAAAGTGTCCAAATGCAAAAAAAACACTTTTCAATCTTCATGCATGTGTCACACGTGTCCACACTGTGTGAATCCAAACTTTAGCCGTGATGGCCCCTCACCTCCTTGTCACGACCCCACAGGGTCAGCTCGCTTAAAACAGGACACCACTTTTTAGTAGCTCACCAGGACCTCACCCGCCTCTTATACAGGAGGCAGGAGATTCATAGCATGGGGTATTGAAGGCTTATGAGGAGATGAACACAAATGTGAGTGGGCAATTTTATTTTACATTTACTATACAAATTAAAACAGGATTACACTATGTGAGTCTCTTTTGTGTCTGTATATGAATCGTGGAGGAGACTACTGATAGAGTATAAGAGGCGGGTGAGGTCCTGGTGAGCTACTAAAAAGTGGTGTCCTGTTTTAAGCGAGCTGACCCCGTGGGGTCGTGACAAGGAGGTGAGGGGCCATCACGGCTAAAGTTTGGATTCACACAGTGTGGACACGTGTGACACATGCATGAAGATTGAAAAGTGTTTTTTTTTGCATTTGGACACTTTTTTATTTTTATTTATTTTTAAAAAAAAAAAACAATTTATTTGGATTCATTAATATGTACAACAAATGATTGCAGTGATTTGGTTTGTCACTAATTGCACTTTATTTGTATTCTTTTGTAATACACGGGTTGCACAGCATTCTGTTAATGCACAATTTTTGCACATAAGTATAGTACCTTGTGGTAATATTTAGAGCACTTTGAATAGTTAGTTTGCACTTTATATTTATTTATTTAGTACACTTAGGTATAGCACTGCACCTTATATTTATAGGTGGTAATAAATTGTTGTGCGTAGAAATTGCTTTGATCCATAATTGATCCATACAGATCTTCAGTGAAAATCAGCTCCTAAAAATGAAGGGGAGTAGTTAAATGTGGTGTTTCCACCTTAATTCTGGGTTGGGCAGTGAATGGGGGAAGTGCGGGTGGTGCAGAATTTGTGGGCTGCCAGTCAGGTTTCGCAAGCACATTCAGAAGGACACTATGGCCCTGTGTTTGAATTCTTGGTGGTTGTGGGACACTACTTGTGCTAGCCACTGCACCAGCTTGTACTACACTTATGGGACTTGCCACGTCACCAAGTGATACTGCAAGTCTGATATGTAAAAGACCAGGATGTACTAGGCCCCTGGTGCTCACCCGTTCATCCATAGGTAGAACAGCACTAGTACTGTCACTCTGCTGTATATATCCTGAGCCTGATTCTGTCAGTAAGGCTTCCCCTTTATTCTCATCTGACATATTTATTTTGGCCATGCTCAATTCAACAAAGCAAAAAAAAGTTTGATTATAAAACTATACTAATAATCACTATACATGAAACCTTCTCCCCTAGACACAGTATTCTGAAATGTAGTTTTAATGATATGGTTTGTTCTGTTTGGACCTTCCTTCTGTTGTTTGCTTTTCCACCCAGCATCCTTTTCTCAAAAAGATTTTTCAAACCATTAGTTTGTAGTTTTTTATTTTCCTAACACTAGTTTGTAGTAAATGACTTGGGAAACATGACAGACATCATCTGTATATTTCTGTAGATTTGTGTTAAACATATCAGTAAATGATTAACCAGCAATCTATTCAAGCTCCTTGTTCCAGGTGTATAGATTTATCACTTTATATTGGGATTTTAAAAAATCTATATAGCACTGGTCTATCCAATATCCTGTATTGTATATTGCAGTGTTTAAAAATATAATGATGAGAAAGGTTGTATGAAACTTATGAGCTTAGAAATAAGTTATACTGAAACTTAAAAGCTATATACCGAGATACCATTTTTATCCTGCAATTTAACCTAATTCTGAGTTCAGCAAAAGGTTATATCTAATGATATATGCAGTGAATACAATCTTCACTATATAGATATATTTGATGTGTAGCAGATGTCTTTTTATTGAGGATTTTCAGCAAGATAAAACAGATGAAAACAAATACCATAATAATAGATTACTTAAACAAGCTAAAGATGCTATGCACCTGCAGAAACATAACTAGGGCCTTGAAAGGCACAGATCACTATGAGGCACTTTCTAGGTTGGGAAATAGCAAGGGTAGGTTTGGATAAATATGGATGTAATTTAAAAGCCTGCAAATTGTACCTGTTGTGCTCATATGCAACTGGGCAGATGCTGTATGTTAATTACTGTGTAGAGCATCTAGTCAAAATTCCAGGTCTGTGGACCTCATTTGTGAAATAATGTTTATTATAAACTATCAGTCATTCCCAGGAGGGTTGGCCTTGGGAAAGCAGAGCTACCAGAAGTGATACACAGTCACCACACATCATGTTCCTGCCTGTTAACAATGCACGTCTGTGCTTGAATAAAGTTTACAGAATTCCCCCTTTCTGAAAGAATGATTCAGCTTATTGTTGCTAAACTTGAGCAGTTTGTGCATTTTTGTTGGTTGAATACATCAGCATAACAAGAAACAACCATTTGCCCCAACTCTAGCCATTGGATCCAATTGTGTTCAGAGTGGACAAACTGTCCTTTTCCTAGTCTTGCCCAGACTGATATTATTGCTGTTTTTTTCACCTCAAATGCATATTGTACATGCATGGAATGAACGCAATTGCTATTTTAAAACCTAACTCCAGAAAAAAGTCTAGAAAACAGTCTAGGATAGATATCTTAAATGAGGAAACAGACAAAACACATTTTTACAAGGAGAAGAAAGAGTTAAAACTTATGGCAGTGTTTTTATTGCTGCATGTTTCTTCAGGCTCCTTCACATCAGCTTGCATTGTAAAATGAGCTTTGTTAGCTTGCGGGAACATATCCGTTCTGTACTGGCAGCAAGGGGTGGTGTCTTACATTCTTACCACTTAAGGCACTTGTAACCTTTTTTATTTTTTTAACTTTATTACAATTTTACAAAGTGACATTTAACTCTTCTCTTTGCTTTGCAACTGAGATGCTGTGTGGTGACCAACTGATACTTCATATGAGCTCTGGTGTGTTGTGGAAAAATGCAGACATGCAGTTTTACTCACCTCTCTGCTCAGTGTCCGTGTGAACAGACCCTAGCAGTGAGCCTGCATTCATCTGTGGAGATGTATGCAGGTAACCACACATGACGGGGGCCCTTTCAACTGATCCCGTGGCCCTTTTCTCCCATTGCAGGGCCCTTCATTATGGTCCAGAAGCAGGACCCTTTCTCATTTTGTACAGCGGGCGTCCCTTCCTGCCGTGGTGGTGGAGGCTGGTCGCAATTGCAACCTTTGCAACCCTGGTAATTGTGCCACTGGTGTCAGTCTTATATTTTTATTTTTTTTACAATTATATTTTTTATTATTTTTACAATTGCTTTTCAGGAGCCCTGCTTTGGTTTCTAAATAGACCTTCAATGTTCCACCTTTGCGACAGAGAAAGGAGATTAAGGACACAGACCTGGATAGGAGGGGCAGTGGGGGCAACATGTAGCAGAACTATTTTCTTCCTGCAGCTGCTATAAGGGAACTGCACTGGCTCCCTGCAGCATAAACCCCTGTAGATATGCCCCTGATGCACACCAATGACATGAAAATAAACTTATGATTTTGCAAGGGATAGTGTAAGTCTGGAACAAAATTAAATAACAGTGTCCATTGACTTTAGGTAAATGTAAGGCAAATTGCACAATTTTAACACATTTTTCAGTTAGAAATGAGTACCAGATAGATATGTTTCTTGACACAAATAGGAGAAGTATATCCAAAGCCATTTTGTCTATACTTCTCCTGGGGATCACAGGAGTGCAGTTCATTCTGCACTCCTCTGACCCATTTTCAGTTGACAGCAGGTTAAAGCCTTTTGCCGGCTAACATCACAGAGCCAGTCCAGGCTCTGAAAAGATCCCAATCATATGATTAGGATCCACCCAGATGCCTGGACCAGCAGCTGGCTCAGCCAATAAGCTGCACCATTTGGAGACTTAAGCAGCTTCTACCCCCCCTCCCAACCCAGTGAGCACTGGAGGGGCAGAACAGGGAGTTGGTGAGTGAGAGTCACCACTCTCTGATCATAGCAGATGGGAGAGCTGATCAATCAGTGTTGTTTGTTCTCAGTCTTAGAGCTGGTGGGGGATAGATGCAGCATCAGATCGATGCTGCATCCACTTAGGTGAGTATAAATGTTTTATATTTTTAAAAATCTATACTTCTCTTTTAACAGATGCTGGATATGTTCTCTAAAGCATTTGAGCCTAGCTGGATATTTCACACTTCTTTCTGCTTTGCTATAAAAACACTGTCAGAAGTTTTAACTCTTCCTCCTTCTACTAAAAGTCAGTGCAGTCTTCTTCTAATCAATGTATAAATTATGTACAACAGTACAGCAAACATGCCCCTTCTTTTAACCAAAATAAAAAAAATAAATAAATAAATCAGCAAGAAAGTTTCAAATCTGTAACTATTACAAAATTAGCTGTCGTTTGTCTGTATTTATCATTGAGAAAAGGTCTGAAAACTTGCTCAGCCCTATCAATGAATAAAGTAATAAATCTTTTTTGACAAACTATGTCAGCAATTATGCTCTTCATTGTCCTTATCTTCATGCTTCACGTAGTAGTCAATTTTCATTTCACAAAAGATCACGTCAATGGTGACCTAAAACATTAATTTGTTGCTGTTCAACACATGTAAACACTTACGCAAACATGCTTTAAAATACAAGTTCATATTTATCATACACTATTTTCCTAGTCCCATTTAAATACATTTATTTCTTTTTTTCATTAATGATGAGCCAAATTGCCTGGGCAAATTTCAAAGAAGTTCAGATGTCGAACCCAAACTTCTTGAAAACAGTGAGAGCCAAATTTATCTCATTACAAAAAACTCATTTTCTGGGCTAAGGGTGCGAAAAAATAAATTAAGAGTAAGTACTGCCCTAGGAAACTTGTACCTAAAAAAAAAAATTAATTCTATTTGGCCCGAAGTGGGTATTTTTGTAATACTTAAAGTGAAACATGCCCAATTTTTTTGAAATAACATGCATGGAGGACATGGCCACATCTGGGGGAGTGCAGTGGTGAGCTGCAACCCCCAGAATTCAGTTGTGCCCCCCCTCCCAGGCAACACAAACTCCATGAATATTGTGCCTGGGCAGGGTTGCTACCTGTCAATCAGAAGAAGCTGTTGGGCTGGCTTGCTGCACCTGTGAAGTTCTGATGTAGGGGGGCGCTCTGCCAGATTGTGATGTAAGGGGGAACTCTGTCATATTCTGATGTAAGGGGCAGACCATCAGGCTGTGATGTAAGGGGCACTCTGCCAGGCTCTGATGTAAGGGGGCACTCTGCCAGATTCTGATGTAAGGGGGCACTCTGCCAGGTTCTGCTGTAAGGGGGCACTCCACCATATTCTGAAGTAACGGGGCATTTTGCTAGAATCTGATGTAAGGGGGCACTCCCTCCAGATTCAGATGTAAAGGAGCACTCCACTGGATTATGATGTAAGGGGGCACTTCACTGGATTCTGATGTAAGGGATCACTCTGCCAGATTCTGATGTAAGGGGCACTCTGCCAGGCTCTGATGTAAGGGTGGCATTCTGTAGACTCAGATGTAAGTTGGTGGCACTCTGTGGAAACTGATGCATGGGGGGACTCTGATGTATAGGGGGAAAACTGGGGACTTTGAGGTAAGGGAGGACTCATCCTAACTGCTGCACTCTATACTGTATGTTGTTTTGTTTGTTACTTGCTCCTGAGTCCTGACCCCTGCACTGTATACATTATGTTGTACATAGACCTGACCAAGGTGTTCATTGTTGCAACAGTTGCTGGCTTTAATTCAATTCTTCTTTAAGGTAGGCTCAGGAAGGTATCCCATATGTTATTCACATTTAACCAGCTGGTTGAATAAAAAAAAGGAGATGATTACTTCATCCACACAATAGATATGGAAGATGGAATCACTGTGGTATTTTGTTCTGACAGCGGGGGAAACTTCCCCACCATCATAATACACTGATCAGTGCTGCCAGCCACAGTTGACTGCACCAATTGAGCAGAAATGTTTCTAGAGGCTGGTTTTGCAGAAGTCGATCAGTAGATTGACTTCTGTACAAGCAGCCTGCCCATACAGTACATGGATCAAAACTCATCCGGTCCCTCCTGAACCAGATTTATTTTGATCCATGTATGGCTGCCTAAGACAAAAATATCCTTTTTGTGTGCACAAAAACATATGTAATGGAAGCCTTTAATTAAAACACATTTGTCCTGAGGTTTATTTGTGTTACTTTATCCTGAGGTTTATTTGTGTCTGTGAGACTGTCAGTTGTGGCACAGTAATTAGAATGTTGTGGGTACAAGGACTGTTATATGTGTGCATTGTAAACAGCAGACACAGATTCTGTTCCAATACCTCCTTATGACCCCCCCACTGGCCAGACGCAGAACTTTTCTGTTCTGTCCGAGGGTACTCAATGTCTTTAATAATCATAGTATTATTCACATTTTGTTATACTGCCTTGACTTTTTATTTGTAACGTTAGTCAGACTAGAGTATTGTTAATGTTTAAATATTGTTTATACTGTTTAAAGGCTAAATTTGCATGTAGGAACATATTAAAAGTCCTCTGCCCTGTTGATCCCCTGTACACTGCCATACTGAGCCCTGTACACTTCGCCACTGACTGCCTGTCCTCTGCCCTACTGACCCCTGTCCTCCACCATGCTGATTCTTGTCATCTCTCTGCTAATCCCTATCCTTTGCCCTACTATGCTTGCCTCCTGCCCTCCCATCCTCTGCCCTGTTGAACCAATAAACACTGCCCTGCTGCCCCCTTTCTTCTTCTCTGCTGACCCACTGTATACTGCTCTGCTGATCTCCCATCCTCTGTCCCTTTGACATTTTTTACTGCACCCCCACAATAGACCATCCAGATTCGGCTCTGATGGAGGATGTCCTAATTATGCATGTCTCCATGCAAAAAAACAAATAAAATATACGAGGTCCTCCTACAAAATCCACACCAGACCCTTAATCTGAGCATGCAGCCTGGCTGGCCAGAGGAGTTTGGGGGAAGGGGGATTGAAAGTGCCTACATGAATGAGTATGGGGTACACAGACCTACTTATTCATCTAAAAAGTTGTAACCTAGAAATAAAGACATTCAAACACTTGACAAGTCATTTCTTTAAAAAAAATTAAAATACCCCCCAAAATATCCCTTGTATATCCATTGTCAATCATGATGCTCTCTACCCACTGACCTGTGGGGAAAAAAATACCATGGTGCACACAACCAATTATGGCAGTATACAATCTACATGGCATCTCCCTAAGCTGTCTTCAGCTATCTAAAGGAAGGAGTAAGGATAGTGGTGAAATCATTGAGAAAATATGGGCAACAGTTGCCAAGGTTGATCTGTATTTAAAAGAGCAAAATGATCATTGAAATCTTCCCACCTGATTAACCACTTGCCGCCCTGCCACTGTAGAGATACGGCGGCAGGGCGGCACTGGCAGGCAAAACCACGTTTTAAAACGCGTGTTTTGTAAACAGATAGGGGGCGGATGCGAGGCGCGCCACCGCCCTATCTGTCCCGCCGATCACCGCCGCGGATGTCAGTCGCCGGGTCACAGCCGGTCTTTACCGGCTGTTTCCCGGCAATCGGCGGCAAACAGTGACAGACAGCACAGCTGCAGTAGCTGTGCTGTCTGTCACTTCCCTGACAGCTCGAGGACGAGCTGATCGAGAAAGAAGAGTTTCTCTCTCTCGATCAGCCTTGTCCCATCCAGCACACACCCTCGCCCCCTAGTAAAACACTCCCCCTCACTCAGATAACCCTTCCCTGCAAAATAAAATTAACCCCTTCCTCCCCAGTGCCATTAGTACAGTGTCAGTGTTTTTTTTTTTTGCACTGATCACTGTATTAGTGTTTTTGGGGATGTCAGTTACCCCAAGTCAGTACCCCCCAATGTCAGAATGTCCGCCGCAGTCCCGCAGTCCCGCCATAAGTTGCTGGTCGCTGCCATAAGTCACTGATCGCCGCCATAATGCGCTGATCGCCGCCATTATTAGTATAAAAAAATAACTAAAAATCCCAGTATCTTTCCCGCCATTTGTAAACGCTATAACTTTCACGTAAACCAATTCATTTACACGTATTGGGTTTTTTTTTTAAGCAAAGACATGTCACAGAATGCATTTTGGCAGAAATTTATGACTAAATTTGATTTTTGCATTTTTTTTTTACTGGACATGTTTTATAGCAAAAAGTCCAAAATATTGTTTTTTTTTCCTCAAAATTGTCAGCCTTTTTTTTTATAGCGCAAAAAATAAAAACCGCACAGGCAATCAAATACCACCAAAAGAAAGCTCAATTTGTGGGGAAAAAAAGGATGTAAATTTCATTTATGTACCATATTGCATGACCGCGCAATTGTCCATTAAACTAGTGCAGCGCTGTATAGCAGAAAAATGGCGTAAATTGCAGTATTTATACCATAGTTTGTAAACGCTATAACTTTCACACAAAGCAATCAATATACACTTATTGGGATTTTTTTTACCAAAAACATGGAGCAGAATACATTTTGGCCTAAATTTATAACCAACTTTGAGTTTACTATATATTTTTTATAGCTGAAAGTAAAAAATATTGTTTTTCTTCAATATTTTTGGCATTTTTTTGTTTATAGCGTGAAAAATAAAAAGCGCACAGGTGATCAAATACCACCGAAAGAAAGTTCTATTTGTGTGAAAAAAAGGACGTAAATTTCGTTTGGGTGCAGCATTGCATGACCGCGCAATTATCAGTTGAATTAGTGCAGCGCCGAGTAGCAAAAAGAGGCCTGGTCTTTAAGGGGGGTAAATCCTCTGGAGGTCAAGTGGTTAAACTCACCGAAATTGTACTTCTCAGTACAGCTCACAATGAACTTACTAGAGAAACAATACATGTGGGAAAATTTTAAGTTCTTTTTATGTTTAGCCTTAAAAGAGAAGCAGAGAAAATTGTAAAAACAAGTACAAACAAGGAATTAAAATGACAAAAGTTTTACAAAATAAGTAATAAACCTAAATACAATATAGTACTGTCCATGATGGCTTTTTTTAAAATTTGCACTAGTACTTACATTTTCAGGACAAGATTTCAGGGTACACCCTCTTCCTCTAAGGTTTGAACTTCCTGACTGCTGCACTCTATACTGTATGTTGTAATGAGCTAAACAAATGTTCTATAAAACTCTGTTTTGTCAAAATTTTGGAAATCGTTCCTGTGTTTGTAGAGCTATTGATTCAAATTTTACTTTTCAAAAGAGGTGTACTCATTTATGCTGATCACTTTATATACACATGTGGAAGATACATATTTACATATTTAGACATTTTATTTTAATGTAGTAATTTAGTGTGATTCATATTTCAATCAATAAATATGATGAAATAGTAAACTTTTTAAAAGAATATAAAAAAAAACACTTTTCCCATGCTCACTTTGTCATTGGGAACAAAGAGAGTTAGACTTGTGTAAACTCTCTCCACCTACTTACCTACTTATGTGGAAGTGCTAGGTACCTGAGCAGCCAAGCCCCAGCATTGTCATATGACGGTATGTAATTATTAACTACTGTACACGCCCTCTCTCCATGCCAAAATGCTGAGGAACATTTTAAAAGTGTAAGATAAAAAGTAACTGTACTTACCATTTCCTCTGGTTTCATACTGCAGGGGGTAATGTCATACTCTGAAGAGACCCCATAAAATTCTGAGTTGCCCAACTCAAACACATTGCAAGACCATGTTCTTATGAGCTACTCAGTATTCTCCAGGATCTTGCCAGACGTATCTTGATGTAAACCTTGCCTAGGCCTCATAAATATAAGCCAAGGTAAAGATAAGTATTAGAGATGAGCGAATCGAAGTATCCGAAGTGGAATTCGAGTCGAATATCTGAAAAATTTCGATTCGTGCCGAATCCGAAAAATAGCCTAATTCGGACGCGCGAATCGAAATTTTTCAGAAAATGGCGGCTGACATGTGCGGCGACGGAGCGGGGATGTCTGGGAAGGCGCGCAGACAAGGCGCGCTGACCCATAATGCATGCCTCAACTACATGTGATCGCATCAGCCTATCAGCAGCCAGCCAGCCAGCACTGTGTAATGGTCGAGCTATAAATAGCGGCCATTTTGGAATTCTTCATTTGCCTGCAGTTATTGAACAGAGGCAGACCGCTCTGTACTAGGGACAGGGACAGAGTTAGGGCCACAGAAACGATAATTGGGGACAGAGAAAAGTTACTTAGGGACAGAGAACCATTACTCAGGGACACAGACTTGTTAATGAGGGCCACAGAATCGTTATTTAGGGACAAAGAAACGCTAGTTAGGGCCACAGAATTCATAATCAGGGACAGACAGAATTGTTACTCAGTGCCAGAGAATTGTTACTTAGGGCCACAGAAACTTTACTTAGGGCCACAGAATTGTTACTCGCACAGACACAGAATTGTTACTCGCACAGACACAGAATTGTTACTGAAGGCCACAGAACTGTTACTTAGGGCCACAGAATTGTTACTCGCACAGACACAGAATTGTTACTCGCACAGACACAGAACTGTTACTGAGGGCCACAGAACTGTTACTTAGGGACAAAGAAACGCTAGTTAGGGCCACAGAATTGTTACTCAGGGACAGACAGAATTGTTACTGAGTGCCAGAGAATTGTTACTCAGGGACAGACAGAATTGTTACTGAGTGCCAGAGAATTGTTACTTAGGGCCACAGAAACTTTAATTAGGGCCACAGAATTTTTACTCAGGGACAGACAGAATTGTTACTCAGTGCCAGAGAATTGTTACTCAGGGACAGACAGAATTGTTACTGAGTGCCAGAGAATTGTTACTCAGGGCCACAGAAACTTTACTTAGGGCCACAGAATTTTTACTCAGGGACAGACAGAATTGTTACTGAGTGCCAGAGAATTGTTACTCAGGGACAGACAGAATTGTTACTGAGTGCCAGAGAATTGTTACTTAGGGCCACAGAAACTTTACTTAGGGCCACAGAATTGTTACTCGCACAGACACAGAATTGTTACTCGCACAGACACAGAATTGTTACTGAAGGCCACAGAACTGTTACTTAGGGCCACAGAATTGTTACTCGCACAGACACAGAATTGTTACTCGCACAGACACAGAACTGTTACTGAGGGCCACAGAACTGTTACTTAGGGACAAAGAAACGCTAGTTAGGGCCACAGAATTGTTACTCAGGGACAGACAGAATTGTTACTGAGTGCCAGAGAATTGTTACTCAGGGACAGACAGAATTGTTACTGAGTGCCAGAGAATTGTTACTTAGGGCCACAGAAACTTTAATTAGGGCCACAGAATTTTTACTCAGGGACAGACAGAATTGTTACTCAGTGCCAGAGAATTGTTACTCAGGGACAGACAGAATTGTTACTGAGTGCCAGAGAATTGTTACTCAGGGCCACAGAAACTTTACTTAG
This sequence comes from Staurois parvus, assembly GCF_062004578.1. NCBI lineage: Eukaryota > Metazoa > Chordata > Amphibia > Anura > Ranidae > Staurois > Staurois parvus. The sequence continues at coordinate 5,495,942 of NW_028317998.1, forward strand.
GGCCACAGAATTTTTACTCAGGGACAGACAGAATTGTTACTGAGTGCCAGAGAATTGTTACTCAGGGACAGACAGAATTGTTACTGAGTGCCAGAGAATTGTTACTTAGGGCCACAGAAACTTTACTTAGGGCCACAGAATTGTTACTCGCACAGACACAGAATTGTTACTCGCACAGACACAGAATTGTTACTGAAGGCCACAGAACTGTTACTTAGGGCCACAGAATTGTTACTCGCACAGACACAGAATTGTTACTCGCACAGACACAGAACTGTTACTGAGGGCCACAGAACTGTTACTTAGGGACAAAGAAACGCTAGTTAGGGCCACAGAATTGTTACTCAGGGACAGACAGAATTGTTACTGAGTGCCAGAGAATTGTTACTCAGGGACAGACAGAATTGTTACTGAGTGCCAGAGAATTGTTACTTAGGGCCACAGAAACTTTAATTAGGGCCACAGAATTTTTACTCAGGGACAGACAGAATTGTTACTCAGTGCCAGAGAATTGTTACTCAGGGACAGACAGAATTGTTACTGAGTGCCAGAGAATTGTTACTCAGGGCCACAGAAACTTTAATTAGGGCCACAGAATTTTTACTCAGGGACAGACAGAATTGTTACTGAGTGCCAGAGAATTGTTACTCAGGGACAGACAGAATTGTTACCGAGTGCCAGAGAATTGTTACTCAGGGACAGACAGAATTGTTACTGAGTGCCAGAGAATTGTTACTTAGGGCCACAGAAACTTTCATTAGGGCCACAGAATTTTTACTCAGGGACAGACAGAATTGTTACTGAGTGCCAGAGAATTGTTACTCAGGGACAGAGAGAATTGTTACTGAGTGCCAGAGAATTGTTACTTAGGGCCACAGAAACTTTAATTAGGCCCACAGAATTTTTACTCAGGGACAGACAGAATTGTTACTGAGTGCCAGAGAATTGTTACTCAGGGACAGACAGAATTGTTACCGAGTGCCAGAGAATTGTTACTCAGGGACAGACAGAATTGTTACTGAGTGCCAGAGAATTGTTACTTAGGGCCACAGAAACTTTCATTAGGGCCACAGAATTTTTACTCAGGGACAGACAGAATTGTTACGGAGTGCCAGAGAATTGTTACTCAGGGACAGACAGAATTGTTACGGAGTGCCAGAGAATTGTTACTCAGGGCCACAGAAACTTTACTTAGGGCCAGAGAATTTTTACTCAGGGACAGACAGAATTGTTACTGAGTGCCAGAGAATTGTTACTCAGGGACAGACAGAATTGTTACGGAGTGCCAGATAATTGTTACTCAGGGCCCCAGAAACTTTACTTAGGGCCACAGAATTTTTACTCAGGGACAGACAGAATTGTTACTGAGTGCCAGAGAATTGTTACTCAGGGACAGACAGAATTGTTACTGAGTGCCAGAGAATTGTTACTTAGGGCCACAGAAACTTTACTTAGGGCCACAGAATTGTTTCTCGCACAGACACAGAATTGTTACTCGCACAGACACAGAATTGTTACTGAGGGCCACAGAACTGTTACTTGGGGCCACAGAAACGTTAATCAGGGACACAGAATTGTTACTGAGGGCCACAGAACTGTTACTTAGGGCCACAGAATTGTTACTCGCACAGACACAGAATTGTTACTCAGGGACACAGAATTGTTACTCAGGGACACATAATCGTTTAATTAAAGAGTATGTCAGACAACATGCAGAGGAGTGGCAGAGGAGGCAATGTTTTAGGAGCGAGCAGACGTGGCAGCAGAGGAAGGGGTCGAGGCAGCACTATTCGCAGCCAGAGGCCAGTGCTCCCGGTGTCATCCAGCGGTCGTGTCTCCACCGACAACCCTGCCGTCGTCGATTGGTTGGCTCGGTCGTCTTCCTCTTCCCAGGTCACCTCTGACACCTACAGCCAACGGTCGGTGGGTACGTCAGACACAACCGTTAGTTGGCATGGCCCGGGACCAAGCCCACTGAAATCACGTGTCCTCTACCTGCCCCTGTCCTTTGGTGTTCCCTCACCAAGCGAAGTATCGCATGCTGTGGGCTCAGCCCCACTGTACAGTGAGGAAGAGCTAACAGAGGGCGGTCAGGAACGGGGGGAGACATCCGCCTTTTCAGCAGCCAGGCGAAGAAGTAGTGGCGAGGAGAGTGGCTCGGTAGCCGGTCTAGAGACAGGTCTGTCTCCTGACCCAGACGCAGCCGAGGGGGCTAGTAGTGAGGCGGAGACCCTACTTGATGATGAGGAGGTTGATCGCACTTGGCAGCCTCGTCGTCATCAGGCAATTTCTTCCGCATCATCAGGAGAAGAGGGTGGCAGCTTGGCAGCGAGCAAAACAGTCGGTGGGTTGCCCAGGAGACAGCAGCAGGGTCGCAGCAGTGTCAGTGGAGCCAAACGTCCACGGAGTAGAGCACCAGCTCCACTGCAGCCTACCACCACGGCCAGTAGTGGTGCCGGTGTGCACGGAGGAAGCAGCAGTCAGCCAGTGAGGAGTATCGGGGGCAAAGTTTCCTACTCGGCGGTGTGGCAATTTTTCGTCAAGCCGCCCGAGGAAGTAAACGTAGCCGTATGTCGACTATGTGGCCAGAAAGTCAAGCGTGGCCAGGGGGCCCATGTTGGGACTACAGCGTTGCGGCAGCATATGCAGCGTCGCCATTTGGTGGCCTGGGAAAACCGTGATAAAGATACGGCGGTTCTGCCCGCCCCAGCCCCCGCTCCATCACCCGCTCCGTTACTTGCTCCGTCACCCGACGTCAATCGCCCTCCATCAGCCTGTCAAGGCTCCAACACCTCTGCTGAGGGGAGTTGTCGCTCGTTGGCATCTTCCGCTCGTTCAGATGCTCCTTCTCCTGCTACTCCTCTTCACGGATTCCGTCAGCAGTCTTTCTTGGAATCCGTTTCCAAGAGACAACAGTTTGCGAGCACGCACCCGACGGTGCAAAAGCTGAACGTCCTCCTGTCCAAGTTGCTGGTGCTGCAGTCCCTCCCTTTCCAAGTGGTGGACTCAGCACCTTTCAGAGAAATGATGGCTTGTGCCGCGCCGCGGTGGAGAGTGCCAAGCCGTCATTTCTTCGCCAAAAAGGCAGTGCCAGCCCTGCATTCACATGTAGAAGACATGGTGGGCCAGTCTTTGAGCATGTCGGTCTCTGCCAAAGTGCACGGCAGCGCCGACGTGTGGAGCTGTAACTACGGTCAGGGACAGTACATGTCATTTACGGCCCACTGGGTGAACGTGGTGCCGTCACAGCCGCACCAGCAACTTGGACAGGTCACGCCGCTTTTGCCTCCACGTTTGCACGTCCTTGGTCCGGCAAAGATGTCCGCCTCTACCACCTCTTCTTCCGCCGTGTCCTCAGCCGCCACCCCCGTGCCAAGTCCCATTACCCGACCGGCATATCACATGTGCAGGGCGCAACGGTGTCACGCTGTTCTGCACCTGGTATGCCTTGGCGAACGTAGTCACACAGGGGAGGAACTTCTGAGTGTAATGAACAGAGAAATCGACAGATGGCTGTCTCCGCGCAAACTGAAAATCGGAACCATGTTGACCGACAACGGAAAAAACATGGTGTCTGCTCTGCGTCAAGGAAGGTTGTGCCATGCGCCATGCATGGCTCACGTGTTCAATCTGGTTGTCAAGCGGTTCTTAAAATCCACCATCCCACTGCAAGACATCCTTAAAATGTCACGTAAACTGTGCATGCATTTCAGCCATTCCTACACCGCAAAGAACACCCTCATTGAGCTGCAGCGGCAGAACGGAATTCCACAGCATCGCCTGATCTGCGACGTTGCAACAAGGTGGAATTCAACACTACACATGTTAGACCGCCTTTACGAACAGCGAAAGGCCATCACCGATTTCCTGATGTTACAAGCGGATAAAGGTACTCCCCTGTGTAACTTAGATGTCAGCCATTGGCAGCTCATGCGTGACACCTGCCGCTTGCTCAGGCCCTTTGAGGAGGCCACGCTATTCGTGAGTCGGCAGGACTATGGGATGAACGACGTCATTCCTCTGTTGCACGTCCTGGAACAAATGCTGTTAACAATGGCTGGTCAGGCTGCGGTAGACGTGGCGCACAGATCTCAACGCCACATGACCCCTGTGGGGGCAGGACAGGAAGAAGAGGAGGAGGTAGAGGAGGACATTTGTGCTCAGGAATTATTGAGTGAAATGGGTGGTTTTTCCACTCAGCGGACAGGAGTGGAGGAGCAGGAGCATCTGGTAGAGGAGGAGGAGGAGGAGACAGAGGACCCAGACGCACCGTGGCAGTATGCTGTGGAGATGGAGGCAGGGAGTCCCTCGCATTCCTTGGCACAAATGGCCCATAGCATGCTCGGTTGCTTGCGTAGCACAGCAGAATAATAACCATCAGACAGAGGGATGACTTTTGGCTGTCCACCTTGTTGGACCCTCGCTACCGTTCCAAAATGGTGGCCTTTTTCACACCTGCTGAGAGGGAGGCCAAAATAACGTACTATAAAAACCACCTATGTAGTCAGTTGGTCTCTGCCTTTGTGCGCCAACGTCCATCCTCAGACACTGTGGGCCCTGTGCGCTCGCGTTCCGCTGCCATGGCAGCAGGGGAGGGGTGGGGTGGTAGGAGCAGTGGCAGCTCCACCAGCAGCAGCTGCCTCAGTCTGCAGTCGATGATGAGTAGCTTTCTTCACCAGCGCAGTGAGGAAACTACTAACCAGCCGCAGCAGCAGCAGCAGCATCAGGTGGACCTGGAGCAGGACCTCAAACAACAGGCTTGGGCCTACTTGGACAGCACCCTGCCAACCGAGGTAGACAATCCCCTTGACTACTGGGCAACGAAACTTGACCTTTGGCCCCAACTAGCTGAATTTGCCCTTGAAAGGCTGTCATGCCCAGCCAGTAGCGTGGCATCGGAGCGCGTGTTTAGTGCGGCAGGAGGTATTGTAACTCCGCGGAGGACACGACTGTCCACCCAAAGTGTGGAGAGACTGACGTTTGTGAAAATGAATCAGGCGTGGATTAGTCTGGATTTCAAACCACCAGTTCCTGACACAACTGACTAAATCCGCCATGAATCATGCCTCAAACATGTGCCACTTTGAGGTCTCCTCACACACTGCTGGTGTGTAGATTTTTTTGACATAGGGTGCTGGCAGATTATGGGCCTCCTATAGCTGCTGCCAGGCCCCTAATCTGCCATAGGCCCCTATATACCGCTTCCTCATGCTGCTGCCAGGTCCAGAGTCTCTCATGGGTCCCTGTACGGCCTCCCATTGCTGCTGTCTCCATCGCCACACTCTGCCATGTGCCACTTTCAGGTCTCCTCACACACTGCTGGTGTGTAGAATTTTTTGACATAGGGTGATGGCAGATTATGGGCCTCCCATAGCTGCTGCCAGGCCCCTAATCTGCCATAGGCCCCTATATACCGCTTCCTCATGCTGCTGCCAGGTCCAGAGTGTGTCATGGGTCCCTGTACGGCCTCCCATTGCTGCTGTCTCCATCGCCACACTCTGCCATGTGCCACTTTCAGGTCTCCTCACACTGCTGGTGTGTTGAATTTTTTGACATAGGGTGCTGGCAGATTAAGGGCCTCCCATAGCTGCTGCCAGGCCCCTAATCTGCCATAGGCCCCTATATACCGCCTCCTCATGCTGCTGCCAGGTCCAGAGTCTCTCATGGGTCCCTGTACGGCCTCCCATTGCTGCTGTCTCCATCGCCACACTCTGCCATGTGCCACTTTCAGGTCTCCTCACACTGCTGGTGTGTTGAATTTTTTGACATAGGGTGCTGGCAGATTATGGGCCTCCTATAGCTGCTGCCAGGCCCCTAATCTGCCATGGGCCCCTATATACCGCCTCCTCATGCTGCTGCCAGGTCCAGAGTCTGTCATGGGTCCCTGTACGGCCTCCCATTGCTGCTGTCTCCATCGCCACACTCTGCCATGTGCCACTTTCAGGTCTCCTCACACACTGCTGGTGTGTAGAATTTTTTGACATAGGGTGCTGGCAGATTATGGGCCTCCCATAGCTGCTGCCAGGCCCCTAATCTGCCATGGGCCCCTATATACCGCCTCCTCATGCTGCTGCCAGGTCCAGAGTCTGTCATGGGTCCCTGTACGGCCTCCCATTGCTGCTGTCTCCATCGCCACACTCTGCCATGTGCCACTTTCAGGTCTCCTCACACACTGCTGGTGTGTAGAATTTTTTGACATAGGGTGCTGGCAGATTATGGGCCTCCCATTGCTGCTGCCAGGCCCCTAATCTGCCATAGGCCCCTATATACCGCTTCCTCATGCTGCTGCCAGGTCCAGAGTCTCTCATGCCATGTGCCACTTTCAGGTCTCCTCACACACTGCTGGTGTGTAGAATTTTTTGACATAGGGTGCTGGCAGATTAAGGGCCTCCCATAGCTGCTGCCAGGCCCCTAATCTGCCATAGGCCCCTATATACCGCTTCCTCATGCTGCTGCCAGGTCCAGAGTCTGTCATGGGTCCCTGTACGGCCTCCCATTGCTGCTGTCTCCATCGCCACACTCTGCCATGTGCCACTTTCAGGTCTCCTCACACTGCTGGTGTGTTGAATTTTTTGACATAGGGTGCTGGCAGATTATGGGCCTCCTATAGCTGCTGCCAGGCCCCTAATCTGCCATGGGCCCCTATATACCGCCTCCTCATGCTGCTGCCAGGTCCAGAGTCTGTCATGGGTCCCTGTACGGCCTCCCATTGCTGCTGTCTCCATCGCCACACTCTGCCATGTGCCACTTTCAGGTCTCCTCACACACTGCTGGTGTGTAGAATTTTTTGACATAGGGTGCTGGCAGATTAAGGGCCTCCCATAGCTGCTGCCAGGCCCCTAATCTGCCATAGGCCCCTATATACCGCTTCCTCATGCTGCTGCCAGGTCCAGAGTCTGTCATGGGTCCCTGTACGGCCTCCCATTGCTGCTGTCTCCATCGCCACACTCTGCCATGTGCCACTTTCAGGTCTCCTCACACTGCTGGTGTGTTGAATTTTTTGACATAGGGTGCTGGCAGATTATGGGCCTCCTATAGCTGCTGCCAGGCCCCTAATCTGCCATGGGCCCCTATATACCGCCTCCTCATGCTGCTGCCAGGTCCAGAGTCTGTCATGGGTCCCTGTACGGCCTCCCATTGCTGCTGTCTCCATCGCCACACTCTGCCATGTGCCACTTTCAGGTCTCCTCACACACTGCTGGTGTGTAGAATTTTTTGACATAGGGTGCTGGCAGATTATGGGCCTCCCATTGCTGCTGCCAGGCCCCTAATCTGCCATAGGCCCCTATATACCGCTTCCTCATGCTGCTGCCAGGTCCAGAGTCTCTCATGCCATGTGCCACTTTCAGGTCTCCTCACACACTGCTGGTGTGTAGAATTTTTTGACATAGGGTGCTGGCAGATTAAGGGCCTCCCATAGCTGCTGCCAGGCCCCTAATCTGCCATAGGCCCCTATATACCGCTTCCTCATGCTGCTGCCAGGTCCAGAGTCTGTCATGGGTCCCTGTACGGCCTCCCATTGCTGCTGTCTCCATCGCCACACTCTGCCATGTGCCACTTTCAGGTCTCCTCACACTGCTGGTGTGTTGAATTTTTTGACATAGGGTGCTGGCAGATTATGGGCCTCCTATAGCTGCTGCCAGGCCCCTAATCTGCCATGGGCCCCTATATACCGCCTCCTCATGCTGCTGCCAGGTCCAGAGTCTGTCATGGGTCCCTGTACGGCCTCCCATTGCTGCTGTCTCCATCGCCACACTCTGCCATGTGCCACTTTCAGGTCTCCTCACACACTGCTGGTGTGTAGAATTTTTTGACATAGGGTGCTGGCAGATTATGGGCCTCCCATTGCTGCTGCCAGGCCCCTAATCTGCCATAGGCCCCTATATACCGCTTCCTCATGCTGCTGCCAGGTCCAGAGTCTCTCATGGGTCCCTGTACGGCCTCCCATTGCTGCTGTCTCCATCGCCACACTCTGCCATGTGCCACTTTCAGGTCTCCTCACACTGCTGGTGTGTTGAATTTTTTGACATAGGGTGCTGGCAGATTAAGGGCCTCCCATAGCTGCTGCCAGGCCCCTAATCTGCCATAGGCCCCTATATACCGCCTCCTCATGCTGCTGCCAGGTCCAGAGTCTGTCATGGGTCCCTGTACGGCCTCCCATTGCTGCTGTCTCCATCGCCACACTCTGCCATGTGCCACTTTCAGGTCTCCTCACACACTGCTGGTGTGTAGAATTTTTTGACATAGGGTGCTGGCAGATTATGGGCCTCCCATTGCTGCTGCCAGGCCCCTAATCTGCCATAGGCCCCTATATACCGCTTCCTCATGCTGCTGCCAGGTCCAGAGTCTCTCATGCCATGTGCCACTTTCAAGTCTCCTCACACACTGCTGGTGTGTAGAATTTTTTGACATAGGGTGCTGGCAGATTATGGGCCTCCCATAGCTGCTGCCAGGCCCCTAATCTGCCATGGGCCCCTATATACCGCCTCCTCATGCTGCTGCCAGGTCCAAAGTCTGTCATGGGTCCCTGTACGGCCTCCCATTGCTGCTGTCTCCATCACCACACTCTGCCATGTGCCACTTTCAGGTCTCCTCACACACTGCTGGTGTGTAGAATTTTTTGACATAGGGTGCTGGCAGATTATGGGCCTCCCATTGCTGCTGCCAGGCCCCTAATCTGCCATAGGCCCCTATATACCGCTTCCTCATGCTGCTGCCAGGTCCAGAGTCTCTCATGCCATGTGCCACTTTCAGGTCTCCTCACACACTGCTGGTGTGTAGAATTTTTTGACATAGGGTGCTGGCAGATTAAGGGCCTCCCATAGCTGCTGCCAGGCCCCTAATCTGCCATAGGCCCCTATATACCGCTTCCTCATGCTGCTGCCAGGTCCAGAGTCTGTCATGGGTCCCTGTACGGCCTCCCATTGCTGCTGTCTCCATCGCCACACTCTGCCATGTGCCACTTTCAGGTCTCCTCACACTGCTGGTGTGTTGAATTTTTTGACATAGGGTGCTGGCAGATTATGGGCCTCCTATAGCTGCTGCCAGGCCCCTAATCTGCCATGGGCCCCTATATACCGCCTCCTCATGCTGCTGCCAGGTCCAGAGTCTGTCATGGGTCCCTGTACGGCCTCCCATTGCTGCTGTCTCCATCGCCACACTCTGCCATGTGCCACTTTCAGGTCTCCTCACACACTGCTGGTGTGTAGAATTTTTTGACATAGGGTGCTGGCAGATTAAGGGCCTCCCATAGCTGCTGCCAGGCCCCTAATCTGCCATAGGCCCCTATATACCGCCTCCTCATGCTGCTGCCAGGTCCAGAGTCTGTCATGGGTCCCTGTACGGCCTCCCATTGCTGCTGTCTCCATCGCCACACTCTGCCATGTGCCACTTTCAGGTCTCCTCACACACTGCTGGTGTGTTGAATTTTTTGACATAGGGTGCTGGCAGATTATGGGCCTCCTATAGCTGCTGCCAGGCCCCTAATCTGCCATAGGCCCCTATATACCGCTTCCTCATGCTGCTGCCAGGTCCAGAATCTCTCATGCCATGTGCCACTTTCAGGTCTCCTCACACTGCTGGTGTGTAGAATTTTTTTGACATAGGGTGCTGGCAGATTATGGGCCTCCTATAGCTGCTGCCAGGCCCCTAATCTGCCATAGGCCCCTATATACCGCCTCCTCATGCTGCTGCCAGGTCCAGAGTCTGTCATGGGTCCCTGTACGGCCTCCCATTGCTGCTGTCTCCATCGCCACACTCTGCCATGTGCCACTTTCAGGTCTCCTCACACACTGCTGGTGTGTAGAATTTTTTGACATAGGGTGCTGGCAGATTACGGGCCTCCCATAGCTGCTGCCAGGCCCCTAATCTGCCATGGGCCCCTATACCGACTCCTCATGCTGTGACGTTGCAACAAGGTGGAATTCAACCCTACATATGTTAGACCGCCTTTACGAACAGCAAAAGGCCATCACAGATTTCCTGATGTTAAAAGCGGATAAAGGTATTCCCTGTGTAACTTAGATGTCAGCCATTGGCAGCTCATGCGTGACACCTGCGCTTGCTCAGGCCCTTTGAGGAGGCCACGCTATTCGTGAGTCGGCAGGACTATGGGATGAACGACGTCATTCCTCTGTTGCACGTCCTGGAACAAATGCTGTTAACAATGGCTGGTCAGGGTGCGGTAGACGTGGCGCACAGATCTCAACGCCACATGACCCCTGTGGGGGCAGGACAGGAAGAAGAGGAGGAGGTAGAGGAGGACATTGGTGCTCAGGAATTATTGAGTGAAATGGGTGGTTTTTCCACTCAGCGGACAGGAGTGGAGGAGCAGGAGCATCTGGTAGAGGAGGAGGAGGAGGAGGAGACAGAGGACCCAGACGCACCGTGGCAGTATGCTGTGGAGATGGAGGCAGGGAGTCCCTCGCATTCCTTGGCACAAATGGCCCATAGCATGCTCGGTTGCTTGCGTAGCGACAGCCGAATAATAACCATCAGACAGAGGGATGACTTTTGGCTGTCCACCTTGTTGGACCCTCGCTACCGTTCCAAAATGGTGGCCTTTTTCACACCTGCTGAGAGGGAGGCCAAAATAACGTACTATAAAAACCACCTATGTAGTCAGCTGGTCTCTGCCTGTCTGCGCCAACGTCCATCCTCAGACACTGTGGGCCCTGTGCGCTCGCGTTCCGCTGCGATGGCAGCAGGGGAGGGGTGGGGTGGTAGGAGCAGTGGCAGCTCCACCAGCAGCGGCTGCCTCAGTCTGCAGTCGATGATGAGTAGCTTTCTTCACCAGCGCAGTGAGGAAACTACTAACCAGCCGCAGCAGCAGCAGCAGCAGCAGCAGCAGCAGCATCAGGTGGACCTGGAGCAGGACCTCAAACAACAGGCTTAGGCCTACTTGGACAGCACCCTGCCAACCGAGGTAGACAATCCCCTTGACTACTGGGCAACGAAACTTGACCTTTGGCCCCAACTAGCTGAATTTGCCCTTGAAAGGCTGTCATGCCCGGCCAGTAGCGTGGCATCGGAGCGCGTGTTTAGTGCGGCAGGAGGTATTGCAACTCCGCGGAGGACACGACTGTCCACCCAAAGTGTGGAGAGACTGACGTTTGTGAAAATGAATCAGGCGTGGATTAGTCTGGATTTCAAACCACCAGTTCCTGACACAACTGACTAAATCCGCCATGAATCATGCCCCAAACATGTGCCACTTTCAGGTCTCCTCACACTGCTGGTGTGTTCCATTTTTTGTCATAGGGTGCTGGCAGATTACGGGCCTCCCATAGCTGCTGCCAGGCCCCTAATCTGCCATGGGCCCCTATACCGCCTCCTCATGCTGCTGCCAAGTCCAGAGTCTCTCATGGGTCCCTGTACGGCCTCCCATTGCTGCTGTCTCCATCGCCACACTCTGCCATGTGCCACTTTCAGGTCTCCTCACACTGCTGGTGTATTCCATTTTTTGTCATAGGGTGCTGGCAGATTACGGGCTTCCCATAGCTGCTGCCAGGCCCCTAATCTGCCATGGGCCCCTATACCGCCTCCTCATGCTGCTGCCAGGTCCAGAGTGTGTCATGGGTCCCTGTACGGCCTCCCATTGCTGCTGTCTCCATCGCCACACTCTGCCATGTGCCACTTTCAGGTCTCCTCACACTGCTGGTGGGTTCCATTTTTTGTCATAGGGTGCTGGCAGATTACGGGCCTCCCATAGCTGCTGCCAGGCCCCTAATCTGCCATGGGCCCCCGTACCGACTCCTCATGCTGCTGCCAGGCCCGTAATCTGTCATGGGCCCCTGTTGTCGCTTGTTGGCATATTCCGCTCGTTCAGATGCTCCTTCTCCTGCTACTCCTCTTCACGGATTCCGTCAGCAGTCTTTCTTGGAATCCGTTTCCAAGAGACAACAGTTTGCGAGCACGCACCAGACGGTGCAGAAACTGAACGTCCTCCTGTCCAAGTTGCTGCTGCCAGGCTTGTAATCTGTCATGCGCCCCTGTACCGCCTCCTCATGCTGCTGCCAGGTCCAGAGTGTGTCATGGGCCCCCGTACCGACTCCAAATGCTGCTGCCAGGCCCGTAATCTGTCATGGGCCCCTGTACCGCCTCCCCATGCTGCTGCCAGGTCCAGATTGTGTCATGGGTCCCTGTACGGCCTCCCATTGCTGCTGCCAGGCCTGTAATCTGCCATGGGCCCCCCTACCGACTCCTCATGCTGCTGCCAGGCCCGTAATCTGCCATGGGCCCCTGTACCGCCTCCTCATGCTGCTGCCAGGTCCAGAGTGTGTCATGGGTCCCTGTACGGCCTCCCATTGCTGCTGTCTCTATCGCCACACTCTGCCATGTGCCACTTTCAGGTCTCCTCACACTGCTGGTGGTTTCCATTTTTGTCATAGGGTGCTGCATGGCCTCCCATTGCTGCTGCCTCCACCGCCACACTGTGGCTCCACACTCTGGTTTTGGCCCCGTGACTGGCCAAATGAGTGAAGTGTGCGGTGATTCTAAGATCGACGGCACTCATCTGCATGTCATACTGCCTGACAGTATTATTTCTCTTCCCCAGCAGACTCCAAGGGCATTTAAATTAAAGGTACAGTGTTCAGCACTAATATTAAGTCTCTCTGAAGCCTAGAAACACCCTTTTTTAAGTTAAATTCACAGCGAATATATTCGACTCGAATCAAATTTTTTCTACGAATTCGCCGAATCAGTCGAATCGAATTTTTGAATACTTCGCTCATCTCTAATAAGTATATTTAATTCATTTTCCCCCCACAGGCTTTTATTACTATTATTATCCACAACACTATTACATGAGAGTTACACATCAGTGATGGAGATGAGTAAATCATTTTACCTGTTTTTTGTGCTAGGTCCACATTAAGGTTACATCATTCTTGAAATGTTTTGAAATATTCATTGCAATAGCAATTCGAATAATTTGTTAGTCCTAGTCTCCCATATTTATACATACTGGTGCTCTATCTATTATATTTATGTGTACTGGACATGCTATTCTTGCTAAATGGCTTTTCAAAGGTTATCATGATAAGAACAAGCCACTTGAATCTACTACATAACTCAAAGTGTTGCTCCATGCCAACTCCACATCTTTCCATTACACACCTGGCCTTCTTCATCCACAGAACTTCAATTGAATGCAAGCATTTAGGCCCATACATTTTATGCAGTTTACTACTTAGCAGCGTGCACATATAGAAAGCAAATACACACATGTAAAAACTATAAACACCATCAGATTTTCAAAATGCTAGTATTTCTTGACAATAGTCAACAACACATCCACAGCAAGTGCACTACATATAGCACAAAAAAGCACAAATTCCATTATATATTTTACACATTATATATTTTAGACATTTAAAAATACAACCCTTCACATTTATTGAATAACATAAATCAGAATTGGTTAGGGTATCTTTGTAGTTATTTTTGAAATATATCAAAATCCACAACAAATCACAGTTTAACTTCCTGTGGTGTCAAAATAAAATAAAAATGTTAGCACTGTGAAACTAGTGGCAGCCCAGGGACTTAAAATCATTTAGTACACATTGGTTTGCAAATAATCATTGTACAAATAAAAATAACCCATCCTTTCTACAAACATAACATCAAATGCTATTAATATTTTGTATTATTGGCATATGGCCTAAGTTTTGATAGATAACATTCTTCATATATACTGTATCATTAAACTATCAGCCATCACTATACAGTTCTAAAATAACCATATAGATAAAGTTGAAGTAATCAGTCATCTATTTCCCATGCAGATGAGTGAAACAAATTGCATTAGGTTATACATTATTTACTGAAATATAACAAAACAATGTTGTTACCCAATATATCATCTATTCTACTATTAAGTCAGCTCAAGGATATTGACATTTAAAGCAAGGCTCTGATTTTTTCCTTTCCATTAAGCACACTTTAATAGTGGCCGTGACAGGGAACAAACTGACATGATCTATCTTAGGTGACCCAAGATATTAAACCATTTTTACTGCACTGACTTTCTTGCAGTTCTTTGCAGATTTATGGTGTACAGGAGGCAAGCTTGAAGAGTCAATGCTTCCTACAGCCTCAAGTCTTTCCTGCCTTCCTACTTTGCTTACTGCAAAATTGGATTTCTGTAGAAACATTGACAAAGAGTTGTGCAGAAAGAAAATAATTTAAAAAACACTTTGCAAATCTTTATAGTGCTAGAGGGATTAATAAGTGCCAGGGAACACAAAGGCCTAAATACAGATATTTTCTTGAAAGACCTACTTTCAAATAAGACTTTAATAAGTGGTAAAGGGCAGGAAATTTATTTTGGGATGTTGTTGTGAAAGTTCTTTCAGATTTGGGATAAAACTAGTTATCTGCAAACTAAAAAGGCAATATATAAAATTCAGTAAGTGAGCAGCTTTTAATATTTTTGCTAGAATTGCATTACATAAAATGGTGGGCACAGTTTTGTGTTTGTAAAGTTTAAATATAAAATATTCTGCCATGTGATGATAAAATAAATATTTAAGTAGAAAGCATTAATCCTTAAGTTGAAAGAATTTATAAATAGAATTGTTTTAGGAAATGATGAAACATTTTAGATTGGCATGAATGCTATGTTTAAAAGAACCAGTTCTTATTTTATTAAATTTAGTGCTACAAGACGAGGAAGTAAAATTGTTAACGTGTAAAGCCTCAAGCACAGTACATGAAAAGCCACTTTTACAGGAGTTTGATTTTTCTTTAGCCTCTAAACACACCTCTATGTTAGACTATATGGCTATGCACTCATAAGCATTTACAGACATATTAGAAGAAGAGTGTTTAGAGGCTTAAGAAAAACACTACCTGCAAGTTCAGGAGAGGAGAGTTTGAGCAGAAAAAACACTTGACATGGCTAAAAGCATGTAAACGCATATAAACCACATAAATATGCATAAACTGTAGGCGCATTTAGCACTTGAACTTCATTCATTCCAGAATAAATACTGACAATTGGAATGAATGAACACACAAACACTTAACATACCCCAAAAACAGCAAAATGTGCCTAAACACATATGCAAAATGCAGCTTTAGGCATGTTTTTCAGCTGCTTTTTTATCTGTCAGGAGCAAAGGTGTTCAGAGTAGCTGGGCAGATGCCCAGTGTGCATGAGTAGAAAAGCATCAAAGTGCACCTTAGTGTAAACAGCAAGGTCTGTTTATTATATGAGTGCCTCTTTCACATTTTAAAAAGTAAACAGGAAAGGAAAAAATTATGTAGACAAAAAGGTAGTAAATAAACTTGCCTTACCGAGTATTTGGAAGTCTTGCACATAGGTGCAGTGCAGGATTATAGATTTAGGATACTCAGTATTCCCAGGGATCCAATAGCAAACACCATAATGCCACCCTCCTCTAAGCCCCGGTGGAAGCTGGGAGTAAGGATATCAAATGACTCTTTCCCTACAGGTTCTTGTGGCAGGGGGCCCTGACTTAATAAGTGGACTTTACATTTTTAATTATTTATCTTGTCTTATTCTTGTTAGGGTTTTGAATTAAATGTTCTACTATTTTTCATTCCATATTTTCAGATTTACAATTTTGCATGGGACTTCACTCCTAGTTTGTCTCATGTTACTAATGCCCATGCTGCTACTGCATGCCAAAAATAAAGTGCATGTTTGTCTTAAAGAGGAGCTACAGTAGTTTTTGTGTTTATTAGGTCAGCAGCTACAAAAACCATAGCTGCTGATATTTAATAAACACACACTCACCTGTCCCAGGATCCAGTGTCATGCGTACCCAAGCCGTCCATTCTCTTCTTCTCTCCCTGGCCCTGGCATCTCAACTGTGGGCACCCAGCTGTGACTGCATGTGTCTTCACAGCCAGGTACCCAATTCGCATGCGCAAGTAGTGCTACAACTCTTGAATGGTCCGGCAGTCTTCTGGGACCTGTTAAGTGTCCCAGAAAACTGAGGGGGGAAGGATGTGGGCTGAATGTCCGACTCAGTTTGCTGTGGCGAACTGAGTCGGAAGTGGGAGCGGGTGCCTGTCAAAACTAAGTACCCACTCCCTCCCCCAAAAAATGACATGCCAAATGTGGCAGGGGAGGAGGAAAGGACTACTTAAAGCTGAACTTCCCCTTTTGGGTGGAGCTACACTTTAAGTAATAGAAATTAGATATTTCTTTTGTGAGGTCTTGTATGTGTGGTCACTCACCATCAGTAGTGATAACCAAAGTTGGGATTATATTATTCTTGGGCTAACAATGCTGTCATTATACATTTCTGTGAACTCAGTGGGATTGATTTTCTAAAAAGATTTTCATTTAAGTAGTGAACCAATATTCATTTAAAATACCCATGCAGGGAAAAGGCCGTAGAGTATTTTCCTCCTGTCTATTTTGTCTGACTTCAGTTATAAATGTTCTTTGACCTAACATCATATGGTGGGCTGTAAATCTCATCCTGGCTTACCGAACTTCTTCCTGGCTTATCCTGCATCTTCAGATATACTGTACATACTGACATAAAGTGTGGTGCCAAGGCTAAACTCTACTGTACAAGCAGCTAAATGTTACCAAACTTGTTTCTATGTGAGATGTATCTTAAAAATAACCCTTACTTAAGACAATATTCAAAAAATATTAAGCCAATTATAATATCTGGAAAACTCTAAAACACGGTGCATTACAAAGCCAGACACCTTTCTCTATATTATGGTTACAGCAAAAGGGACCCTAACTTTCCAGCCCTACCTGTCAAATCTTCAATTCATATCCCTCATAACCACCAATCATGTTAAACTTAAAATTTTCCTTTTTCCATGAAATGGAATCTGAGTTGAGCAAGACAATCAACCTGTAACAAACAGGAGAGGAGGTGTTTTCGTGGCTTTCGAATAATGATAATATAGCATTGCATAAAAGCTGAATGTGGGATTAAATAACATCTAGCAGATAAGAGGCTAAGACTAGTAAAAAAAATTCCTATAAAGTATAGAAGTCCATCAGAGCCTGGAGGGTTATGAAGAGGTACGTTTTAACTTAACCTCTGTAAGTTCTTTTTATAGTTACTGTATGTCAGAATTTAGAAGTCAGAGGATGATAGCATAAGTAGCTGCAGAAAAGCAGAACATTGGTCAAACTCCACTTGGCTAAAGAGGGGTGGTTATTAGCAGAGAAACAAATACGTAGTTTGTGATAGAACTCTCCAAAGGCTCTGAACGTAGACTGAGGACAGTAAGTGGGGGTACTATGCTGGTAAAACAGTCAGGCCATGATTGGAATGTCTTAGCCCAAAGTTTGTTTACAAACATCTTGTCTGGTTTATTGGAGTATTTACAGACTTTCTATTTAGCCCAAAGAAAAGATTTAGCTACTTTATGAATATCGATCTCCCTGATTTGCTTCCTTAGTGAGGTGACCATATGCAGAGGGGACATTGCACGATTCCACAGGAGCTGATCTTCTGCCATTTGTAACTGATGAAGTAGATGGATTATTGTTAAGGATCCGGGTATGAGCAGAATTGTGTGGGAACACAGGCGTAGTCAGGGCTGGAGAGGTGGAATGGTCAGGCAGGCCGTTTGGTACTGTCAGGCACCGCCCGGCGGGATCTCTAGTACCCACAGAACGCGATTCCCCAGGGTGCGGAGTCTAAGCCCCAGTTTGCCTTTTCACCAGAGCCCCTGATGGTGGGGATGGACTTGGCGCAGGACTGAGACCAGGTCGCGGCCCCTGAGTTCACCCAACAGTGGTAGAGGGGTCTGCCGAGGGTATGTACCGGGGGAAATCCTGACGTGAAGAGGCTGGTAGACCTGGTAACAGGGACAGATCCGTGCGGGATGGATGGATGGATCGTCTGGGTAGCGTCAGGCAGGCCAGGTCAGCAACGTGCGGGCAGCGAGGTACCGGAGGAGCAGGCAGAGAATAGTCAGGGTCACAAGCCGGGTTCAGTAACTCACGGGCAGTGCGGTACAGAGTATCAGGCAGAAGGATGGTCAGGCAAGCCAGAGATCAAGCAGGAGAAGTCAGCAGAGGTCAGGATCAGGCAGGGTTGGCAACAAATCAGATAGTCAGCAGAACAGGAACACAGGATACAGGGGGCTCATGGGAAACATACACCAAGGCCCTGACTGCAGGTCTGGCCATTCCTTAAATACACCTCCTGCAATCAGCCTCAGGTGATGGCTGATTGCAGGAGTGAGCTTCTGGCTGCTGAGATCACCCGCTGGCCAGCCCTGGTACTGCAGCCCACACAGCAGGTGAGTCCCACCACCAGTGCTGAGTCCATTCCTGACAATTATAATTTGGTTGTGTCATGTTTCAATTGAGAACCTCCAGATACAGTATGCATTGGTCTTGTAAGAATGCCTTGTGTGCCTCCAACAGGGTGGATGCCTACTTGTGACATGTGCTAGAACTCGAGTCAGAGATCATCAGATCCATGATGATAGGCATGGTCTGACCAAGGTATTGAGTTAACATCAGAGCTAATTGTGTAGGGAATTAAGGGGGCTGAAATGAAGAAATAATCTGGAATACATCCTATGTGTGATAGAATAAAAACTTTAGTCAAAACAGGGTAAGTGAGCGCAACCTAATAAGAAAGCGGCTAGCATAAAAGGCAATCCTCAGCACCTCAGTAGCAAAAAATAATAGAAGGGTATGCAGCGCTAAAAAAAGGATATTGTAATATGATAAAACCAAATTGCATATAATCAACCATACATTGGCCAATCTGGCATAGTGATGCTCACATAGTGGTAAAAATATAATTCATAAAGTGACATTAGTGACAAGTCAATAAATTGAAGGAAATGGTGCTTGGTGTTCTATGAATCCAAGTTGCCGTTGAAAAAAATCTAGTGCAATTATGCGCTTACCAAAAGTACATACAATCTGAGCGTTGTATGTATATAATATCCGTGGTAGCTTCAGGATCTGGTCAGTGGTTAAAGCAGCATCCGGCACCATGGTGGACACTCAGGAATGTTGGAACTCACACTTGGGGGTCACCTCAGGCTCTCCGGCAGATCCAACGAAGTCCAGACTCCTAATGGTACTCTCCAGAAAGGCTCCATCTTGTAAGGCTCGTAAATAACGAGCCAGGGGGCAAAATGGTACTAATAGTGAAGTATGCCTTTATTGAAGGTAGCATCCAAAATATACACGTGGTAAACTCACATAGAATGTATATGGCCTCCAGGCCTTCCTCTTAGGCTCACTGGTGGCTTATGGCATCAGTTTGATGGATCCCCTGACATGTTTCGTGCAACTCGCACGTTTTCAAAGAATAAAAACTTTGTTCATGGAGAGGGTGTTTGATTCTCCATGCATTAAATAGCTGGTGTCCTCTAACCAATTTGTATTGTTTCTGTATCAGTTTAGAAGGTAGGTCTTGAAACAATGATCTCCTATCGCTTGACAGAGACATACTGTAGTCAGATTGAAATCCCTATTATAAATGGGTGGGAAATCTATTCATTTTGTATAGAACCTAGGTGCAAAATTGAATCTTGCCAGAGCTGGATACATACACAATAAACAAAGTAAGAGGTGTTCCTTCATGTGTGCAATCTATTATGATATGCAGTATCTGCCTTGAGGATCCCTGAAGGAGGTTTATACTCTTAAGGGGCAAAATTGATTAATCAAAATGGCAACCATAGCTTTCTCAGATGGGTCAACCTCTATCATCTGCCAACACCTCCTACCTCGCCTCTCAAAAATACTCAACAGAGCAAAAGGAAATCTTTGATCTTTCCCCCTCATGTTCCTATCAATTCTGAATAACTCTTGTTGTTTTATAACTTATCCATTTTTCCCAGGTTTTTCTACATTTTTTTATTTTATCCTCTCCAATATGGTATAGTTCCTCCATCCTGCATACGTATTCCACTCTTTTGATCCAATCTTTTATTTTGTGAAATTCTCTTCTTTGCCAAAATCTAGGAATCAGTCCTTTAGCTGCGTTTATTAACTGAAATATTATCATATTCTTATATTGCTTCACTGTAAAATTCATATTGTGAAATACACAAGCCCAAGGGTTGTTTGGTATTATAATTCCTGTTATCTCCTGAATTTGTTGTATTATTCCTTGCCAGAACTCTTGAATTTTAGGGCACTCCCACCATATATGTGCCATAGTTCCTTCCTTCCCCACCCCCTCCAACATAACAGTGAACTCTGTGGTCGTTGCTTATGTGCCACACTAGGTGTACAGTACCATCTTACTAAGCATTTGTAGTTAATTTCTACTATATTCATATTTACAGCATGGTTTGTCAATTTGAATATTTTATTTTTATCTTGCTCCTTCAATTTCATTCCAAACTCTTTTTCCCACTTCCCCAGGAACAGTGGAGAAAGAAATCCCAATATATTAGTAAAGATCTTGTAAATACAAGCAGTTATATGTTTACAAATGATTTCTTGACTAAAAAGATGTTCCAATGGATACATGTTCTCCACCGACCTTAGTGGCTGAGGGAGAGCAACTACAAAGTGTCTGTTGATGATACCGCCACTCATATAACCTGAAAAATATCTTACATCCTTCTTATTTTTTAAATCTAAGAAAGAACATATTGCCCCATTTTCAGCTATATCTTTCAAATGTGTATTTTTGTCTTTTATCCATTTACCTGAAATGTTCTCTTTCCCCGAAAGGGAAAAAAATCTGTTCCTTCCAGTGGTATTAACAGCGAGTTATACTCCCACCCCATTTGCCTATTAATTCTATCCCATTCTATTATAAAATTTTGTGTTAAAGTTCTGGTATTTTCTGAAAAAATTTGATACTGTTGTGGAAGCCAAATTATCTTATCTAACTGTGACTATCTTAGTGTATTTTCCATTTTTACCCAAATTTTCCCTTGTGTGTTATGTTTCCACTCTGCTATTCATAAAATCAGCACAGAATGGTAGTAATTCCTAAAATCCAGCATGCCTAAACCCCCATTGGCTTTATCCCTACATAATACTTCATAGCTAACCCTTGTATTTTTTATTCACCCATATATATTTTTTTTTATGATCCTAAAAAAGGACCTGGGTAAGTATATTGGGAGTATATGGAGCCTATACAGGATCTTTGGAACTATAACCATCTTTATTATATTTATATGGCCCACCCAGGAGAGTGGCGCTATGGATATTTTCCTCAATTCTTCCTTTAGTTCATTTATTAATGGGATATAATTTATTTGATACAAATTTTTCAAGTAAGGGGTAAGCTTTACTCCTAGATAACTTCATTATCTCTCTTTCATACAAAGGGAAAAGCTTTCTGTAAGATCTGTTTCTCTGTCTTTGAAGCTTTAATATTTAATACCTCTTTTGATTTTGAGGGATTACTTTTCAGATTTGATAATTTGCCATAATATTTTTAAATTGTCAATAGGTTGGGTAATGCTACTCTAGGGTTCACAACATAATATAACATATCATCTGCATAGGCAACGACTTTATGCTCTACATTTCCTATCGAGATTCCTTTTACATCTGTGCTCTTTCAAATAGTCGCTAATAGTGGTTCCAAAGAAATAACAAAAAGCAGTGTGGAGAGTGAACATGCATGCCTTGTCCCATTGTATATTTTAAAGAATCGTGTCAATGAACCATTAACCTTCACCCCTGCTGATGGAAAACTATACTATTTTTTTATCCATTGTATCATCCTAGGTCCAACTCCTAGTACCTCCAGTGTTTCAATCATTAATCCCCAATCCACCTATCAAAGACACAACCAACATAGAACCCATCTCTCTCTTACTCTTTTGCAGAAGAAGCAGTGATCTTAGTCTGCTATCTCTTCCCTCCCTCCCTGGTACAAATCCCACCTGATCTATATGTATCCAATCTGACATAAACTCCTTCATCCTTTTTGCTAAAACCTTTGCATATAGTTTCATGTCTATATTTAGGAGTGATATTGGTCTATAACTAGCACATTGGGATGGATCTTGTCCCTCTTTCGGTATAATTGTAATGTATGCTTGCAGCCCCCATTCCATCCCCTCTTCCAATGCATTCATATACAGGCACATTTTGGGCATAAGCTGTTCTTGAAATTTCCTATAATATCTCAACGTATAACAATCTGGTCCTAGGCTCTTTCCTATAGCTGTACTTCTCAGCGCCACATCTTCCTGCAAAATAGTTTTTGCTAGGGCTAGTAACCTCTCCTCCTCTAGCCTGGGCAATCCTGCCTCTTTTACATATAACTGCCTTTTTTCCTTTCTTTCTCCCTCTAGTTCTTTTGGGTTTTATAGCTTTCTGTAATATTTTTGAAATGTTTTAACAATATCAGTGGTCGAATATACCATTTCTCCTTTCTCATCTTTAATTTTTCTCTATATAATTCCTTGATTTTTTTTCCCTTACCCTTCTCATTAAATATTTTCCTGGTCTATTCCCCCACTGATATTTTTCTTTAACCACCCTATTAAAGAGTCGTCTTGTTTCCTGTTCCATAATATCCTTCAATACGCTCTTTTCAAAATTATCTTCTGTTGTATCTCTGCACCTGTTTTCTTTTAATGTAATTGTTCTAGATCATATAATTCCTTAGTTAACAGTTTTATTTTCTTTTCCCTTTTTTTCTTTTTTTTAGCCCCTAATGAGATCAAAATGCCCCTAATATACGCCATATGTGCTTCCCATACTGACGCCACAGGTATCTTTTCAGTCTCATTGATCATAAAATATTGCTTTATCTCCTTCCTTAGTCTTATCTTCGTCTCCAGTTCCTGTATAAGTGTTTCATTTAATTTCCACATATTACTTCTGTTCCCCTCCTTTCCCCACTTTAATCTCATTGTAACAGGTGCATGATCTGATAGTGACATTACTTCAATATTAGAATTTACCAAAGACTTCAGATGTCTATGTTCTATCATTATATAATCCAGTCTTCAGTACATCCCATGCGCCAGAGAGAAGGAGGTGTAGTCCTTATCTCTTGGATGTTTAATTCACCATGTGTCCATCAATTGACACTGATAAAGCCTTTTTTTAATCGATTTTAGACTACTACCTCC
This sequence comes from Staurois parvus, assembly GCF_062004578.1. Taxonomy (NCBI): domain Eukaryota; kingdom Metazoa; phylum Chordata; class Amphibia; order Anura; family Ranidae; genus Staurois; species Staurois parvus. The sequence continues at coordinate 5,518,982 of NW_028317998.1, forward strand.
GTCACTCCGTTCCCATGATGATGTATCCATCCCCGGATCCATACAGAAATTAACCACTTAAGGATCTCCCTATAGCAGCGGTTCTCAACCTGGGGGTCGCGACCCCTTTAGGAGTCGAACGACCATTTCCCAGGGGTCGCCTAAGACCATCGGAAAACACATATTTCCGATGGTCTTAGGAACCGAGACACCGCTCCTCTGACTCAGTCGATGTGTGGGCGGGATGACACGCTGCCCTGTCACCTGGCCACACCTCCGGGATCCCTCAACAACTCCGCCTCCTCGCCGCTGATTGGCCACCGGAACTGTAGCTCAGGAGAGGCACACAGGCGGCCAATCACCGGCGAGGAGGTGGAGCTTGGAGAGGAGGAGCCGAGCGGCAGCGCACGTAGATCTAAGAAGATCGAGGGAACTGTCGGAGTAAGTGAAGAGGAGAGCGGCCAGAGAAGGAAGACAGCTGACAGGTAAGTGAGTGAGCGAGCCCAGGCTGGAGCAGGGGTCAGCAAGGTAAGTATCATTGGTGTCAGTAGGAGGAATAGTGCCCCATCATTTGTGTGACTAATACCAGCAATGGGGCACTATTTCTCCCACTGACACCAATGATGGGGCACTATTTCCTCCCCCCCCGCACTGACACCAATGATGGGGCACTATTCCTCCCCCCCACTGACACCAACGATGGGGCACTATTCCCCCCACTGACACCAACGATGGGGCACTATTCCCCCCACTGACACCAACGATGGGGCACTATTCCCCCCACTGACACCAACGATGGGGCACTATTCCTCCCCCCACTGACACCAAGAATGGGGCACTATTCCTCCCCCCACCGACACCAACGATGGGGCACTATCACTATTCCCCCCCCTGACCCCAAAGATGGGGCACTATTTCCCCCTCCACCACACTGACATCAATGATGGGGCACTATTCCTCCCACTGACACCAATGATGGGGCACTATACCTCCCACTGACACCAATGATGGGGCACTATTCCCCCCACTGACACCAATGATGGGGCACTATTCCCCCCCACTGACACCAATGATGGGGCACTATTCCCCCCACTGACATCAATGATGGGGCACTATTCCTCCCCCCACCAACACCAACGATGGGGCACTATTCCCCCCCCTGACCCCAAAGATGGGGCACTATTTCCCCCTCCACCACACTGACATCAATGATGGGGCACTATTCCTCCCACTGACACCAATGATGGGGCACTATTCCCCCCACTGACACCAATGATGGGGCTCTATTCCCCCCACTGACACCAATGATGGGGCACTATTCCCCCCACTGACACCAATGATGGGGCACTATTCCCCCCACTGACACCAACGATGGGGCACTATTCCCCCCACTGACACCAACGATGGGGCACTATTCCCCCCATTGACACCAACGATGGGGCACTATTCCCCCCCACTGACACCAACGATGGGGCACTATTCCCCCCACTGACACCAACGATGGGGCACTATTCCCCCCACTGACACCAACGATGGGGCACTATTCCCCCCACTGACACCAACGATGGGGCACTATTCCTCCCCCCACTGACACCAACGATGGGGCACTATTCCTCCCCCCACTGACACCAAGAATGGGGCACTATTCCTCCCCCCACCGACACCAACGATGGGGCACTATTCCCCCCCCTGACCCCAAAGATGGGGCACTATTTCCCCCTCCACCACACTGACATCAATGATGGGGCACTATTCCTCCCACTGACACCAATGATGGGGCACTATACCTCCCACTGACACCAATGATGGGGCACTATTCCCCCCACTGACACCAATGATGGGGCACTATTCCCCCCCACTGACACCAATGATGGGGCACTATTCCCCCCACTGACACCAATGATGGGGCACTATTCCTCCCCCCACCGACACCAACGATGGGGCACTATTCCCCCCCCTGACCCCAAAGATGGGGCACTATTTCCCCCTCCACCACACTGACATCAATGATGGGGCACTATTCCTCCCACTGACACCTATGATGGGGCACTATTCCTCCCACTGACACCTATGATGGGGCACTATTCCCCCCACTGACACCAATGATGGGGCTCTATTCCCCCCACTGACACCAATGATGGGGCACTATTCCCCCCACTGACACCAATGATGGGGCACTATTCCCCCCACTGACACCAACGATGGGGCACTATTCCCCCCACTGACACCAACGATGGGGCACTATTCCCCCCATTGACACCAACGATGGGGCACTATTCCCCCCCACTGACACCAACGATGGGGCACTATTCCCCCCACTGACACCAACGATGGGGCACTATTCCCCCCACTGACACCAACGATGGGGCACTATTCCCCCCACTGACACCAACGATGGGGCACTATTCCCCCCACTGACACCAACGATGGGGCACTATTCCCCCCACTGACACCAACGATGGGGCACTATTCCCCCCACTGACACCAACGATGGGGCACTATTCCTCCCACTGACACCAACGATGGGGCACTATTCATCCCACTGACATCAGTGATGGGGCACTACTCCTTCCACTGACACCAATGATGTGGCACTAGTCCTCCCACTGACACCAATGATGTGGCACTAGTCCTCCCACTGCAAAATTACAGTTATGAAGTTGCAACGAAAATAATTTTATGGTTGGGGGTCACCACAACATGAGGAACTGTTTTAAGGGGTCGCGGCATTAGAAAGGTTGAGAACCACTGCCCTATAGCATATATACTGCTACAGGGTGGCACCTGTACGCAAAATCATGTATATATATGTGATTTTGCATTTCCGGGTAGGGGGCGCGCGTGCCTTACCCGCATCGCCATTCGTGGCCGCAGATGTCAACTACCGAGTCCTGGACGGTAATTACCTTCCGGCACCCGGTGATTACCGAGCATCTCCGACGGGAGGAAGATTTTTTGGTTTACAAACAATCTTCCTCCCTGTCAGCTTGAGCACATTGCTCAGGATGGCTGTGCACAGTGTGCTTACAGTGAAGAACAACAAAGAACACCCCCCCCGCCCCCTAGTAAAACACCCCGCATCAGTTACAGTAGTACAGCGTCGTACCGCAAAAAATGGCCTGGTCATGAAGGGGGGTAAATCCTCAAGAGGGCAAGTGGTTAAGATCTCCTGCCACAATAAACTGACCCTTCTTAAAATCCATGAGGCTTTTCAAAACGCCCTCCAGATAGACCATCAGATTTTTATTCGGGCAGTAGATATTTACTAATTTACATTCTACTCCTTGTAGTTTCTCTCTCAGGAACAGAAACTGATCTCCTGGGTCTACCACTCTATCTTCCAAAGTAAAGCTGACATTTTTTGCTATTCCAATTGCCACTTCTTTGCACGTTTAATAAGTGAGTCTGCATAAAACCACGTAGGATAATATTTGGAAAATAACTTAACATTTGTATTCTGAGATAAATGTGTCTCCTGTAGGAACACGACATCTGTCAAATGTTGATGGATTTTCATTAGAATCTTATGCCTTTTAGTTGGGGTATTCAATCCTTTCACATTGTATGTTATGAAATTACACATATTCATTCCTTCTCCTCATCTGTTCTCCATCTTTATGAAAACTCAGAAAGGGGACAGATATATACAAATTGGAACAGGGAGAAAAGTTCCTCAGGGTGACCTTTACCTTCCCTCTCCCTCATTCCACCCATCCCGCCTTCCCTCTCTACACCCCGCCCACTACCCCCTGGCCCATGTTCTTGCCTGGGAATCAGTTGTGGCTAATTTCCAACTTTGATTCCTCTTCAGGGTAGGACTCAGATCACCTACACCTATCCGGACCAGTATCTCCTAACTTTTAAATGACCCGTGTCATATTAAGCCTCCCGATGCCTTTCTTTTAAATCTCCTTTTTTTCTTCCTTTACATCTTCCTTTCCTTCCTTCTTTATTTTCTTTTCCCTAACCCCCTCTTTCTGTCTCCTGACTGTATCCGACCTATATACTCTATATAGGAGAAAAGAAAAACCACACAACACTCACACAAGCACTAGACCACTACCTCTCTGTCCTATTCTCTATTTAATGACCCGTTGCCACCTGATTTTCCTTAATTCTATACTCTCCTTGGTCCCTTCAGGCCATCCTGGAATATCTACTATCTGCAAGTCCAGTTTTTCACAAAAGAGCTTTAGATCTTCTGGGAACCTTAGCCTTGCCAATTGTCTATCCTTTCATCCAGTCAAGCATGCTGGGAATATCCAACTATATCAGATGTTCCCCTTGCGCATCAAATCCAGTAGTGGTTTCAAAACTCTCCTTCTAGTTAACAGTCTCTGATGCTATGTCCGCAAACATTTGCAAGCCCACTCCTCCATATTTTACTTCTGGAACTCCTTGCAACTTTTTCCAAATGTTAGCTTTGTCTTCATAGTGATGGAAATGCACCATTACGTCTCTAGGAACTTCTGGAGCTACTTCCTGGGGTCATTTAATTCTATGAACTCTATCAATCTTCAATTGTTCTCTCATTGGCCTACCCATTATTGGGTTGAATATTTTCCTAATTTCTTCCACTAGATCTTCTCCTGATGTTACTTTTGGCAGGCACCGGATCCTCAAGTTGTTTCTATTGTCCCTATTTTCTTGATCTTCTTCCTTATGCTTCCTTTGCTCCTTACGCATGTCTTCTACCTGCTTTCCTAACTTTTTAATTACTTGTGCTTGTATCTCTAATTTTTCCTCCGTTTCTTCAAGTCGAGATAAAACTTGTCCCAAATCCTTATGTAATATGACCATTTCACTCTTTAGAGCATGCTCAAGTTTCGCAAACATCTCTGCCATTTCCATTTTCGTAGGTATTTGTGAATTTGATCTTTGTTCTTCTATATCTCTAGAATCTGTCCCACTTTCCATATTATTTAGATCTTTAATCTGATCCAGGTTTGATGCTCCAAATGATATTCTGGTTTGATCTCCACTATTATTTCCCAGGTCATGCCTCCCCGTTGTCTCTTAGGGGTATGGCCTTCCTGACTTTTTTCCTGTGGGGGCATATATTTCCTTATTGTACTCAATTGGGGAGTTTTGTGTCTCTCCCTTTAAGAGATCTTCTCTTTGTATGATTACAATGACATTACCAGTCCCCCCCCCCCCTTTACACTATGATTCTAGTCCCCTTAGTAAATTGCAAATTAATTCCAAAAGTCCAGGCTAGTGCTCACTTCCTTCCTTTTCCTATACAAAGTATAACACATCAGAAAGAAAAAGTTTCAGAAATAATTCAGCCCCTCACTCCTTTTCTTCAATACCCACTGGGAGACACCTCACATTTTCTTATTCCTTTCTTTTCTTTTACTGTCCCCAGGACCCCCTTAGAGTCTCCTATATCACCTTAACATCCACTCCTCCCATGCACAAGCACTGTATTGATAAAATCAAAGGAGAAGATAGACTTGCTGCTGCTAACGGTAACTCACCCTCCACTGTCTGTGTCCCACTTTAGGGGGACCTCAACTCTTACTTGTCCTTTCTGCTATCCCATTTCAGGAGTGGGTGCTTCACTCACCGGGGGTCTTTGTTCCTAAATAGCATGGAGGGGTCATCTTTCATGGATAACGGGGCTGCAGACATTCTGTACCTTGTCTCACATCGCTCAGCTGTAGTAACTGGTGTGCTCCACCTCTGCCATTGGGGCGACATTCACCACTCTCCTGAGCCTCACGCTGGTCTCCTTTCCTGCACATAGCACACACTGGCTCCTAGAGTGCTCTCTTTCTGTAATATGGGAGCTCCCAGGGTCCCGGCGTACACAACATCATTTGCTCTACCCACCAAGCGGGACTCCAGCTTGTCCAGCGGTGCAACAGTCTCCCCCCTTCGTTCAGCCACACACCACATGGAGGACCCAGTCAGAGAAAGATAGATAAGAGTGGATTTTCAGGTATCACTCTCCATCTTTAGCTTCAGGCATCGGGAGCTCCCGTTCCTAGCGTTCTGCCGACGCCATGTTCTGGCCGTTTCCTCTGGTTCCAATGTTCTATGTGTGATCCAAGCACCAGTCTATGTCTGGCATGTTAGGGACCAGTAGAGTAAATAAGCCCACCAGATATGAATGGAGGTCAGAGTCTACCACTGTTTCTGGGGCACCCCTGATGCATAGGTTTTGACGGCATTCCCTGTTTTCTAGATATTTTTGTTGTAGCTGAATTTGAGAAACAGTGTGTTTCAATTTATCTTTCTCAAGAACATGAATGTATTGGATTATATCATCAAACATAGTCTCTAAGTTATCTGTATGTACTCAAAATAACTCTATTTCACCTCTCAATTGTTCATTATGTTATTATTGCTTCCCAACCTGTTAATATTACATAAATTACATTCATTTTTTAAACTAAGCTATGTGAATGGGAATGTGTAACAAATATGAAGTAGATGTTATCCCAATTTGACTGCAAAAAAAAAGGAAATACTCTTTAAAGTGGTTGTAAAGACTGAAGGTTTTTACCTTCATGCATTCTATGCATGCAGGTAAAAAATCTGTGTGCAGCAGACTCACCAGCCCCCCTAATACTTACATGTGCCCCATCTTGATCCAGTAATGTTTATGAGAGCAGCAGCTCTCCAGGGTCTCTCTCTCCTCATTGGCTGAGACAGCAATGAGAATAAAGTATGACATGTTTGTTATTTAAAAAAAAAACAGCCTTTAATTTCACTTTAAATATTATACTATTGTATATCACCAGAACATTAATATGACCGATAACCGAATTTAAAAAAATGCTGCAATCAAAATTTTCTCCTAAGGAGCTAAATGTTATTCTACCATTAGCAATCATCTTTGTGGTTGGACAATCTCTATTCTTGTTTATTTATTCATGTAGTTTTAGTTGAATAACTATTTGAAGAACGCAAAATGCTGCTGGCGTCAAAGCTCATGATTATTTGCAATTTGCAAAGGGATGATTTAAAGTTTGATTTAGGATCTTATCCAACTCACAACAAGAGAAACTGCCTGGGGTGTGGAAGTATGTTTGAATATGGACATACACTTACTGGGCACAAAGCCAGCTTCATTATCTATTTTTCCATTTTTTTTCATAAAACATGGTGCATTCTGCACACAGTTTCTTCTGGAAATTAAATACAGTTGCCAAGAAAGTGGATCTGCCTGCAGCCGATATCACACAATAAGAAGACACAGAGCTAAGGTAAATAACTCTCATGTATATTCCAACAAAGATACAATGGTTTCACAAACTGGATGAAAAATACACAAAAAAGGAATAGTATTAGCAAATATAATTTTTACTTTTGATCACTTATACTGAAATAGACTAAAAGTGTCGGTTTAGTCTTATAAGTAGGTTTAAACAATTCATATTAGCATAATACTAGCTGGCTTATTCAGGAACAGTTGTATATTATACTTTTGTATCCAGAAACATTTGCCAAAACATGTTTGTCATTGTGTTTATGTGTAATCATTTACCCATTCACTCGTTTATTGCTTTGATTAATTAATTTGCTTATTCCTAGTACAAAAAAAGTGCTCAGGCACAACTGAGAAGACTACAAGTATGCTGCAAGTGAGCATAAAGGGCCTTTTAACTTAACTGTGGATTACAATTAGCGATGAGCTGAACTGCCATGGGTTCAGTTTGAGAAGGGTTCGGTGAACTTTAAAGATTGAATGAGGAACCCCATTGAAATCAACAGGAGCCAAAAAAACGTCAAATCAATATGCCCATTTTCTGGGCTAACAGACAAAGGGTTGTCAAAAAAACAATATGAATAGGTGGGCACAGCATTGAAGAGCATGTACAAATTCTACTTTTTTAAAGGATTGACAAAGGAAAAATGGTTTTAAATTACTGGAAAATACCAGTCAGGTATTTTCAGAAGACAAGACTATGGTATGTATGGAATAAAGTATTTGTAAGACATTCTAAAGAAGTGCTGATGCTTAGGGAAGATCTGGATTTGTGCTTCAACGTTTGAGCTTTAAAAATTGGTTTACAGCACTCAGACGAATGACATGTATTGGCTCCTGGTTGTTTTAGGTTGTTCTGCTTTGGAACAGAATATTTATTTTAGTTTTATTTAGAGTGGTAAACAACTACTAATATTGTATGTTGTCTGTTACCCCACTGGAGACATTTCTTTCTCACTTTCTATCCTTTGACTACAAAGGAAAGAATATCCCTAAAGAAGTGCCAGTGCTCCAATTATGTATTGGGCAATTGTATTTACTGCTCCCAGCATCATGCACCAATGTGAAGCAAAATCCCTCTATAAAAAATCCTCTATAATAATGGTATTATGTGAGACTAGGTGCATTAAGGAATATTATCCTTTTGCGCATTGTTAAATGCATATGCTGTTGGTCACATTGAAAAAAAGTAAAATTTCCTTCCGTAAATAAAACACATTGCCTTCTAATAACCCTAAAACCATAGTTAATCAAGAAGTCTTTTTGCACAGTCTAATTTTCTGTCATGGACCAAAAAAAAAATAAATCTGATCTTTAAAGGCATTATACTGTAAACCTTTTTTTTTTAACTTTCATTTTTTATTGAACGTTTACCAGGTTACAATAATAGGCAGTGGTTTCGTAATATGATAATACTGTGTTGTAACATTTAAAACATTAGAATCAAAGCATGTTAACAATTACAAACAAACGATATAGGTTATGTTTCTTCAACAATTACTATCATTAGTACATTTGTTTAGAATTTCTATAGCGTTGTTTGAAATTTCAGTAGTATAGTAATGTGAGAGAGAAAGTGGAACTTATGAGAGGGGGAGAGGTATGGAAATTAGAACAAAGTAGTAAGGTGAGAATTAGGTCTTTAACATTACATATTTCCTTCAAGATAACATAATTCTTTAGATACAAGTATTATTGCATACTGTATATGAGACGTTGAATATTTAGATTATTGTGAAGAGATGAATGAGCTGTGGTTGAGGGTGTGCTTATAGGGTACGTCAAAAAATTTGGTGATCTTTGAGCCATAGGTTCCAAATTTTTTTAAATCCGTCAAGCGAGTTGTGTATCCGAGCAAAGGTTCTTTCAAAGGCCATGTTTGTGTTCAATAAGTCAACTACTGATTGAGTGGATGGTGGGGTTTGCTTTTTCCAGAACGTTGTGGCTATCAAAGTATGAATTAGTGTAGTTCTGGATTGAGGCGGCCAGGAATCTATTCCTATACCTAGGAGTGCCAAGGCTGGGTCAGGAGTTGGAGATGAGCTTGTAATTTGTGCTATAAGTGAAAATGCTCTTTTCCAAAAGGTGCTAATATGCGGAGAGTCCCACCATATGTGGTATAAAAATCCCATTTGATTGCAGTTCCTCCAGCAAAGCAAAGAATGTTGGGACGGAGATCTTGTTGCTAATTGTTGTGGGGTTAGATATCATCTGTGAGTTAGCTTTTGGGATGATTCCAAATGGTTTATACATCTGGAAGCTTTTTTTAGTCCAACGTGCTCCACTTTTTTTGTTGGGTATTGTATTCCTAGGTTTTTTTCCCATTTGTGCATTTTCGGTAATTTATCTGAATGAATATGTTGAAGGAGAGTAGTATACAGTATATCAAGGCGATGTCACGTTTATGAGAGTCTGTCTTTTCATAAAAGTTAGTTAGAGATTGAAGATGGAGATGTTCTTAGTATTCTAGATTTAATAATGTATGATGGATCCTTAGGTATTTGAAGAAGTCTTTAGATGTGATATTGTAGGTTTCTGAAAGTTGGTTGAACGATTGTAGAGTTCTGTTTGTGTATAGTTGAGCAAGATTATGGATACCTGCTCTATTCCAGGATTTTAGCTCAAGATCAGGTGTAAGTGCTGAGATGGAGAGTAATGGTATAAAGCCATTAACTGTGGGACGGCTGTGAGGAAGAGATTTCAGAAGGGACAGCCAAGTGTGGAGGGTTATATTTATTGTGTCCAGACAGTATCATGGGGTTTTTCTGAATCAGAGTAATGGTTCCCATGGTCGTACTTGTGTCACCAGGAAGTAAGGCTTGTTCTATTTGCACCCATCTCTTCTCTATTTGGGGTGACCACCAATGCTGTGCTGATCTAAAATTATTGCTTTATAGTATAATTTCAGGTTAGGAGCTCCCATGCCTGAATTAAGTCGAGTCGAGTATAGGGCAGTTTTGTTGATACGTGCTTTTTTGTGTTCCCAGATGTAATTGTTCAACAATGATTGCAATTTTTGCATAGATGAAGTTAGGATTGGTATTGATATGACTCAAAAAAGTATAATATATGTTGCAAAATAAACATTTTTACAACGGCAATTCAGCCTGCTCAGGAGACAAAGTTATGGGATAGTTCCTTTCATAATTCTGAGATTTTGATAAGTAGATTTTAAAAATTGATTTTGAGTATGTTCCAGTATGGAGATGTTAGTTGTATTCCTAGGTATGTAATTTGAGAGGAAGTTGTCCAGGAGAAAGGGGAGATCAATCATATTTGTGTCTGCAATTTAGGTGAGATTTCTATAGGTAGCATAGGTGATTTTGTTTTGTTTACTTTTATAAGGATATTGCGCTAAATTGTGAAAGGATTTCATTTAGTGCCACTATTGATGTGATGGGGTTAGTTATAGCAATTATAATGTTGTCTGCATACAGTCTTATTTTGTGTGTTACTTGTCCTATTTGGATACCTTTGATGTCATGTTGAATACATATTGCTTCTGCTAGTGGCTCTATACATAAGGCGAAGATCATGGGTGATAAAGGACACCCTTGTCTAGTACCATTAGAGATCTGGAATGGTTCTAATAGTAGTCCCGATGTCCATACTTTGGCACTGGGGTGAGTGTATAGTGCAGCAATGGGCAAACTACGGCCCGCGGGCCGTATACGGCCCGGCGGACCTTTTAATCCGGCCCGCGGAGCTAGGCTCCTCTCACAGTCCGCCCTGAAGACCGGTGTAGCATGAAAATCTGTCTCCTATGAGCATCTGTCCCCCTCGACGTATCTACGCATGTGCCGGAGATCGCCGATCGGCTGCTAATGCCTGAAACTGGCACATGCGCAGATACGTCGAGGGGGACAGATCCTCATAGGAGACAGATTTTCATGCTACACCGGAACGGCGCGGGAACAAGGCGAGAGGAACGCGCGGAGCAAAGGTAAGTGAATTGACACAGGGGGGACTTGGGGACTTAATATGGGGGATGAATTAATATGGGGAATGAATTAATATAGGGGGGATGAATTACTATACGGGGGATGAATTACTATGGGGGATGAATTACTATATGGGGGATGAATTAATATGGGGAATGAATTACTATAGGGGGGATGAATTACTATATGGGGGATGAATTACTATGGGGGATGAATTACTATATGGGGGATGAATTACTATATGGGGGATGAATTACTATGGGGGATGAATTACTATATGGGGGATGAATTACTATGGGGGGATGAATTACTATATGGGGGATGGATTACTATGGGGGATGAATTAATATGGGGATCGAATTACTATGGGGGATGAATTACTATATGGGGGATGAATTACTATGGGGGATGAATTACTATAGGGGGGATGAATTACTATATGGGGGATGAATTACTATATGGGGGATGAATTACTATATGGGGGATGAATTACTATGGGGGATGAATTACTATATGGGGGATGAATTACTATGGGGGATGAATTACTATAGAGGGGATGAATTACTATAGAGGGGATGAATTTCTATAGGGGGGATGAATTACTATATGGGGGATGAATTACTATATGGGGGATGAATTACTATGGGGGATGAATTACTATATGGGGGATGAATTACTATGGGGGATGAATTACTATATGGGGGATTAATTACTATGCTTACTATGGGGGAATATTACTATACTTACTATGGATGACACATACACATAATTCATCTACTCTTGGTCCGGCCCCCGGGTCCAATATATGAACCCATTGCGGCCCTCAAGTCAAAAAGTTTGCCCACCCCTGGTATAGTGCCATAATCGCTTTCCCAAATGTTCCTGATAATCCAAATTTTTTAAGGATTAGGTGTAGATATGGCCAGTAGATTCTGTTGAATGCTTTCTCTGCATCCAGTGAGATAAGCAGAGAAGGTATTTGTGTATGTTGTGCCCATTGAGCTAAATTTGCCCCAAAGTTGCCCCAGTGGTATAGCGTGAGGGGGGGCAGCCAGTGCAGTTGCCAGCATGGGCACAACATTTAGATGGGTGCAACAGCTTCAGCCCTCCAAGAGTTAAATCCCTCTCCAGCTGCTATAGGCTGGGAGGGCAAAGGGAACCGAGCTATCATTGACTGAAAGTTTCAGGTGGGCGGATTTTTCTGCTCTGCTCTGCAGTCTCTTATATCACAAAGCCAGTGGGGTACTGCACAGGGAGGCTGATCCGGGGCTTGCCTGGATCTCATTGTGTGTCATCGACTGATCCTGGCACCCTTCCTCCACCATCGGGCACAGGGAGACCACATGAGGGCACCCTGATGGGTCAGTGTAGACTGAGAGCCCCTGGTCTAGGAGGAGAGCACAATCCTGCATAGAGCACCGCTATCCGGACACTGTGCACCGATCACCACCTGGGACTGGCGTGGAGGTATAACTGCCAGGCTCAGCTCTGAAATACATCAAGCACAAGAAAAAGAGTAGCAGCTGGGACAGGGGATGTCCCAATGTATTGGGCAACATTGATCTAAGTCAAAAAATAATTTTTTCACATATTGATTTATGAACACTTGAATTTGTTTTTTATGTTTATATTTATTTTTTTATTAATTAGCACATTCCTACAGTTTAGTTTATTTAGACCAAGATATATGTTTTGGGTTTGGAGCTGCTGCTATATCAATTAAGGGTGTGGCGCTTTTCTAAATAATACTCAACATTGATCTAAGGCCTGTTTCAGGGTGGGAAAATCACACTGGAGGGCCATATGACCTGGAGGGGTGTGGGGGCAGTTAAGATTTGTGCTAGGGTGGATTTTGTCTGGGAGGAGTGAAGGGGAGGGAGGGAATTGATAGGAACATTTGTACTGGGGAGTGATCAGGGAGGGGAGAGGATTTGTGCTAGAAGGGGTGGTTGAAGGGGGAGGGAATTGTGCTAGAAGGAGGGGGATTGGAGGGGGAGGATTTGTGCTAGTAGTGGGGAGAGGATTTTCTCTGGGAAGGGGTTATTTGTGTTAGAAGGGGGAATTTGTGCAGGGAGGGGTTGCAGAGATTTGTGCTAGAAGAGAAAGGGATTTGTAAGGAAGGGGAAATCTGGTGGAAGGGACTCAGGTTTGTCCATGGATTAGGGGGCACAATACTTACCTTGCCCTAGGCGCTGGCAGCCCACACTACACCACTGGGTTGCACTTTCATGGAAATATTTCCAGTATTTTCAAATCCCAAATACATCAAGACATTAGCCATGTATTTAGCTGTAATCTCCCTCAATCTTTCTTGTGTTGCCCATACCAAAGGTAGTATTTTAAATAATCTATCCGAAAATAGCAACTGCTAACGTTCATAACTAGCTTTTAGGGCAAGGTGCACGTAGAAGGGCTTTGCACAGAACAAGCAAAATAAAAATGTATATCCTAGCACACTTTCCAGTTAACCAGCAAAAAAGAAACAAAATCACACTAACAATCTGTGTTAAAAACAGATGCTTTAGTTGCACACCATTTGCATATATGAAAACATATTGCAATAATAAAGAGAGGTATAAAAGTGAAATAAGATATTTCCAATGTAGGATGATTTCCATTGCAAAAATGCATATGCATTTTTGCTGCAGTGTGTTGTGGTTTTGATGAGTTTTTGATGCATTTTTGTAACATTTGCATAACGTTTTTCCCCGGGACATGTTATTGGACAAAGCACTTTCCACAGGTGTATTGCTTTTTTGATGCTTATTTTATTTATTTATTTATTTTATGCTCATCACTGTTTCTATTCACTTTACTGGAAAATTTCACCAAAATCCAGCTAGCAGGACGTTTAAGGGCTCTTTCACGCTAATCAGTTTTTGATCTGTTTTTCCGTTAAAAAAACTGGAAGAAAAATTGCATTAAAAATGCATCCCTTTAAATCCAATGAAACTCTTCACACTGGTTCATTGCCTTTATAAAAGTCCTGCTTACTGCATTTTTGGTGCATGTTTGGTGCTGTTAAAAAATAAAAACACAAGAAATGTACCTCAGCAAAAACGCTTAAAAAATGCTATGCACCTGTGGAAAGTGCTTTGTCCATAACACAAACACATAAAAAATGCAATGCATCGCAAAAAAAAGCATATATATTTTTGCAATGGAGCAGTATGAAATCAGCCTAAAAATGCAACTGAAATGCAAAGGACCAGTGTGAAGAGTTCCATAGGATTTAAAGGTATGCATTTTTCTTCTGCTTTTTTTTTAACTGAAAAACGGATCAGTGTGAAATGGCCCTTATAGTGTTTGGGTTGGATAAATGTGGATCATTCAGAATCTCTGAATCATAACATGACAAATTAATCTGAAATTTTTTTTGTTTTATCTGTTGTTTTAATGCAGAGATTCTTATGAATTCACCTCAATCCAACCTAAGCACAGTGCATACGTATTATCTCCGGAAATAACAAATTTACATGTTAAGACGAACATGGCCATCTTCCAAAATGCAAATTGATTGGAAAATATACTAACTGAATCCAAATATACAAAATTAATTCTGAAAATGAATTATTATAACATAACAAATACGATGAAATTAAATTATTAACTTAAGGAACAAAAGCGAAAGAACAAAACTAATTTTTCCGTTGTGCACATCTTTAATCCCCAAATTCTTACAGGAATTTGGATGCTTAGTCATTTGTATTCAATCTGAGTTTATTGAGGTTTCCAAAAACATACGGTAACAGGGAATACAGATACATTGAGAGAAGGCATATGAAGACAGGGTATCGGAAACTGACATTTGCAGTTCAAACCGACATTCAACAGACAAAAATAATAATATGACTCATATATGTTACATTGATCTGAATTGGTGAAATATGACAAAGGTGAATAACAGCCAGACAGGAAAAGTAACCTAAGCATAGACAAGACAATAGCCCCTAGGCTCCATGGCCCTGGAGGCAAGAGTCGTATGGTGTGGGGACACATTTCAGAGTATAATCAAGAATGATAAAAACATTGGAGAAAATGGTCATCTGATAAAAGGTATACTGAAAAAAAAAGGAGATTAGGTAAAGAGCAAAGTAGGAAACAGAAAGGAACAAGGATAGGACACTCGCTCCACCATGGCTACACCAGAGAGGGGTTGGCACCACCGGCAACCCAGGATTGAAATTCGGAAGAGTAGCGGAACATGTTCCAAGGGGTCCAGTAGAAGAGAACAGATCCGTTCTCCCCTATTCCCACTCCAACAGGCATTTAAGGTCATGTATAGAGTCCAGTTCATTAACCCATTCCCCTATAGAGGGCACAGTAGTGGATTTCCAGTGGTAAGGAATAACTGCCCTGGCTATGGCCACAAGGTGTCTCAAGATATCTTGTTTCACTGATTTTATAGATCCAGGCAGTATGGAGAGAAGGGCTAGCTCTGGGGATGGGAGAACAGACGTTGTTATCATTTTGCAGTGCAAGGCAAGAATAGATTGCCAGAATTTCCGGATCAGTAGATATGACCACCATATGTGTATCAGAGTACCTTGCGAGCATTGTCAAGACCAGCAAGTGTCGGGGACTGAGGGGTCGAAGCGGTGAAGAAGCGACGGCCATCTGTACCATCTAGTTATCAACCCATTTATCTTTACATACAGTGAGGGGTATTGTTCATATTATCCTCTTGGGCTAATTGCTTCTTTTGTCCACTAAGCACTTTTATTGCATAAGCTTTCATAGTAGAACCCTGGACCCAGAGGGGGGGGGGGGTGGCATGATATGACGTCTTCAGATTAAGGAGGTATGGGAAGCAACAGAGTGAGAGGCAGGAATCCCTGTAATTGAGACTCTAAGGCTGGCAATACATTATACATTATGCAATCAGGCAGGCCCTTGCACTACATATTTGAGTGCAAGTCTAATGGAAATCGAATACAAAAATTGAATGATGTATGGCCACCTTAAAATGCTTCAGCAGACTCACAGGGACTAGCAAAGTCTATCTCTAAACTAGATATGCGTGTCCATCCAGATTTTCGTTATTTCGAGATTTGGATGTATCAGAATTTTTGGATCACAATAGTAACAAATTTCAATGAATCCAAAATAAATTATAACAAAACAACAAATTCATTTGTAGTCATTTGTTTTCAATTTCAGAGCGTTTTGTAAGTTCAATAATATGTGTCACCCTTTGTATTGTTATGATTGGCCAATGCCAAAGTTGTAAAACATCAAAGTAGCAAGCAAGTTGCATCAAAGTTGCGTCAATGTCGCAAGCAAGTCACTGAATAACATAACAAATGAATCCAAATCTTCTAAAACAACTTTGAAAATACAAATTGATTCAGAATAATGAATACATTAAACAAATCCAAATATATGAAACAAATATATGAAACAAATTCCAAAATTAACCATTCTAACATAACGAATATGACAAAATACCCCCTCCCCCCTTTTTATTTATGCCCATCTTTCCTTTCTGCCCGGCCTTTCTTATTTTATTTCCTCTTCTACTATCTGCACTTCCTCTTATACTGTTGATGTTGGATGAGCCCCTCTGTATGTTATCCATGTTGTTCATAAACTTCGTGATTCCATACTCGCTGTGTTTTTGTGCTTGTGACACATGTTCTGACATTGTTCCATGTTATTTCTTATTCACACTTTCTCATAGTTGTGATTCCTGCTGGCTGCTTGCTGTTCTCCTTTTGGCTTCTCCTGCAGACAGGTTAGCCCTTTCTGGACTAAATTTCCTGTAATCAGGATTTGGAGACACTTTCCCACCCAAAATTTCTTTGAGCCCCTGAATTCCAGGTCCCAAATGAGGACTTATCAATCCTGAGAGTACTGTAAATCAATTATCTCCTACCAGACTATCCCCCAAACCCCTCACCCTACAAGGGTGAGAACCCCTGCATACTAAAAATTTATTTCCCTCATCTCCCTTAAAGGGAACACATCCTAAAAAGTGGTGAAATATACCTCTTGTCCAGAACCTATTTCAGGCGTCCTGTACGATACACATAGCTGACAGTCCATGGATTCAGTGTTCCCTCACTGCTATGTCTACTAGCCAAGGTGGAGGGATCAGAACTCTCCAAATACAGAAGTGTAAGTTACCCAGGAGATGGCACTGTAACAGGAAAATAAAAGGGAAATAGAGAGTCTCTAATAGAGAAGCACAATTGATAGGTGAACTGGTATTAACACACCTTAACAGCAAGTAGCAAAACAGATACAAGCTTTTCGCTGTTTCTGAGAAAGCAGAACCACTGCTGTCATGCTGCACAGTGTTACTTCTGGGTACATTGCGTGGTATGAGGCGCAGTATAGAAACAACTCAAAGCCAGTCACATCAAGTACCCAAACTGGAGATGCTCCCATGAACTGGAGTAACTCTGGTAGTTGAGACAGGGAGTGCAGGAAGAAAGTATATGTAGCACCAGACTACCATATTGTGTTTAAGAGTGGCTTAAGCAAGTTCTTCATTTGCAGTGAGGGGTACCAATGACAAGTTCACCAGTATTTGAATGGATGCCCCATTAAGGTCTATTTAGCCCCTGAACCAAGCTGCATATAGTATTGATTATTTAATAGTGAAGAAATACACTCTGCAAGGGTGTCTAGTGGGTGCGGAAGATTAAGTTGACGGAAGGCTTGGACACAGTGTATTTTGTCAAGTTCAATCTCCATCTGTGGTCTAGGATTGTGTTTAATATTGATATCACTGTAGCTTTCAGATCCCAGCCCATCACAGCTTCCAGTATGCTGTGGATTTTCATATTGTTTTGGCAGCTTTAGCTTTACAGTTTGTCTTTGTGCAATTGAAGAGGTTGTTTAGTGGAAGCAGCAGGCAGCAAGGTAAGAGAGGCTTTGAAACACTGAGTCTTTATCTGTTTCCAGCAAAGTTACTCTATTTTGGAGCTGGGATATGCCTCTATAAACCCCCCAGCTCTTGTTTCGACAGTACAAAATATGAGCTGTGTGGAAATCAAGGTCCTTTTTTTGTTGTCAGGGCGAAAAGTATAGCCTTGAACTCAAATGCTTCAAGTATACAGTGCAATCCTCAATGCAATAATTTATTTGGAATGTTATATTTTTTTTTTTTGTAATAACAATTTTTATTGATTTTCAAAAATATACAAACAGTATGTTTAAGAAAAAAAAAAAAAGGATAAGAAAAGAAAACAAGCAAAATAGAAAGTTACATCGATGGCAAAACTGCGTAAGGACAGGACCAACAAAAACATAAAATAACAGTGTGAAGGTTATCAGGACCTTACATTTTGGGCCGGCATAGAGGAAATGAAGGTATCCCATGGGAGCCAAATCATCTCAAACACAGCAAACAAACAATTATGTAGTGCAGTCAAGTATTCCATCTGTCTAACATCAGCAATAAGTTTGTACAGAATCGCCATTGAAGGAGGGGTAGAAGACAACCAACACATAGGAATGCTTCTCCTAGCCGCGGTCAGAACATGTACAGCAAGTTTTCCGGATGGTTTAGGTAAACCCGGAAATGGTAGACCTAGCAAAAAATGTAGTGGATCAAGTGGGAGAGAGGTACGCATTAGTGATTGTAACAGGGAGAGAACATCTTTCCAGAAAGGAGTAATGGAGCTGCATGTCCAAAAGATATGGTAGAGAGAACCCTGGTCTCCACCACAGCGCCAGCAGGCAGGAGAAGCATTCGGATTATAAGCATGAAGAACTTCAGGTGTTTTGTACCATAACATCATGAGCTTGTAAATATTTTCCTTAAAAACCACACAAACAGAAGATCTAGATGCATTTTCCCAAATTTTCTTCCACGTTAATAGATCAATATCACATTGTACGAATTGAGACCACCTACGCATGTAAAGGTGAGTGGCATTGGACAAGGAGGGGGCATCTAGAAGTAGTTTATATGTGTTAGAAATAATACCCCTTTGGTGGGGGCCCTGCATACATAAACGTTCAAAGGAAGTAGGCTTCCCCAGGGTTAATGAGGGTGATAAGGTAGAAAAGAAGTGGCATATTTGAAGGTAAATATATAGGTGTTGAGAAGGTAGAAGAGATTTTTTCTGGAGATCTGGGAATGAGTGTAACTTACGAGTCACCGGGTGTACCAAGTGACGCAATTGAAAAAGGTTAGCTGCTACCCAAAGAGACATCCGGGACATGGCCATATTATCTGGAAGATTAGGGTTATGGAGAATATTTGTCAGTGGGGAGCAATCAGAGGCCAGTGTAAATTTAGCCTTACATTTCCGCCAAACAGCCAGAGAAAAGTGCATGGGACCAAGGAATAGGTGGCGAAAAGAAGAGACATCCACTGTTGAGGTCGACCAAAGGAGGGAGCATGGATGAGCCGGAGACAATTGTAAAGATTCAATCTCAGCCCACGTGTTGGGAGGATAGTGAGTAGACCATGACATGAGAAAACGAAGATGAGTTGCATAGTAGTATGTTATTATATCCGGTACCCCCAAGCCCCCCCTAGAACGCGGAGAAAGCAAAACAGAACGTGCAATCCTGTGCCACTTGTTGTGCCAAATAAAATGCAGGAAAGATTTCTGGAGGGAGTGAAGTTTGGACATAGGAACGGGAACGGGGAGAGTTGCAAACAGGTATAACAATTTGGGTAACACGGTCATTTTTAGTACATTAATGCGTCCGAGAAAAGAAATGGGCAGGGCATCCCAGTGTTTCAGAGAACGAGAAATTGCTATAAATAATGGGGGGAAATTGGCCTCGTATATGGATTGGTAAGAGGAAGTCAGATTAGTACCTAAATATTTTAAAGAGTGGGTGCACCACTGGTAGGGAAAGGCTTCCTGAAGCGAGGATAAAACGCCAGAAGGGACATGTATCGGAAGTGCCTCAGTTTTAGACGTGTTAACTTTGTAGCCAGATATGGCCCCAAATTGTTTCAAGGTCTAATGCAAAATCGGTAGGGAGGTATGAGGACTCGCAAGCGTGAGGAGGATGTCATCAGCAAACAGCGATAATTTGTATTCATGGTTATGGGATCGTATCCCGCGAATATCCGGATTCGACCTTATGGCGATGGCTAATGGTTCCAGACAAAGAATGAACAGTAAAGGAGAGAGTGGGCAACCCTGACGTGTACCATTTGACATTTGAAAGGGGAGTGAAAAAAAAGAGGCTAATCTGACCTGCGAAAAGGGGGAAGAATAAAGGGCCTTCAAGGCTGCTACAAATGGACCCCTGAAACCATATCTTTCCAAGACCATGAACATGTAAGGCCAACTTAAACGGTCAAAAGCTTTTTGAGCATCTAAACTTAATAATATAGCGGGGGTGGAGGATCGGTTAATCAAGTCAACCAGATCAATGGATCGCCTGGTGTTATCTGCAGCGTGTCTGGCAGGTACAAAGCCCACTTGGTCCCTGTGTATGAGTTTGGAAATAATTCCAGACAGTCGGTTGGCCAAGATTTTAGTGAAAATCTTGTAATCGGAGTTAAGTAGGGCAATGGGGCGGTAGTTGTCTACTATAGAGTGATCTTTATCGGGTTTGGGGATAACCGAGATATATGCTCGGGAGAATTCAGTCTGGGGTGTGACCCCCTTGAAAAGATCTCGATAAAAGGAGAGGAGATGAGGAGCCAGGATACCAATAAAAGATTTATAGTAGGAGTAGGGCAATCCGTCCGGTCCTGGGGCTTTACGAGAGGGAAGGTGTTTAATTGTGTCAAACAATTCCTCTGGCGTAATATCAGCGTTAAGGGTGGCAATGTCTGAGGGTGAAAGACTCGGAAGTGACAGGGGGTCAAAAAAATTATCAAAAGATAACTGTGTGAGGGGCGGGTGAAGGTCTGGGGTCAAACAGTTATAAAGATTCTTATAGTATGAGCCAAAAAGGGATGCCATGACCTGAGGATCATAGGTAGGGCTTCCATTTGGTTGGATTAAAAGATCAGGCATCGTGGAAGGAGACTGAGCTTTGAGTCGATTGACTAACATACGATGAGGTTTGTTGGAAAATTCGTAAAATTTTTGTTTAACCCATAAGAGGGATTGCGCAGACTTACTAGAGTCAAGAGTTTTAATGCGGTCACGTAGAGATGTTACCTTCCGGAGCCCAGAAATGGACGGCTTGGCCAACAACTGTCATTCTGCCAAAGATAGTTGATGGATGAGAGAAGCCCTAGCACTCGCTGAAGATTTTTTTAAACGAGAACCCATAGAAATACAGAGTCCTCGAAATACCGCCTTATGAGCCTCCCATAGGGTTGAGGAAGAAGCTACGGAGCCAACATTGTGGGTGAAATAGGTATCAAGTCCCCGTGACAGTTCATCCCTAAGATGTTCTGTAGAAAGAAAGGTCTCATTAAGGCGCCAATGACATGGCTTGGGTATAATAGGAGGGAAAAAAAGGTTTAAAGTCAGAGAGGCATGGTCAGACCAGGTAATGGGGTTGATTTCAGAGGCGACCAGGAGTGGAAGAAGTGGGGCAGAGATAAAAAAATGATCTAGGCGGGAAAAACTACGGTGAGGGGTGCAGTAGAAAGTAAATTGTTTATGGAGGGGGTGTTTAATCCGCCAGGCATCAAAGAGACGATGCTCCCTTATCAGTCTACGGAAAGATTTTGAAGAGGAGCATTGCCGCTTCGAGGGTGTGGACTCGAAAAGAACTTTCCTGTCTTTATGGGGGGAAAAAACCAAGTTGAAATCGCCCCCAACAATCACATGCGAAATGGGAAAGGAATCTAAGTTGGCGAGTGTTTGTGAAAGAAATTGCAATTGACCCGAATTTGGGGCGTATAGATTCAACAAAACAAGGGGAGTGTCACCAAGCATACATTCCAAAATAATAAAGCGACCCTGTTGGTCAACCCTGGAGGAAACAACCCGAAGGGAGCAGTGAGACCTAATCAAAATTGCCACCCCAGCCTTTCCGGAAGGATCAAAGGCCGAATAGGCTTGAGAAAAAAATCTCGAGGCAAAACGGAAGGAGCCAGTTGATTTGAAATGGGTCTCCTGGACAAAAATAATGTCTGCTCCTGAGGATCGAAATTCCCGCAAAGCCATCCAACGTTTTTGAATGGAATTGAGACCCTTGACATTATATGACAAAAACCTCAAAGCCATTATAAAATAATAATAAATTAAGCACATGTATTAGCATGAGAAATGCATAATATACCATCGATGTAAAAAAATGGAGAACAAAAAACTAACACAAGAAAGAACAAACACAGTAGTTGACACAAGTATCCGCAAGGATATAAACTTGGGAGCAACAATTTGGCCCAAGTCGTCTAGGCCTATGGCTAGACAAAATCAGGAGCAACACGACAACCAAGACATCAGGGAGATCGCCAAACCCGGCCAGAAAAAACAAAAGTGAAAAAAACAAAAAAAAAAAACAAAAAAAAACAAAACACCCAACAATGGTTCGGCCGGCCAGAAATGAAAAACCTGTGGAAAAAAACATGTATAAACCAGGAGGGAAGGATCGGCATCGAAGTCACTTCGGAGAAGCACCCCAGGGAGTCATCAGACAGGCGGATCAGTTGTCCGAGGATGTCGTGGACGTTGTGGGGTACGTGAGAGCCTCTTCCGGCCTCTGTGGACTGGAGTCCAGATCTTGTTGGGGGTGGCAGATGGACGGACTGGAGTGGGTGGCAGAGGGGTCATGTCATCTGACAAAGGTGGAAGTCCCAGGCGCTTAAAAAAAGAATCCGCCTCATGAAGATCACGGAGCACAACTTGAGTATTGTCCCTAGTTACGATCAGCCTGAAGGGGAACCCCCACCGATAAAGGACACGGTGTTGCTGGAGGTGTGAGGTGATCGGCTTCAGAGCTCGCCGCTTGGCCAGGGTAATCGGGGACAGATCGCAGAAGAGTTGGAGTCTGTCACCTTTACATTCCAGAGATGGCTTGTGGCGAACTGCTGATAATAAGGCTTCCTTGCTTTGAAAAAAATGGAAGCGAACAATGACGTCGCGAGGTCTGGTGCCTTCAACAGGTTTTGGGCCCAAGGAGCGATGAGCCCTGTCCATACGCCAATCAGCTTCTGGAACCAAGGGAGCAGTTGCGATGAAAAAGGATAATAGGTGACGGTGTAGTTGTGCATCATCAATAGATTCGGACATACCGCGTATACGGATATTTTGGCGCCGTTCCCTGTTTTCCAAATCCTCTTGTTGGAGCTGCATTTGGGACATGGAATGTTTCAAATACGCGTTGTCCTCTTCCAGAACATTAACGTATTGCACCAAATCATCAAACTCAGTTTCCAATTTATCCGTGCGGTCACCAATCTGCGCTATTTCCCCTCTGAGATCCAACGCCAGTTTTCCAATTTCAGTGGAAATGGATGCGGTGATATTGCGTAAGAATATTTGCAATTTATCATCTAGAGCTGAAATTGTGAGAGAAGATGATGTGACAGCCTGCTGGGAATTCTGGGTGGAGGGGTGTTGATTGCCTGAGGCAGGATGAACTATTGCCCCCCCAGTTATATTCTGGGGATCAGGATCCTCCATCTGGGGCTGGAGCAGGGCAGAGGCAGTCAGAGGAGCTGTAATGCTTGAGAGTGCAGTACCCTCCGTGACCACCGGGAGTCCGGGATCGTTCCCTGGGTTCCTGGATATGCCAGAGGCCGGGGATTGCGGCCTGGATAAGAACCGCCGAAGCGGTGACGGCCGCGGATCCTGTGGCTGCGGGGAGGGGGGCTTCCAGCGCCCTATCTTCCCCATAAAGGGCTCGTTCTGGTGCCGTGCCAGGTGCAGAGGGTGTATGACTCACCCGGAGCTGAAGGAAGGCAGTGGCGCGTGACGGGTGAGTCCGTGCTGGCCGGGGATGAGCGGAGCTCAGGGATTACACAGCCGCCATCGTCCCTGGTCGCGCATGCGCTCCCGGAATGTTATATTTTTATAGGTACTTTCCACAGTAAAATAAGACAAACAAACAGCTCACAAAAACAATCCTCTCACTGTGTGGTAAATAATGTTCTGATTCTAGTTAAGGTGACACATTGTCTAAAAACAATAGCAAGAATGGTGAGAATTAAAGCATAACACAATAAAATATTTATTCAAAAATGCAATTCCTTTAATAATACAATTTCACTTTAAAAGATTTATGACAAATAAAATCACTGGAGCAACTAAAAAACAACCCCCAATCAGGGGCGGACTGACCATTTGGAAACTCGGGCACTGCCCGAGGGCCCGGGGTCAGTAGGGGGCCCCATGAGATGCCCCTGGTACCTTTTTCATAGGCTTTTTTGAGTTTGGGCAAGGACATAGGGGCCCCATGATCCCCTATTGCTCTGGGGCCCCATGAGTTGTCAGTCTGCCCCTGCCCCCAATTGTCATGCTCTATCACTCATCAATATATCACCATAATGACAATTTGGTAGAATATACCACCGGCAACTTTTTCAGGATTTGCCATATAACCTTTTAAGTAAGACTACTTGCAGCTCGAAGTGTTTCTTGGATTAGGAGTAACAGGCGGCAGCTTGCTTAAGGTATCAAAGAACATACATTAATATTCATATAATATGATATGTACAATGCATACAATATTATTTTTCCAAACATTGATCAAGCGCTGATCTGAAAACACGATGATCTCCCAGGCTGGTGGAAAGCAAAAAGCCTAAACCATAGCCCAAATGGATACAAAAGAGGGGGAGCACAAACTCCCCAAAAAAGACAGCTCAATTACACTGTGGATAGATATAATCACTAAATAATTGGTGTATAGAAATCTACATAAAAAATAAAGCATGGGTTTGCTTAGCACTTAGTAAATAACATTCTCCAGACACAGACTGGTTACAGCTTTCTTAATTTGGGTTGGGGCCTGTGAGTGTCTAGTACTGCATATAATATTAACACTTGTTTGTCAAACCACAGCAGCTTAATTTATTGATTCTCTGATGCATAGGCTAAAGATATAGCTGCAGTAACCTATTTGAAGATCCCTAGAGCTAAAAGACGGCTATATTGTGGATTTGTCCTGGATAAGGCAAAGTTTACCTGCACATACCATGCCAAGACTTGACCTTTGTTCATGCTGTACTGGAAGTGGAAATTTCAGAAGTCATAAAAGATGGATGGACATCAGAATTCTTTCACATTTTACAGACAGTAAGATAGTGCTTTGTTACATCCAAACATCAGGACATCAGAAAGTTTTCAACACTAGAACAATGGCATTACATCTTCACCTAACGCAGCCCAGTTGATTGTGGGACAAGACTTGTACCTTCAGCAGCTTTCTTTGACAGCTTGTGGTTGTCAGCTCCAATAGATATGAGGAGCTCTACCCATTTTCTACTCATACCACCTACAAGCTAGTGAATCCTGAGGTGGACAAAGAAACCAGAACCATGAACACCAGACACTATACCTCTGAATTCAAAACTGAAATTGTGATCACATAATTTTGAATATTGTTATGTTGGTCCTCTGTTGTGAAAAATATAGCTCATTCATTTGATCTCATTTATTGTTTTAGAAAGAGCACCACCAGTGTGTCACAACTAACATATCTATAGAGAACATCCTACAGACATTTTACGTGCTGTCTAGTCATTGTCCAATGCGTACAACATACCAGCCAGAAATTTACAAAATCAATAATTGTCTAGAAGCTCACTCTTTAACCTGAAGCTCCTTCATTGATTCCAGGACACCAAATGTTGAGAGTTGCTGAAAGTATAAGGACATCTGATCTTTGCAGCAAAGAATAGAATCCAGTAATCATACCAGGTTGGAACAATATTGCCGCGTTAGCGGCTCATCACCGTCGTTAGTAAGTGCAGCACCAAAGCTGATGGTTTTCATATCAGCCAGCTTGTGGATTGTTGGGATGAAGAGATACATTTCTTCCATGCTCAATAAATGTGTCCAGTGGCACAAGTTAATAGGGAAACACTAGTAGTAACACATGGCAAATTCTCCAGCAGGTCATTTAGGAATAGGTCTGTCCTTTACCTAAATTCCATGGTCTATCATTACACAGAGGGTTTGTGCTGGAGCAGTCAACAGAAAAATATGAGCTGTGCTGCTTACCTGTCACAGCATCTAAGCAATACATATTATAGTTGAATCTATTAATTCTTCTTGTATACTTCTTGTTTCATTAATGCTCTCCAAAAATTATTTTCCACCTAGGGACCAGTCCAACAGCTGAGGTCCAACTGTTGTATTAACTTTGTGGAAGCATGTAAGGAACTGCAGTTAAACAACTTATCTAACAACAGGTGGCATTGGGTGCTCAACCACATACGTTCATTAAACATGGGAGGATCCTGGTAACGCATGATTGGAGTTGTATGAAGAATCATCAATTTCAATGTTATGGGATAATGAGTCTTTTCTGCTCACCCATGAGACTTCGATCACTCTTTTCACAGGAGTGTCTGCAATAATTAATACAAGACCACTAGTCTAAGTTTTGTCTGATCCTAATACTCCCATAATTTTTACTCCAACCACACTTCTTACCCAAAAGATTGGGACTTATGTAATCTCTTCTGGATATATCTATTGCAGTGATATCAACATACCTCAGTGGAAAAAGGCACAACATCTAATGTTTTTTGGCATGTCTGGAGGAAAGAGTACCTGCACATTTCTCAAATCCTTGATAAATGGCTTGACCTCAAAATAGATTACTTTTGTCCTTGTGATGATTGGCTGATGGGTCTCATTATTGAGGTTATGCACAAAGATGATGGGAACAATTGACAGGTGAAAGTAAAGATAACCAAAGGAGGTTCATCACAGGTTTTGTTCTGACTAATCTCTGAGCTGCTACTTCCTGCCAAAGTATCCATGTAAAAAAGATACAGCCACACATTGCAGCCTTGGCTGAAAAGATATTGCTGTAAACTGCAAGCTACTCAGTTCTTTGGAACATTACACCCCACACAAGAGATGCTTTGGACTACAGACTACAACAGCTATGATTCTGTGAGACTTTAAAGTATTAGTTCACCTTTTAGACAAAAATAATAAATACACATTTTTTTGAGGTAAAAAAATGTGCATTTATTATTTTTGTCTACAGGAGCCTGGAAAGCATTGCACCAGCAATCAGCTCAACCACTGATGTCATGCAGATATCCTGCAGACCTGTTAGAATATCTGCTAGCTGTACGGGATTTACGGCAAAGCAGACACTCTGACAGGAAGCTTCAATGAACTACCAAGGCGCTCTACAGTGGTGTGGTATTTCATTGAAAACTACAAGTCCACAGCTGTTGGGACTTGCAGTTCATTCATTCATTCATTCATTCACGGAAGTCAGTGAATGAATGCCGTGGCTGTGTGGGCGGAGTCCCACACGGCCTCACTGCTTTCAAATCTGACAGATAGTATGAGGGAACTTCTCCCTGTACCAGGGGCGGACTGACAACTCATGAGGCCCCTGGGCAATAGGGGATCATGGGGCCCCTGTGTCCTTGCCCAAACTCAAAAAAGCCTATGAAAAAGGTACCAGGGGCATCTCATGGGGCCCCTACTGACCCCAGGCCCTCGGGCAGTGCCCGAGTTTCCAAATGGTCAGTCCGCCCCTGCCCTGTACTATCTGTCAGAAAGAGATAAAAACAGGTGGAACATGTAACAT
Source organism: Staurois parvus (assembly GCF_062004578.1). Classification (NCBI taxonomy): domain Eukaryota; kingdom Metazoa; phylum Chordata; class Amphibia; order Anura; family Ranidae; genus Staurois; species Staurois parvus. The sequence continues at coordinate 5,546,726 of NW_028317998.1, forward strand.
GTTCCCAAAGGTGAACGTATCCTTTAAACTCAAATTAATGTACTATAGTTGCAGAAGTTTTACTTTTGTTTTAAGGTCCTATGAACACATCTCGGGAGGCGGGGTGGACTGAGAACTCATGGGGCCCCCAGGCAATAAGAGATCATAGGGCCCCTGTGTACTCGCCCACACCCAAAAAAGCCTATGAAAAAGCCAATGAAAGGTACCAGGGGCATCTCATGGGACCCCCTACTGACCCCGGGCCCTCGGGCAGTGCCTGAGTGCTCGAATGGTCAGTCCGCCCCTGTCTGGAGGCATGCCTTGGACTTTATTGTTTAATACGTGGTATTGCTTATAAAAGTTGTGGAATCTAAGATTTAAGGTATGATTACATGAATTTCAATTATATAATAACTGTAGTGTTTTCATTGTTTACAGTAAGTGTGCCCCTGTTCTTCCTACAGTCAGTCTCTTGCCCACCCTCCTCCTTCTGTGTGGTCGCTATTTTACAAGTGTTTCTCCTTCCATAGCACAGGTCTCTTGCACACTGTCTAAATCATTGGCTTTTACCTACCTAAACTGTACATCCATCAAGTTCTTTGTGTAGAATAAACATTACCTGGTCTTCTATTGTATCAGTTTTTGTTGAGTATACTATTTGGAAAATCTTTTTGGCATGAATAATCACTTCAGTGCAGACACACTCTCATTCTGTCTCAGAGATTATGTTTAGAGATGAGCGAATCGAACCAGGTGAAGTGGAATTCGATACGAATTTCAGGAAAAATTCGATTTGCGTCGAATCCAAATATTAGCCTACTTCGGGTGCGCGAATCTGATTTTTCCCGATCAGCCGGCAAAAGTGTCCCTGCAGAGAGCTCCGCTATTTCTGACAGTTCTCTGACAGTTCCTTCACATGTACAGCGGTTGAAACATTGTATCTATTTGTTTCCATTTAGGATACAGATGTTTTTATTCGGAAACAGATACAATGTTTCAACCGCTGTACATGTGAAGGAGCTGTCAGAGAACTGTCAGAAATAGAGGAACTCTGCAGATACACTTTTTGCCGGTTTGGAATTCTTATTTTCATCCTACTTCTTCTTCTTCTTCTTCTTCATCCTCATCCTCATCCTCAGAAGAAGAAGAAGAGGATGAGGATGAAGAAGAAG